>NC_141086.1:255000-855000 GCF_041138505.1 Cibotium barometz
GCATGTTGCCAACTCCTTTACTGGCTTTTCATAGTCTTGGGGATGCTTTTTACATCACCTATGATCAACCCTATAGTTTTTCACATGTCCATGGATATATTTGGATATCGTTTAACACTTACGAGATTTCTTTTTAGTAGCAATAAGTCTACTGCTAGTAGTAATAAGTTTGCTTTCTAACAATCTCATGATAGACTGCTTTTTCAGCTTGATACTAGTGTCTTAGTGCTTTGTAGTGTTGTTTCACATATTTTTTACTTAGAACTAATGTCTTAGTGCTTTCTAGAACAGTGAAAGTGCTTTATAGCATTGTTTCACATCTTTTCTCCCCCCATCCCCCCCCCCCCTCTCTCTCTCTCTCTCTCTCTCTCTCTCTCTCTCTCTTTGCTCTTTCAGCTTGAAACTAGTGTCTTAGTGCTTTGTAGTGTTGTTTCACATATGTTTTACTTGAAACTAAGGTCTTAGTGCTTTCTAGCACAGTGAAAGTACTTTATAGCATTGTTTCACATCTTTTCTCCCTCCCCCCCTCTATGTGTGTGTGTGTGTGTGTGTGTCACACACACACACACACACACAAAAATAAGCACTTCTTTAATGCTACTATGGGCCTCTATAAAGGATTTCAAGGAAGTGGCCATTGATGATAAAGGTAACGAGACTGCATTGATGCCAATGTAAGCAACAATGATGAGGAAGAGAAGAAGAAAAAGAAAAGGATGTGGGAACTAATAACCAACTAGGAAAAGTAGGCAGCATTGATGTCATTAAGAAGACAAAGAAAAGGAAGGATCTTTTATGCAGGCAGCTCCTTTGCGATTTAATGAAATAGAAATAAAAGCAAACCTTGGACCTTTTACAACGAGACCTATCAAATTTCCCAAGGTAACTCATGTTGTTGTGAAAACCCAAAGCCAGGAATGTAGAGCTACTTCAAGTAATTTTATATACTCTTGTAAAAGTCCCATTAACACACTCCTTCACAGTAAGCCTGCTATGAGGAACGATGTAAGAGATTGTCTAGGGGGGAAGACTCAAAGCCAAATAGAAGGAGTCAAATGATGTAAGAGATTGTCTAGGGTACTCAAAGCCAAATAAGAGGAGTCAAACAATGCTGACAGAGAGGATTCTAATGTTGATGTTAATGAGAGTGTTTGTGAAGTTCCCATGAATAAGCCTAGATAGTATTGGTATTACAAAGGTGAAGATATGAATGCCACTACCTAATTTTCTACAAGGGACACGAGATCTCAACCATCCTTGATGGTGGAGTGGGAGTGATCCTCAGGGGGTGTACTACTAATAAACCCTATGAATCACATGTGCTCAAGGGGTATTTAAAAAACCTCTTACTTTTTAATTTTTCGTGAATAAAATGACCCTTTTTCTTTATGGACTTACGGGTTTTTTTTCAAAATCAATTAAAAATTTTCCTTCTATAAATGTATTTTTGTAAATATATTTCTATAAATTTACCTTAAAATTTTGAATTAAAAAACCCCTTCATTTGAACTCACATGCTATACTTATACATTTTTACGTGAATCCCTTGTAGAGTGAGCGTTGCCACTAAACCCTACTGGGAAAAATGGAGAAAGCTTGAACTTGAACCTATGGGAGTCTTTGTGAAGATGGCTGATGGTTCTCTTGAAAGACCATTGAAAAAAGTTAACCATATGCACATTGACAGTTATGGGATTACCTTTGTGGCACACATTTATTATCATGGATGCACATTGATGATTGTGGGGTTACCTTTGTGTGAACATTGACCGACTATGATGTCATCTTACAAAGTTGTTAATGAGTCATGACTAAGGAACTAACAATATTTGTTTGAGAAAGAATGAGTAAATGATCAAAGTCAATTTGGATAGTCATAGTGCTCACCCACTCACCAGATACATATTAGATAGGCAAATTTTGATTTCTGGGCCTAGAGCTTACTAGATTTCCATGCTTGAGAAAAGACACAGCTTCCTCACATCAATTGGCCACATGGTTCTACACATGACTTAATCCATATGTGAACATGTTTTGACCAAATCTAGATAAGCTAAGCAGGTAAAGCAAACTTTGAGGACATATGGCACAATAGAGCCCAAATTTTAGTCTTCCTGGCCAATGAGCTCCATGCTTGAGGAAATGAGGGCCCTATTGTCCTCATTTCCTGCCCTCTGTTCTTCCCAACTCCTGCCCTCTGTTTTTCCTAGCACCTCATATAAATGCACATATAGTGTTTGAACATTGTTCATACCAAATATTGAACCATTGCATCACATCACGCTAGTCTTTTAGTAGGTAAATGTGATGCAACCTAGACTTTGAAAGAGTTAATTTTCCACGCCTAGTCAATTGAGGGTCTTTTTGACCTTTGTTTAGCCTATGCGAATCAGCATTAGCCTTCAAAAGCATATGAATCTTTGGTGGACGCAATTCGGACCCAATCTAAGTAATGGAGGCATACCAAATCCACTATACAAGAGATTCTAGGACTTAATCCTAACAAAGATTTGCACATGGGCATTTGGTTTTCCACACACGGTTGAAAAAACTTCCTCCCATGCTCAAATTTTGACCTGAGTAAGGCGTTATTGTTGAAATAATTGAAATTTAAGCATAATGCAAACACCTAATCAAGTAGTGAGGAAATATTATTGTGATTGGACAAAATTTTATAGTTAAGACAAGGGTAATATTAAAGTTAGTCCAAATTCGATCTAAACTAAGATGGAGCAAAGAGTAATACGCCTTGGGTTATGACCCTAGTCTCTATACACTATCACTTTAATGAAACCATCTGTAACTATTATCTAAACTTGTAAATGAAATTGCTAATAAGTGATTATTACAAGCTTTTGTCCTGCTTTATATATATAATTATATTTTTTAATTTAATAAGGATAAAAATGTAAAGTAGGGTGCTACTTTGCAGAGACCCAAGCAATGGCTCAGAGATCTCATACAAGAGTATCTACAGTGATGGTTTTTTTTAAAAAGCCCTTTTTAGATTTTTAGATACAAGGTCCCATCCTACGAAGATCAAGGCTAAGGTCCCAAGGCTTCATCTCACTAAGATCCAAAAGTCTTGCCTAGATCATACATGGCGATGGTTATCTTCTTGGGATTTTTTTTTGTATTTTTGGTTTGTTTCTTGTTTCTTGTTTTTTCTTTAAACTACTTCCACTTTCACAATTCACCTAGAAGGCTATATTCTAATGAAAGAGGGCACACTACGGAAGGTGGAGTACTTGGCATGCTCCTTTTTTTTGTTTTTATATTTTTGGTTTGCTTCTTGTTTTTAATTTTTAATTTTTAATTTTTAATTTAAACTACTTTCACTTTCATAATTCACCTAGAAGGCTATATTCTACCTAAAGAGGGCACACTACAGAAGGTGGAGTACTTGGCATGCTCCTTTAGTCTACTTTAAAGTCGATCTCATAAAGGATTGAACTAGAACCAAATCTTGAACTGTTAACTAGAAAAGTGATAAATTAGAACGATGCAAGGAAGCACTTAAACAAACATTTAATGGAGAATTATAAAAAAGACTAAAATTGAAAACAATAGCATTAGTTGATGATGATGGATTTAGAATACACCTGGTTAGGATTATAAAAAAGACTAAAATTGAAAACAATAGCATTAGTTGATGATGATGCGTTTAGAATACACTTGGTTAGTTGCATGGTTATATAGGAAGTCGGGCTTGTGAATCGTACTTGAAATGTTGAGAATCATAAAAAATCTTCAAAAATCAGCGCAACATGTCATCATCAGATAGCCCATAACTCATACACTGGGTCAAACGTAGTGTCACTAATCTCATCATCCTCGCAGTTTGCTTCTAATATATATGCCTCCTCTAGTGTACGAGGCAATGGGTTGAGTGCATCCTCACTATGATATGGCATGGGTACCATAGGCAAGTGAGCTAGGTAGCTACCACTAGCTAAGTTGTTTAGGAAATGACCCACCATGCTCTAAAAAGGACAAGGAGTCAGTAACATAGAATGACGATGTAAGGGTGTAAACTCTTGCCCTCCTCCCCTGCTCTACAAGCTCTTCCTTGAATTTATTACTTGATAGGGTCCTCCCACTGGGTAAAGGACGCTCATGTCATTATGTCGTTGTGGTGTCTCTCCTACCATGGACTGCAAGATTCCTGTCTCCCATAACACCTAAAATAAGTTCTATAATGCCAGTATAAGTAGGACATTATAGATAACATGTGATGCTCATAACTAAGACATGGTGCAAGGGGATGAAACTATAGATAGAACAGGCTCACAAAGGTGGCTCCATAACATTGCTCCCCTAGTGTTGTATAAAAATAGCATGAGTGGGTTAAGAAAGGAGGAATACTTAACTGCCCTTGATAGTATCAATCCAGACAATTTGGGTCCAGGATATGGTCACTTGTGAAAAGTCCATGCTCATGGCTTGTAGTAACAACACAATCATACTTCATTCTCTTATTTTGATATGTACTCTTTCTCATCATCTTTTTTATTTTTTATATTTATGGTTAGTCGAATTTTTAGTATGTGTATAGGTGCTATATTGTTGTACATGTTAGTGCAAGCTATATTGTCATGGGTTAGCTTTTTCCAATAGGATCCCTCTTGATATGGACATGAAATTTATTTAGAAGCAAAATGTGGGGAGCAAAGACACGTGGTTGTTGATGTTGTTGAGTAGTCAAGGATTAAAGGTGGTAATAGGCTTTCATAAGCACGGATAGGACTTACAGGTTCTTGGAGAGGTGTTGACATTGATGCGAGAACTTGTTGAGTAGCAGGCCTTTTCTCAAGTAGTGGGCTCTCTTGAAGTACTTTTGAAAATGGAGGCTGAATAGGTGTTAAAGAACTTATAGAGGTCTCATGCGAATTGGAGGCTTTATCAGGGCCTTCTTTTCTTAAGGGGCAAGCCATCGTTTGAATAGCTTTCAAAATCCAAATGTTGTGGGATGTTGGCATATCAATTTGTTTTCCCTTGTCTGCTCTTGCATTAGGGTTCACATAGATTGTTGATTGGCCGACGAATGTGTCTATGAATGATGAGACTATAGACATTTGCATCCTCTTTGGTACTCAAATCAATGTGTTACCCTCATAGTAGCCTTAAGCTTGAAGAAGAGTTGGAATCCATCGAGAGGAAACCTATGGTTTGGATTTATTTTTGTTAACGGGGCCTCCTAGGTGTTTTGATAGTGGGTTGGTGATTGAGAACTGATGGAGAGGCTTTAGGGACCCACTTAAGGTTAGGTTGTGGCTTTCTTTGTTGATTATTTACTGGTAGTTGGTTTTGTATGGAGTTACATGCAGATGTGGAGCTTGAAAATGAAGAACCTTGTGGTGGCAAAAAGGTTGTTGATGGGAAGTGAATGACATTAGATCGTGTCGATGTTGAGGCTTTGTTATTGCAACATTCAAATTCTTGTTATTGGTTCAACACATTTGATGTGGAGGCGGTGTTTGTTGAGTGTACAAAAGTAGGGTTAGGCTTTTTGCCATTGAGACACTCCTTGTGGCCCATACAATTCCGCATTGAGCCGCTATCATCTAGGTCCATCCTAGAACAATGTGTTCTTTTAAAGTTCGTGTGGGCATGACCAAAAAGATACCAACCAAGTGCCCATTATCACCATAGATGATAGTTCTAAGAAAACCAAGTACTTTGATATTTTTGGCACTTATACTCTCTATTCTCATGTTTGACTTTTCAGGTTGAGGTTTACCCTATTGATTCCATCATGTAGTAAAGGAGAATAGATTGTGACTAGCACATGTGTCAAGCATAGCATTATAGAACACTTTACCATAGGGCCTAAGAAATTCAATGGGTGTTATGAGAGCTAGGATGTGATCCTCCATGTTGTTGAGATTACCTCTCCAACATAAACTTGAGGAGTAGGTCTGAGTTTTCCCCATCTTTCCCTTGCCTCTTGTTAGGCTTGGATCTTCTTTTGAGCAACCCTTTCCATGGAGGCTTTCTTGTTATGAGAAGCACGTAAGGACTCTTCGTGTAAGAGGTCCATAGTATTTTTTAAACTTACTACCATTAAGGAAACCGATAGTTTCAACTTCATCGAGTGTCAACACATATAGTACCTTGTGGAGTAACTTCACAAACCCTAAATGGTTCCTTTCCAATATATTTGTTCGGATTAATTCTAAACGATGTTTTCATGATTTTTGGCCTCTGTTTAGCCATTCTTTTTGGACATGCTTCTTAATTTCTTCAATGATGGTGGCTAGAATCTCCGTTTAAAGTGTGTTTCACCTTTGACAGTTTTCCATGATAATTTATTTTGCACTTGTTTAAGTGTGGTTTGTGCTTAATTTCTTAAACCTAAGATAAATTCTATCATGGGTTAGTTGATCGGTTTGTTTTGGTGGATTTTATTGGATGTTTTAAAGTTTCTATGACTCATCAGGTTTTGCCTAGATCACTTGTGTCGTCTAGGGGTTTTTTATTGAGTGTTACACACATGTGTTTCACTTGCTTACTTTGGAGTTTTGCTTGAACGACACCACGTTCATATACTCCGGATTGATGAGCTGGCCACCAATTTTAATACTTCTTTTGGCATGATTAATGACCACCATTAGATGGTATGCATTGATTTTTATGATCAATTATGGTTTTCATGGGTTCGAGAAGCTTCTATGCTTTTATCCATGCTTTTATAAGGATCTTTTGATCTTTTGGATAATATCATGTGCTTTGAAGGTAGCATTTGCCTTTGTTTTTTGCCACATAATTTTGAACTATGTTCCTTGTACTCTTGTACATATTCCAACTCGAATACCTAGTTGCTTATGTATCTAGGTGAGTTATTTTTCTACCCTAACTTTATGTGTTTTGGGTAGTTATCATTAGAAAGGCACCAATAATTCAAAATTCTTTTCTAATGATGTACTCGATATAAGGGTTATTCTTTGATGTAGTCTCAGGAATATAGAGACAGGTTTTAGTATGTGAAAGTCTAGGATAAGGCCATTTTATTCCTTTTATACAGGATTTTATTTATATTTCCTAGATAACATACTAGGAAGTTTCAAAATGCTAAGGTATGTATGGGTGGTATCATGGTGGTATGGGATGCTAGTAGTGATCCCTCACATATATTATCTTATGGGATAATTTGGGCTCAAGATTATTGCTTTCCTTACATCACTTAGCATGTTGACCTTAACATTCAAAGACAATCTCATTTTCTAAATTCACTAGAAGTTATAGTGTGGGCATTCTCTAGATAAACTTCTTTTATCTATAGCCTGCATGTTTTGATGAGGGAAATCTCATCGGCATTTTCCCTTGTTGAAATCTCTTTCTTTAGAGTTCAAACAAGTTTATCTTGTTGTGTTTGGATAAGAAAATTTGGATTCTTCCTTTGTTGGCATTTCTTTCTCTAGTTCTGTACTGGGTGATTTATATAGTCAACCTGATTGTTTACGAATGGACATATGTGACTCATCGAGACACATGACTCTCTATGTTGATATGGGTATCTTGTTGTGTTTGGATAAGGAAATTTAGATTCTTCCTTTGTTGGCATTTCTTTCTCTAGTTCCGTACTTTGGGTGATTTATATAGTCAACTTGATTGTTTACGGATGGACATATGTGACTCATCGTCGAGACACGGATGACTCTCTATGTTGATATGGGTAATTCGGGATGTCGATTATTCCATATGCAGATATAGGTATGTCAGGGCGCCGATGAATCCCTCATTTCTGCTGTTATAATGTCATGTTTTCCTATTTTATTTTGAATGGTTTACAAAACAAGGAAGTTACTTTGAATATGAATTACTCTGATAATCCGTAGTCTGATGGGAAAACAGAGCGTATGAATCAGATTGTAGAGTATATGCTTCGTGCATATGTCTCGGAAAAAGCTTCAAATTAGAAAAAATATCTTCCAATGATGGAATTTTCCTATAATAGTTTTAAATATATGGCTATTGGTTTTAGTCCGTTCATGCTTATATATGGGTATCAACCCAGGGCACCTATTGATGTCGGTCTTAAGGACATCGAGCTTGATGCATTGAGGGATTTCTTGCGAGATATGTAGAAAATGCTGACCGAAGCTCTTCGGGGGAGTGCTCAAGATAGAGTACGATTTTATACTGATAGGGGACGCTCATCTAGGTCTTTTGAACCAGGAGCATTGGTTTATTTTAATGTTCCTAAAGATTCTCAGACTTTGCCAATAGAAAAATGCTTGAATTTATCTCCTAGATATTGTGGTCCATTTTTGAGTTATACATCGGATTGGCACGTTGCGTTTGAACTTAAAACTACCTCCACATGTTCGAGTTCATCTAGTCTTTCATATTGATAGATTGAAAGGGAAACTAGGAGGTGAGGATAAGACAATTACTCCTCAAGAACTCATTGAAGATGAAGATTTATCCTATATTCCACATGAACTTGATAAGGTACTTGGAAACTTTATAGTTGACTAATCCCTAAGGTTAAAATTAGGTGGAAATAGAGGATTCGACTTGGGAGTCGGTTGATTGTTCAATACAGTTCTCCTTCTTTTCATTGCAAGATTGCAATGTTTTGAGAGAGGGGAAGTATGTTTTATGTACATTATGTGTGCTATGTTATATGCACATTATGTATGCATATACTAGGAGGCTAACCCACATTAGGCTTGTGAGCATGGGAGCTTGGGAACAAGCTCTAGTGCATGGGTTAGGACTAACCTTAAGGTTTAAGGTTAGGGTTAGGCATCCAAGGGTCACACATGGGAAATGGAGAGTCAAGAGTCACTTGAGGGCCCTCCTATATAATAGGGGAATGGGGCACACTCAAGGGGGGCTTGAGGGCTTGAGGGCTTGAGGCTAGGTTATGTTATGCTCTCTTGTGTAGAGGATCATATCTACTCACCTACCATTTCACACTTTAGCTTCATGCTATTGGATTCCTCTTGATGGTATGGGACATCAAGGTAGAGGTATGATGTATTTTATTTATAATTCATGTGTGCATCCCTTGGGCTCGGGGGTGGTGGATGAGTTTATGCCTGATTTATGCATGTTTATGCATAACAATTATCTAGAGAGATCTTAGGGTTTTAACGAAAAGTGATAAGAAGATAAGGGGAATAATTCCTGATGTTGTAGAGAAAACACAAAGACTAGAGGCTAAGCTAGACCAAGAGATAGCATCTTATCAGGAAGTATTGGGGCAGCGAAGCAACAAGCTTTAGTTTATCAGCACCTCCAAACCCCACCTCCAAGCCTAGCATAATTAATTTCAAAAACCTTTCCCCTCTTCGAAATTCCACCATATCAGATACACCTGCATCTGCTAAACACAAAGACTAGAGGCTAAGCTAGCCCAAGAGATAGCATCTTATCAGGAAGTATTGGGGCAGTGAAGCAACAAGCTTTAGTTTATCAGCACCTCCAATGGGGACGGCAGCAGAAGCACATCAACAAACCCCACCTCAAAGCCCAACATAATTAATTTCAAAAACCTTTCCCCTCTTCGGAATTCCACCATATCAGATACACCTGCATCTGCTAAGTTGGGTACAGAGAGGGCCACTCAACATGAAAAATTGCTAGAAGAAGGGAACCAAAGCCAAGAAGAGGCAACCTCATTACAAGGAGAAATCCTTGAAGAACGAATACAAGAAAACAAAAGAGAACTGAGGAGACATGAAGCCCCAGCAAATGGCAACGTTTGCATGATGCACAAAGGATTAAAGAAAAGTCTGTCCTACATAACTTGGATTACGAAAAATTCCTTCATGAGACTATGGAAGGACTGGATAGTCTCTTACAGTTGCCACACTCTAAATTGGATCTGAATTGGAAGGAGTGGCTGGAACAAGTGCTTCTATTTAGGAACAAGAGTAGAGGGTGTGGCGATGCCATCTTTTGACCACTCATATGCTTCAAGATAGAAATACAACACTATGGAAGTAGGTCCAGGATGCCACCAACCAAGTTCAAATGCTCCAAGAGCATTTAACAATAGCAGCAGCAACTCACCACCAAGATGTAATCTTAAGAAGCTTAAAGGTTGCCAAAGAGGAAGAAGTGAGGTATCAAACACTCAAAAGTAATAATCTCGTTCTCAGCCAAACATTGGTACAAAGAATTAAGGAAAATATAGACTTAAAGGCACAACTGGAGCAGGAAAATCTTGAACAGATTCAAAGAGAAGTGGCACACAACAAGAAACAAGCAAGCATCCAGGCTTAAAAGCTAAAGGAGTTCCAAAATACATTCCAGGCTAAGGAAGAGGAATTACAAAGCAACTTGAAATCAAGTTCAAAAAGATTTTCAAAAGGTGCATTAGAAATTAAGTATAATTTGTTCAAGAGGCATTATCCTGAGGGTGAAGATTTTTTTAAAATTTTAAATTAAGGCTCCTATGGACCAATAAGATTCATCCAAATGTAGGGAGGAGATAAATAGAAGAATAAAAGAAAAATCTCCCAAAAATGAGTAAATACTCACATAAGATGAAGAGTTGACTAAGGACAAGGTTAATAGTTAAAAAAGAGAGATATTTAGGTGAAATGATGTATTTTTGACACCTCTGCATGGGGGAATTTCCCTCATGAAGAGGGTGCCTATTTCACATGCTTGAATGAGTTTTAAACTCCCAAATAATGAGATATTTTTATCTCTCCTCTCTCCTGTTTCAACTAGATCTAAAAAGTGAGTAAAACTGACCAAAAACGGCAAAAATTGACCAAACTGATCTGGAAAATTCTAGAATCAGTTTGCTTGGTTAGAGGCTCACTTTTTTCTATAAATAGAAGCCCTACCCTTTGTTGAAACTCAATAGTGTTTTATGCACTGTTACTCTGCTCCTCCCAAGCCAAGAACTGTGAATTTATTAATAATTCACTAGTTTTTGACACTTTCTCTCTTCCAAAGATTGGTGGCCACTCTTGTTACAAAGAAGAGTTGAACCCTCAAACCATCAAGCCAAAGGAAAGCTCCCAAAGTCATTAGTAAGTTGGTGATTCCTCTCTTTCCGCTTATTTTATGGTTTTTTTATGCTTTATGTCTTTTCAAAAACTGCAAATGATGTTATGCCTCATTGCAAACGGCATTCCCCTCTCTTCTCTAGTAAATCCAACCATTCTTTATCCTAGGTAAATGATTAATGATTAAAGTCAAGTTTTTTTATAATGTTTGTCTTAAATAAGTAGAAAAATGTTTACTTTAGAATAAATTCAATACTCTTGGTACACTTTCAATTAAATTTAGAGACTTAAAAAATGAAAAATGGTCAGCCATACAAAGGAGGTTATGGTAAATTTTTTTAGAAATTAGTAAAATGAATTTCATCTTTTATTATTCTAAAAGAGTAATCCTTATGGTTTCTATATTCTAAAGTATCAATTTTCATGCATAGAAGATGCATTTTGATTATTTGTATAAAAGAAAATTAGTATTATTATAAAAGTATTACTTTCATTATAATTGATTTTTATGCATAGAAGTATGCATAAAAGGTTATTTTTTAATTATAAAAGTGTTACTTTTATCATAATTGATTTTCATGCATAGAAGTATGCATAAAAGGTTATTTTTTTATTATAAAAGTGTTACTTTTATCATAATTGATTTTCATGCATAGAAGTTTGCATAAAAGGTTATTTTTTAATTATAAAAGTGTTACTTTTATCATAATTGATTTTCATGCATAGAAGTATACATAAAAGGTTATTTTTTATTATTATAAAAGTGTTACTTTTATCATAATTGATTTTCATGCATAGAAGTTTGCATAAAAGGTTATTTTTATTATTATAAAAGTGTTACTCTTATCATATTTGATTTTCATGCATAGAAGTATGCATAAAAGATTATTATTTTTATTATAAAAGTGTTACTTTCTACATAAATGATTTTATGCATAAACATATGCATAAAAGATATTTTTATATATTAAAAGTGTGATTTTCATCATAAATGATTGTATGCATAAACATATGCATAAAAGATATTATATATATATATATTAAAAGTGTGATTTTCATCATAAATGATTTTATGCATAAATAGGATGCATAAGAAAAATTCTTTTATTCTAAAAGTGTAATTCCTACTAAATTGGATTCATGCATGGAAAGATGCATAAAGAATTTCTTTTAACCCAATAGAGTTATTTTCGTCAATATTGATTTTATGCATACGAAGATGCATAAAAGATTGATTTTTAATTCAAAAGTGTCATTCTCATTTAAAATGAATAAAGATTGATTTTTATTTCGAAAGTGTTAGTCTCCTTAAAATGGAATTTATGCATAAATAGATGCATAAATGGATGCGTAAAGAAATCTTATATCAAAAATAAGAATTCTCTTGTATTCCATAAATAGATACGAGGATGTGAAACGAATCAGATAGATGAAAAATGAACAAGGAATAGATAGAGATGTATGTATGTGAAAGAATGGACGTAATTATATGTATGTGGAAGAAATGATGTAGATGTATGTATGTGAAGGATGTATGTAAAAGGAAAGATGGATGTGAAAATGGATATATGGATGTAGATATGGAATGTGGATGTGGATGTATGTGAATGTGAATGTGGATGTGGATGTATGTGAATGTGTGTGGATGTGGACGTATGTGAATGTGAATGTGGATGTGTGAATGTGGATATGGATGTAGATATGGAATGTGGATGTGGATGTATGTGAATGTGAATGAGGATGTGGAATGTGGAATGTGGATATGGATGTATGGATGTGAATGTGGATGTATGTGAATGTGAATGTGGATGTGTGAATGGGGATATGGATGTAGATATGGAATGTGGATGTGGATGTATGTGAATGTGAATGTGGATATAGATGTATGAATGTGGAATGTGGGTATGGATGTATGGATGTGAATGTGAATGTAGATGTGGATGTATGAATGTGGAATGTGGATATGGATGTATGGATGTGAATGTGAATGTAGATGTGGATGTGGATGTATGAATGTGGATGTGGATGTGGATGTATGAATGTGGATGTGAAAATGGATGTATGGATGTAGATGTGAATGTAGATATACGAATGTGGATGTGTATGTGGAATAATGAATGCAAGTATGAATGTGAATGGATATGAAGTCGATATGAGCGAATGGATGAGATGAGATGTCATGTGAATCAGAATATGAATGAATAATATACGATCTGAACAAATGAGATGTAATGAGAAATGGAAGTGATAAGACGTAATGTAAATTAAGAAAGATAGGAATGGATGTTATGCGAAGTGAATGAATCTGATGTGATGGGATGGAAAATGATGTATCTGGTCAAGAATGGATACACATATGATTTGGATTTGGATTAAGTAATATGGATTGATGTGAAACAATCTGGAAAGATGTGAGTTCATTATTGAAACTGTATTTGTGAATTGTTTGACTGTTTTATGTCAAGAATGCTGGGGAAGCATTTTAACTATCTTGAGAATGTGGTCATGGAGACCTACCTGATAAAGTTGCAACAGCTGACGGAGAGTCAACGGAGGACATCTCGCGTAGCAAGGTTGGCCGAGGTCTTGACCAGCCTCGGTTCGATTTAAATGGTAAGCTTCCGGTACGGTGGATGAGGGACCAAGGAAGCGGCCTATGAGTGAAGTGCTAGGTGACCTGCAAAGGATCCTAGAGGGTGCTAACCATATGGTGCTCGGGCTCTGGGTCGTCGAAGATACCCACACATGCATCTTGGAAGATATTGGAACAAGGAGTAAGAGTTGTTTTCTAAAACCGGGCATGGATCTGGTTGATTGACCTTGCTGGTCCTCAACGGATGAGTCCATGGCTCTCTTATATGGATATGTTGATTGATCTTGCTGATCTTCAACTAGGATTCCATCTTGATTTTTATATGTGAAAATATTGCCGAGCACTATGAGCTAGGAACTATTGAAAAGGCCCCTGAGTGAACAGGTGGTGAGCGTTCTGGTTGCCAATGATGCCATAAGTACACCGATGAAGGAATGATTGGAAATAAGGATTCAACCAGAGATTTTGAGGATTGTGATTAGTGACACAATGGTTTCATTAAAGGATTGTTTTAAAGATAGCTGATGCTGAGAAAAAGGCAATTTCATATTGGGTGTGTAAGTGGTGTGGCTAGTTTTATGTTTGCATGAACATCTAGCTAGGGGGCCTGGGAACTCTTTTCCCTGGTACCCGGGACAAAACCTAACCAAATTCCTAATTGGATCCTATCACTACAATGGTCTAACCCATGGGACTAGATGGGGTTAGGCTGGACTGATGGATCCGTAAATCGAGACTCAATTTCTGTTTAGTTCGATAGATGAAGTAAATCCCAGACAAAAATTGTTCTATGGAAAAGAATCAACGGCTGTGCCTCTCAATGAGGAAAAAAGCGTTGGTCTCTATGATCCAAGTACAGTCTTTTTCCTTGATCTGACTATAGGACTTACGGGTTCGGTCAGATGAGGTCAGTTAGTTAAGGCTTTTGACTATGTTAGGAAAAAGTTATCCTGGTGGAATCGCCCGTGCTTTCCAGGCAAGAGAAGTTTTTCCGAGTTCGGTTTGAAAGAATCGAGGAATTAGTCACCTGTCCGGATATCCATGGGCGAGGCCCCGAGTGTGGGACCCTGCCCCACGTAAGATGTGCTACTTGCACTGCTAGCACTCCGAATCCGTTGCGCGGTGGGGACAAGGATCTTACAGTTGGTATCAAAGCGATTTGGTTAATGAGGATCAATCGAGAAGCCAAATATGTCAAAATTTTATCAAGAAGCACTAAAAGGTTATAATTGTGATATAAAAATTCATACAATTTGTTATTCAAACTGAAATTCGTAAATTGGTAATTGGGTCTTTAGATGGAAGTACCGCAATTGTATGGAATCCTTAACTTGCTTGAGGCCTAGACATGATGGTATATACCTTATAGTTCTAAGAACCATGACTACCTGTATATACCGAGGGTATAACTGCAGCTCTTTACTGGCAGTATATACGAGTAAATCTAAGACTTGAAATTATAAGCATTAATGCTATCCAGATGATAAATTTGAATGTGGTTGATATGATTTTTAAATTCTGGTTGAGAAGTGATGAGTTAAATTGGATTCTGATTGAAAAATGATGATCCCTGAAATTTGGTTGAAATATAATAAGCTGAGCGAAACCGCAATGAGGATGAATGGGACGAGTCCCTGTGATGATGTTCTTAAGTGGAATGATGTTAATGACTTCAGCCAATCACTATGAGATTAGTGGATTGTGCTGGCAGATGCGAAGGATTTTGCCAAAGCCTTTGATGTCAAAGTCCCGCCAAAGCCAGCACCATCACCTTTCAAAAGGCTTTTATTCCCAGAAGGTGATTCCAACCTTCCTCCGCCTAAGAGATATCAGGGTCAAACCCAGGATATGGGAAGTTCCAGAATGGAAGAAATGTCCTTTTCCCGAAACTCAATCCCCTGGAATTCAACTTCAAAAGTTCCACCCTTGAATAAGAGAGTGAAATGCTATAACTGTCAAGGGTTTGGACATCGCAGTATGGATTGCCCAACTCCTTCTGGATCAAGGTTTTCAGGGCAGGGAAATCAGGGGTCAAGATTCCAGACTCCAGACCCTTCCTTCCAGAGTAATCAGGGTTCTATCCGCCAAAATCAGGGAAATCCCAGAGGTAGACCCTCTATCCAACCTGCAGTTTCAATCCAAAGTAATACAAGACCTCCACCTCAGAATAGGGGAAGTCAAAGAGAGTTGTTCCCAAATCGGCCATCCAAGGCAGTAACGCTGGAAGTGATTGAAGAAGAAGAAGAGGATGAAAAAGATCATACTCTACCTGCGAGATGAGGACATCTCTCGTTTTTTAAGTGGGGTAGAATGTAAGATTCCTCCCCCAGCCCCTCATGATGTCCAGTATCTTCCCCTATAATCAATTTCCTCTTCAGAAATATAAAAGATCTTGTTTCTATCGGTTTTGGCCTAGAGAGAGAAAATCTTCTAGAGAGTGGTTAAATATTTTTGGATAGAAAAGTACCTCATCTTATTAAAATAAGTTCCCCTGAAACAGAAGTTCAAAAAGATTTTCAGAAGGTCAAAAAGATTTTCAGAAGGTGCATTAGAAATTAAGTATAATCTATTCAAGAGGCATTATCCTGGGGGTGAAGATTTTTTCGAAATTTTAAATTAAGGTTCCTATGGACCAATAAGATTCATCCAAATGTAGGGAGGAGATAAATAGAAGAATAAAAGAAAAATCCCCCAAAAATGAGTAAATACTCACATAAGATGAAGAGTTGACTAAGGACAAGGTTAATAGTTAAAAAAGAGAGATATTTAGGTGAAATGATACATTTTATAATTAGATATTTTTATCTCTCCTCTCTCCTGTTTCAACTAGATCCAAAAAGTGAGCAAAACTGACCTAAAAACGGTCAAAAATTGACCAAACTGATCTGGAAAATTCTAGAATCACTTTGCTTGGTTTAGAGGCTCACTTTTTCCTATAAATAGAAGCCCTACCCTTTGTTGAAACTCAATAGTGTTTTATGCACTGTTACTCTGCTCCTCCCAAGCCAAGAACTGTGAATTTATTAATAATTCACTAGTTTTTGACACTTTTCCTCTTCCAAAGATTGGTGGCCACACTTGTTACAAAGAAGAGTTGAACCCTCAAACCATCAAGCTAAAGGAAAGCTCCCAAAGTCATTAGTAAGTTGGTGATTCCTCTCTTTCCACTTATTTTATGGTTTTTTATGCTTTATGTCTTCTCAAAAACTACAAATGGTGTTATGCCTCATTGCAAAAGGCATTCCCCTCTCTTCTCTAGTAAATCCAACCATTCTCTATCCTAGGTAAATGATTAATGATTAAAGTCAAGTTTTTTTATAATGTTTGTCTTAAATAAGTAGAAAAATGTTTACTTTAGAATAAATTCAATACTCTTGGTACACTTTCACAATTAAATTTAGAGACTTAAAAAATGAAAAATGGTCAGCCATACAAAGGAGGTTATGGCAAAACTTTTTAGAAATTAGTGAAATGAATTTCATCTTTTATTATTATAAAAGAGTAATCCTTATGGTTTCTATATTCTAAAGTATCAATTTTCATGCATAGAAGATGCATTTTGATTATTTGTATAAAAGAAAATTAGTATTATTATAAAAGTATTACTTTCATTATAATTGATTTTTATGCATAGAAGTATGCATAAAAGGTTATTTTTTTTATTATGAAAGTGTTACTTTTATCATAATTGATTTTTATGCATAGAAGTATGCATAAAAGGTTATTTTTTTAATTATAAAAGTGTTACTTTTATCATAATTGATTTTCATGCATAGAAGTATGCATAAAAGGTTATTTTTTTATTATAAAAGTGTTACTTTTATCATAATTGATTTTCATGCATAAAAGGTTATTTTTTTAATTATAAAAGTGTTACTTTTATCATAATTGATTTTCATGCATAGAAGTATGCATAAAAGGTTATTTTTTTAATTATAAAAGTGTTACTTTTATCATAATCGATTTTCATGCATAGAAGTATGCATAAAAGGTTATTTTTTTAATTATAATAGTGTTACTTTTATCATAATTGATTTTCATGCATAGAAGTATGCATAAAAGGTTATTTTTTTATTATAAAAGTGTTACTTTTATCATAATTGATTTTCATTTGCATAGAAGTATGCATAAAAGGTTATTTTTTTAATTATAAAAGTGTTACTCTTATCATATTTGATTTTCATGCATAGAAGTAAGCATAAAAGATTATTATTTTTATTATAAAAGCATTACTTTCATCATAAATGATTTTATGCATAAACATATGCATAAAAGATATTTTTATATATTAAAAGTGTAATTTTCATCATAAATGATTGTATGCATAAACATATGCATAAAAGATATATATTTTTATATATTAAAAGTGTGATTTTCATCATAAATGATTTTATGCATAAATAGGATGCATAAGAAAAAATCTTTTATTCTAAAAGTGTAATTCCTACTAAATTGGATTTATGCATGGAAAGATGCATAAAGAATTTATTTTAACCCCCAAGAGTTATTTTCGTCAATATTGATTTTATGCATAGGAAGATGCATAAAAGCTTGATTTTTAATTCAAAAGTGTCATTCTCATTTAAAATGAATTTATGCATAGGAAGATGCATAAAAGATTGATTTTTATTTCGAAAGTGTTAGTCTCCTTAAAATGGAATTCATGCATAAATAGATGCATAAATAGATGTGTAAAGAAATCTTATATAAAAAATAAGAATTCTCTTGTATTCTATAAATAGATACGAGGATGTGAAACGAATCAGATAGATTAAAAATGAACGAGGAATAGATAGAGATGTATGTATGTGAAAGAATGGACGTAATTATATGTATGTGAAAGAAATGATGTAGATGTATGTATGTGAAGGATGTATGTAAAAGGAAAGATGGATGTGAAAATGGATGTATGGATGTAGATATGGAATGTGGATGTGGATGTATGTGAATGTGAATGTGGATGTGTGAATGTGGATATGGATGTAGATATGGAATGTGGATGTGGATGTATGTGAATGTGAATGTGGATGTGTGAATGTGGATATGGATGTAGATATGGAATGTGGATGTGGATGTATGTGAATGTGAATGAGGATGTGGAATGTGGAATGTGGATATGGATGTATGGATGTGAATGTGGATATATGTGAATGTAAATGTGGATGTGTGAATGGGGATATGGATGTAGATATGGAATGTGGATGTGGATGTATGTGAAATATAGATGTATGAATGTGGAATGTGGGTATGGATGTATGGATGTGAATGTGAATGTAGATGTATGAATGTAGATGTGGATGTGGATGTGGATGTGGATGTGGATGTATGAACGTGGATGTGAAAATGGATGTATGGATGTAGATGTGAATGTAGATATACGAATGTAGATATGTATGTGGAATAATGAATGCAAGTATGAATGTGAATGGATATGAAGTCGATATGAGCGAATGGATGAGATATGATGTCATGTGAATCAAAATATGAATGAATAATATAAGATTTGAACGAATGAGGTAATGTAAATTAAGAAAGATAGGAATGGATGTTATGGGAAGTGAATGAATCTGATGTGATGGGATGGAAAATGATGTATCCGGCCAAGAATGGATACACATGATTTGGATTTGGATTAAGTAATATGGATTGATGTGGAACAATCTGGAAAGATGTGAGTTCATTATTGAAACCGTATTTGTGAACTGTTTGTAAATGACTGTTTTATGTCAAGAATGCTGGGGAAGCATTTTGACTATCTTGAGAATGTGGTCGTGGAGACCTACCTGATACAACAGCTGACAGAGAGTCAACGGAGGACATCTCGTGTAGCAAGGTCGGCCGAGGTCTTGACCAGCCTCGATTCGATTTAAATGGTGAGCTTCCGGTACGGTGGATGAGGGACCAAGGAAGTGGCCTATGAGTGAAGTGCTAGGTGACCTGCGACGAAGGATCCTAGAGGGTGCTGACCATACGGTGCTCCGGCTCTGGGTCACCGAAGATACCCACACGTGCATCGTGGAAGATATTGGAACAAGGAGTAAGAGTTGTTTTTTAAAACTGGGCATGGATCTGGTTCATTGACCTTGTTGGTCCTCAATGGATGAGTCCATGGCTCTCTTATATGGATCTGTTGATTGATCTTGCTGATCTTCAACGAGGATTCCATCTTGATTTTTATATGTGAAAATATTGCCGGGCACTATGAGCTAGGAACTATTAAAAAGGCCCCTGAGTGAACTGGTGGTGAGCGTTCTAGTTGCCAATGATGCCATAAGTACACCGATGAAGGAATGATTGGAAATAAGGATTCAACCAGAGATTTTGAGGATTGTGATTAGTGACACAATGGTTTCATTAAAGGATTGTTTTAAAGATAGCTGATGCTGAGAAAAAGGCAATTTCATATTGGGTGTGTAAGTGGTGTGGCTAGTTTTATGTTTGCATGAACATCCGGCTAGGGGGCCTGGGAACTCTTTTCTCTGGTACCCAGGACAAAACCTAACCAAATTCCTAATTGGATCCCATCACTACAGTGGTTGGGCGGTTGGCTAATACATGGGACTAGATAGGGTTAGGCTGGACTGATGGATCCATAAATCGAGACTCAATTTCTCTTTAGTTCGATAGATGAAGTAAATCCTGGACAAAAATTGTTCTATGGAAAAGAATCAACGGCTGTGCCTCTCAATGAAGAAAAAAACGTTGGTCTCTATGATCCAAGTACAGTCTTTTTCCCTGATCTGACTATAGGACTTACGGGTTCGGTCAGATGAGCTCAGTTAGTTAAGGCTTTTGACTACGTTAGGAAAAAGTTATCCTGGTGGAATCGCCCGTGCTTTCCGGGCAAGAGAAGTTTTTTCGAGTTCAGTTTGGAAGAATCGAGGAATTAGTCACCTGTCCGGATATCCATGGGTGAGGCCCCGAGTGTGGGACCCTGCCCCGTGCAAGATGTGCTACTTCCGGTTGTAGCACTCCGAATCCGTTGCGTGATAGGGACAGGGATCTTACAGCACATATGCAATGCATCCAAAGACTTTCAAATGAGACAAATCAGGTTTTCTACCAGTAAACATCTCCTCTGGAGTTACATCGTGTATGGTTGCAATTGGAGTCCTCTTCATGTGATGTAAATTGCTATAGAAACAACCTCAGCCCAATAGCTATGCGTCATGTTCTTCTCTCCCATCAATGCTCGCACAATCTCAGCAATGTGCTTGTTTTTCTGCTCAACAACTCCATTTTGCTGCGGAGTGTATCTGCATGTAAACTATCTCTGAATGCCATTCTTTTGCAAAAATTCGGAGAACTCATTGGAGAAGTACTCTCCCCCTCCATCTGACCTTAGGCACTGTACATGTTTCCGTATTTGCTTTTCAACCATAACTCTGAAATTCTGAAAATGAGTGAACACCTCACTCTTCTCCTTCATGAAGTATACCCACACTTTCCTTGTGTGGTCATCCTCCTCAGTAAATGTCACATAATACCTGTAGCCTCCCATAGACATGGTCTTCGTAGGACCCCATACATCTGAATGCACAACATCTAGTCATTTTTGCTCACATTTCTGTCACGTGGAAATACATGCTTTGTTTGCTTTCCAAATTGGCATGCTTCACATATTTTCTGCATACTTCAACTTTAAACTTTGGCAGCCCTCTCACAATTCCTTGTCTACATAGACTTCATTCTTTGCACATTCACATTCACATGTCCAATTCTCACAATTCCTTTAGTCTGCATAGACTTCATTCTCTGCACATTCACATGTCCAATACTTTTATTCCAAATGTCTCTGTCCGCAACAATTCCTGAACCAACATAACAACCATCAGGGTTAAACTGAACCTGCAAACCCTACTCAATCATCTAGCCAACTGAAACCAAATTCTTTGTTATGTTCGGAACATGAAGTATATCTGCAAGGTACTTCTTTTTGCTATCCTGCATAGACAATGGTGCATCTCCAACATGGGCAATTGGATGAGCAGTGTCATCCCTTGTTTCCACAAAACCTGGTCTTTCAAGGTTTTTCATCCCCTTGAACCACTCCCCATGACTTGTCATGTGGTTCGAAGCACCTGAATCAACGTACCATACATTATCTTTATGTGCTACTTCAACATTTTCAGACATGGCATTAACGACATACTGCATAACAAACAACCTTTCATTATCCTCATTGTTTCTGCTCGAGGATGCATAGTTGTTTTGCTGCAATTTTCCATTTTGCATGTCAGCCTGCTTCTTATAACGACCTCTTTGACTCCTCCTTCCTTTGAATTGGCCTCTTCCACATGCGTGTTGTTGTTGTGATGAATTCTGGGACTGTTGTTGCTACTGCTACTGGCTATAATTTTGATTACCTGTTCGGCCACCTCCTTGGCCAAGTCTACGGCCTCCCCTACCTCGTCCTCTTCTTGAACTTGTGTAGAAGGCCTATTACTCTAAAGTGTTTTGGCTTGGGTGAAGACTGCTGGTCTTCACCCAAGCACTTCTCTTCTATAATCAACATAGACACCAAATCTGTGAAATTGGGAATGTTTTCCCAAGTTTGAATAGATGTCTTGAACGCCTTGTATTGTGGCCCGAGACCATGTAGAAAGACTTCCACCTTATCATCATCATCTACTGAAATGCCAATAGATGCAAGGGATTCCACAATACCCTTGATCTTCAATGCATAGTCATTCACAGACATACTCTTTTTCTCTACGGTATGAAGTTCATTCTTCAACTGTATCTTTCATGCCATGGTATTGGTTTCATAGAGTTTTACCAAGGTGTCCCATGCCTCCTTGAGGACTTGGCATCTTGTATGTACCCAATCATGGTGTCTACTATACTGATAGAGAGCCAATACATAACTTTTTTGGCTCCTTGGTTCCAATCCTTGAAGTCTTTCACATCTGCAGTAGTCGGATTGATCTTCGGTATGTCTGGTGCCTCTTCATGCTCACCTTCTATGTAGTCCCAGAGCAGTAACCCTTTCCCATCAGGAAATTTGTCAACCTAAACCTCCAAGCATGGAAGTTATTCTTGTCAATCTTTTGAGCGACAATCTAGTTTATGCCATTGTGAGGTGAAAAAAAGAAGAAAGAACCTGCCTCTATAGCCCTTCCACCTCGCAAACTTGGAATAACACACGAACGGGGGCACCACCAGCCCACCGGCTGGAACAATTCTCGCACTTCACCACCCAACCCACGCCAGACAGACAACAAAAACAGGGGCACCATAGACAAAGCACAAACACCCAACAATATATTCCCAGATCAAAACATTATACAAGCTTCTCCCGCCACAGAAGCCTTACTCACACAACTCACAAACACACAGGCTCAGACCTGTCAGCCGAGGATACACCACATCCCCAATCACCACATAATCCACTCGCCTGCCTTCTGTACCAAACACACCAGAATGAACCCGGCCACTCTCACTCCAGAAGGCGCCCACACCAGCTTGCCCTCGAGTCCTCTGTAGCCCATCACTTCTGCATGTGTCATCAGCAGCAGCTACACCATCATCTCTCTCTCACTCTCTGTGCTGATCCTCTGCCAGCTCGCAACAAACCCACTTCCTCTTGCAGCTTATCTGCAATGCTACCGGCCCCACCACCAAGCAGCAACACTTTGTCTTTCTCTGTGCTTCACTCGGCACCCTGCTCTGTCTTCTATCGGCTTCACCTACGCGGCCCACACCAGCCCTCATAGATCACTTGTCCATCGGCCCTGTTTCCTAGGCGGCCTCCTCTTGACCCATCTCTGTCAGCCCGACCTGCATGTCCACACCAACCTTGCAGATCACATGTCAGCCCCTTGCCAGCCTATCAGCTGTGCTGTCCCTTCACTGCTATCACCCGCCAGTGCTTCCACTAGTTCCCACACGGCTTCACCAAGCTTGTCAGCACCTCTCTTCCACGAGGCGGCCACACCACATCACCTCGTCTTTGACGCCGGCCACTCTACAGCTTCCACTCACGCGTCCACCAGCCCGTCGCTCAGTCGACTATGCTCAGTCGACTAGCACTCCTCTGCAATGCTTCACAACAAGCCCAATCATCACGAGGCGGCCACCTCAACAATTGCCAACCTTCAATCCTCTCCTCGTGCGCTGGTAGCCCGTCACCCCACACGTCATACTCTCCACGCGTGCAGCAGCTACCCGCATCATTAAGGCTCTGTCCGCCGCCTGTGGCTGCACTTCACAAGGGGAGGCCCCACAACCTCTGCACGACTGCCACTCTTCGTGCTTTGTGCCGGCTTAGCTCACCAGCCCGTCGCTTCTCTCCTACATTGTCAACCTGTTTGCCTCACGTTCACCCCACGACTCTGCGCTAACCACTCTCACTCCACACGTCGCCAGCCACCACCACTGCCTTCAGAGCGGCTGCACCAACACGTCTCCACACGGGAGGTCTTCTCTCACGTCGGCCCTCCAGCAGCACTGCCTGCGCGCCAGAGAGCCTCTCCAGCAAAGCGACCCCCCATCTACGAAGCGGCCCCTCCCTTTCTGTTGTTGTTTGCAGGCTGCCGACTCGCCACCATCCGGGAGCTTCTACATCTTCTAGAGGGTATTGCGCTAGCGGCCATATAAGTCTCCACGTCTTCTTTTCTTTTTTGGCCATTTAATATTATATATATTTTTTTATTTTGCCTAAGATGGCCACCCTCTTAGCTTTCACACCAATGCTCTTTGATACATCGGCCACATCAATCATCAATTGCTCCCATCTCTTCACACACAACCAGGTGCCCAGCCCATTTAAGGAATGCGTACACACCCAAAGTCATCGAGTAGCTGAAACCACCTCCATCTGACCTCTCACCGGACAAGCCTGCAACAAGCCCAAATCAAATGCCGTCCACCCTGTACGCCTGGCAACGCCCTCAAAGCCAAAACCCTCACACACGTCACGCATCCATATATACACGAGCCCGAAATACCACTCAAAAAAACGCGTGACATACTTTGCCACCCCCCCATCTGCTAGAGCATTCATGCTCAGCAGCATTAGACAATTCCAGTAGTCATCCACCAGGATCAAAAGGAAACAACAACTCACCATCCCATTCCCCAGCATTCATAAAACACAATGGCTGCACTACGGCATACCAAACATCAACCACATGCATCAGAAAATCATCCACATCCACTTCACCCACAACATCATCCTCAAGCCTCAGCTCTTCACCCACAACAACCCTCCTCGTCTTCAAAACCTGTGGCATTTCAGCATCTACCATCCCACTCATCAACACCAGTGAAGGCCAGGTTCCAACATCTTGACCTTTATCCACATCCTCTGCAATGGGAGTGTCCACAAGCACTTCCAGCTCTACTGGTTCAGACCCCTTGTCATCCATGGACTTTGCCTTTAGCATTTCAGTAACCCGCAAGGAAGCCTTTGTCACACTCTCAACCATATCAGCATCCATCTCCACTTCTGGCTCCTGTTCATCCAGGCTAGCAATTTCCCAGATATCATCCTCAGGCACAATGCTCACCACACAACGCTCTTCATCAGCCAAATCCACATGCATACCTTCTTGAGTGTTGCCAACCCCCCTGGTATCATCGTCCAAAGACTCTCCAGCATATATTGCATCAAATGGAACAACATCCACATCATCCATCGCAGGTACCATACCACCGTCCAGCTGTCCCAGAAAATCCATAATGATCGGATCTTCCTCCACGTTCTCCACATCTGCATCACAAACCATCTTCACTTCATCAGAAGTCTCTACCCCATCCTCCTCCCTTGCAGAATCTGTCAGAGAATCATCTTCAAAGCATCCTGTATCCAGCTCCTCTTCCTTCTCCTCAGCAGCCAATCCCAAGGCATCATCCTCTTTTCTTCCCTGTGCATGCATGTCATCCAGATCACTGTCATGAATAGCCACGACCTCCAAATCCAAAGAAGAATCCACTGGCAACTTCTCATCTTCACTTTGCTCCTTCACCTGCTTCTCATCTACCTGCACATGCTTTAAAGGCTTTGGAAAAAAATCAGAAGGCATATAGAACATACCTCTCTGCACCTGTATTGGCCTCTGAGACTCCTGTCTGATCAAGCCTTGCATAGGGCTCTTATCCACCTCAACCAAATTTACCTGCATATCCCTTGCAGCAGCAGACACAACACCTTCATAGGGATAAATACCCATTTCCATTTGCTTCAAAACCTTGCCCTCCTTTTCCCTAGCAATGCTAACTGCATCATCAAATGACTTGGGATTCTTCAACTCAACCCTGACCCCTGGAACAATTCTCGCACTTCACCACCCAACCCACGCCAGACAGACAGCAAAAACAGGGGCACCATAGACAAAGCAAAAACGCAGCAATATATTCCCAGATCAAAACATTATACAAGCTTCTCCCGACACAGAAGCCTTACTCACACAACTCACAAACACACAGGCTTAGACCTGTCAGCCGAGGATACACCACATCCCCAATCACCGCATAATCCACTCGCCTGCCTGCTGTACCAAACACACCAGAATGAACCCGGCCACTCTCGCTCCAGAAGGTGCCCACACCAGCTTGCCCTCGAGTCCTCTACAGCCCATCACTTCTGCATGTGTCATCAGCAGAGCAGCTACACCATCATCTCTCTCTCACTCTCTATGCTGATCCTCTGCCAGCTCGCAACAAAACCACTTCCTCTTGCAGCTTATCTGCAATGCTACCGGCCCCACCACCAAGCAGCAACACTTTGTCTTTCTCTGTGCTTCACTCGGCACCCTGCTCTATCTTCTGTCGGCTTCACCTACGCGGCCCACACCAGCCCTCGTAGATCACCTGTCCATCGGCCCTGTTTCCTAGGTGGCCTCCTCTTGACCCATCTTTGTCAGCCCGACTTGCATGTCCACACCAACCTTGCAGATCACATGTCAGCCCCTTGCCAGCCTATCAGCTGTGCTGTCCCTTCACTGCTATCACCCGCCAGTGCTTCCACTAGTTCCCACACGGCTTCACCAAGCTTGTCAGCACCTCTCTTCCACGAGGCGGCCACACCACATCACCTCGTCTTTGATGCCGGCCACTCTGCAGCTTCCACTCACGCGTCCACCAGCCCGTCGCTCAGTCGACTAGCACTCCTCTGCAATGCTTCACAACAAGCCCAATCATCATGAGGCGGCCACCTCAACAATTGCCAACCTTCAATCCTCTCCTCGTGCGCTGGTAGCCCGTCACCCCACACGTCATACTCTCCACGCATGCAGTAGCTACCCGCATCATTAAGGCTCTGTCCGCCTGTGGCTGCACTTCACAAGGGGAGGCCCCACAACCTCTGCACGACTGCCACTCTTCGTGCTTTGTGCCAGCTTAGCTCACCAGCCCGTCGCTTCTCTCCTACATTGTCAGCCTGTTTGCCTCACGTTCACCCCACGACTCTGCGCTGACCGCTCTCACTCCACACGTCGCCAGCCACCACCACTGCCTTCAGAGCGGCTGCACCAACACGTCTCCACACGGGAGGTCTTCTCTCACGTCGGCCCTCCAGCAGCACTGCCTGCGCCAGAGAGCCTCTCCAGCAAAGCGACCCCCCATCTACGAAGCGGCCCCTCCCTTTCTGGCAGGCTGCCGACTCGCCACCATCCGGGAGCTTCTACATCTTCTAGAGGGTATTGCGCTGGCGGCCATATAAGTCTCCACGTCTTCTTTTCTTTTTTGGCCATTTAATATTATATATATTTTTTTTATTTTGCCTAAGATGGCCACCCTCTTAGCTTTCACACCAATGCTCTTTGATACATCGCCCACATCAATCATTAATTGCTCCCATCTCTTCACACACAACCAGGTGCCCAGCCCATTTAAGGAACGCGTACACACCCAAAGTCATCGAGTAGCTGAAACCACCTCCATCTGACCTCTCACCGGACAAGCCTGCAACAAGCCCAAATCAAATGCCGTCCACCCTGTACGCCTGGCAACGCCCTCAAAGCCAAAACCCTCACACACGTCATGCATCCATATATACACGAGCCCGAAATACCACTCAAAAAAACGCCTGACACCATCATTTGACATCTTGCCAGACACACAAACTTACCAGAAATAGCACTCTGGTTTGTCCTGCACAAACTATTGTATTTTCTGCAGCAGTATTGTACTACACTCAAATGTCACAACCAATGACCTCAATGTGCATACATACACCCAATGGCAACTGTTGACCTCCTTGCAGCACACACAATGTTTGCACAACCAATCTGTCTTCCTGCAGTTCTTAAAACAGAGTTCTGCATAGAAGCGATGACTTACCCACAGTGCTCGAAATCGCCTGCTTTCTGTCCTAACGCGCCCGAAACGCGTTTTTGGCCCAGAAATTTAGTCTGATAGAATAATATAGTTGTCCTATAGCTTTAATCCCATGAAGAAAGCTCCTCAATTAGAGATCGTTTGCCGGTGCCTCCCATAGAGCTCCCGACAAGGGTGTAGTCGCCAACACAAATAGGGAAGAGTAGATGAAGCTCTTACCCTCGTACGCTTCCTCTGCTTCTCTTGCTTGTAGTAGCATAGCCCTTAGCATAAACCAAGCTCTGATACCATGAAAAGATGCAAGGGAGAAGAGAGCTTGAGCTCTTGCAAAAAAGCACACACACACTCACAAAACCCTAAAAGAGAACACACAAGGTGAGAGGCTGAAAATCTTCTTCTTCTTCACACAACACTCAACACACCATATACAAAGATAAGAGTACACACAATATGAAAAGGTACTCAACCAAATACATACTAGGGTTCTCTATAGTGTGAACCCAACTAAATGAGTTGGCACTATAACTATGCCGGTGGCTGTCACACAGCCTGTCATCCCACTGGCTGCATATCACCCCCAATGATCTCACCACAACCATGCCAGTGGTGTAAGTGTGGGGCCTATCCCATCAGTCCGCCTCACTAGATGAGCTCGATATCTCAACACTCCCCCTCGAGCTCAACTCCATCTCATGTACACCAAGGGAAGCCTTGAATCTGTGGAGCTTCTCTGTACCCAATGCTTTGGTGAAGATGTCAGCGACCTGATCCTATGTGCTAGGCCATGCAATATGAAGATTTATTTGAGGAACACTCTGGCCACATCCACTGCAGTGTAGGTTTCTTTTACTGGAATCAGATGGGCAACTTTGGTTAGTCTATCAACAACTACCATGAAGATGAAGTTGTAACCTGATTGCACTGAAGGTAATCCAGTAATAAAATCCATACTGATACATTCCCACTTCATCTGGGAGATGTCTAATGGTGGATGTAACTTCCCAGGCATTTTTACTCTCTTGGCTTTGACTTTCTAACATATGAGGCATTGACGTACGTGATTAAGTACATCCTTTTTTAGACCCGCAGGCCAAAAGAAGCTTTTCTTTACAGACATGTAGGTCTTAATGAAACCGAGATGTCTTGCTATAAGGCTATCATGGGCTTCATTCAGAATTTGACCCTTAGTTCCCTCATCATTGGGAATGCATAGTCTGCTATTATAATACATAATTCCTTCATCCAGGTTGTACCCTTGAACTCGGTTCAACTCCTGTGAGGAGTTTTGCTTTCTTGCATAAGTAGGGTAGCAATAGGGCCAAGAATCTATCCTGCATGATCTTCTCTCTTACTTCATTAATCAAAGGATTTGAGACTACTGTGATTGCAAGTAAGGAGGCTTTTTTGCTGAGGGCATCTGCTACCACATTTTCTTTGCTTGGGCAGTACTTAATTTCAAAATCAAATTCTTGCAGGGTTTGCATCCACCTTCTTTGGCGCATGTTGAGATCCTTCTGAGTGAAGATCCACTTTAAGCTCTGATGATCTGTCTCATCAAAGTGAATCTTTGACCCAGTAGGTAATGTCTCCACAACTTCAGGGAATAGACTACTGAAAGTAGCTCCAGGTCGTAGACATTATAATTTCTCTCATGCGTTCTGAGTTTTTGGGATTCATAGGCCACTGCATGAGCGCACCTCCCAGGGCAAAACCACTAGCATCAGTTATTATTACCTCAAAGGGTAGAGAGAAATCTGACAGCTTTAGAATGGGATTGGTTACCAAGGCGGTCTTCAGCTTATCAAAAGCACTCTCGCACCTGGCAGACCATTAAAACGGGATATTCTTCTTGAGAAGATTAGTCACGGGGGAAGTTATGAGAGCATACTTTGGTATAAAAATTCTATACCAACCAATCAATCCTAAGAATCCTCTAACTTCTTTCACTGTCTTTGGGTTTCAGGCCAATCTATGACTGCTTAGACTTTAGCAGAATCTCGAGAAATTCCATCTTTGGCTACCAGAAAGCCCAAGTATTCAACATGGTCAGCAGAGAAAGTGCATTCGCTCTTTTTTGCAAAGAGTTGGTGCTTCCTTAGGATCTCAAGAACTCTTCTGACAAGAGCTTCATGGTCAGCTGCATTCTTTGAGTAAATCAGAATATCATCAAAGAAGACAAGAACAAAATCATCCAAGTATTCTCTGAGAATGTCTTGCATTAATCGATTGAATGTAGCTGGGGCATTTGTCAATCCAAACGGCATGACAATGAATTCATAATGCCCATACCGAGTATTGATGGTTGTCTTTGGGATATCTTGCTCATTAATCCTGATCTCATAATACCCTGATTTGAGATCTATCTTTGTGAAGATCTGGGCACCACTTAGCTTGTCGAGAAGCTCATCAATTCTAGGGATGGGATACTTATTCTTAACTGTCAGTTGATTTAAACCTCTGTAGTCCACGCAGAGTCTTAGTGTTCCATCTTCCTTTTTCTGAAAGATAACTGACACACCCCAAGGTGAAACTTTGGGTCTTACAAACCCTTGTTCTAACAGTTGTCTAAGTTGTTCCTTGAGTTCAATGGCTTCAGGAACCGGCATTTTGTACGTGCGCAGGGCTACTGGCTGAGCTCCGGCGGGGGTCAATTCTATCACATGATCTACTTCCCGAATTGGAGGCATCTCTGTTAGTTCTGTTGGGAATAAATCATCATAATCACTTAACCATTGAGGTTCTTTAGCTTTTAACTTTGAGACTACTGGATTCATTTTCACAACATAAATGAGCTGCTTCTTTCTAAGTCCTTTTAGTAACTTAGAAGCCTTTACTAACTGCAAACTTGGGGATCCTGAAATTTTGGTTCCTTGAACTTTATTTCCGTGGAGGTCACGAAAGGAAATGGTTCCATTATGACAGTGAATGTCAGCTTGATTTTTATGGAGCCAATCCATTTTAAGGATCTCGTCAAAAACTCGCAAAGGTATAACTCAGAACTGACAAATTCCCATCCCAGATTGAACTAAATACGATCTGTCTCTCAAGGTGAGTGAAAAGAATCTTCCCACTTGCTAATGCAACTTGCATAGGTTTCCCTGATTTTTGATCTAAGACTAGCTTACGCAAGCATCCAGGGGAAATGAAAGAATGAGTATTGCCTGAATTAATCAAAAGCTTAAAAGGCTAACCGTGATACTCAGCTGGAGTATGGATGACGGGGGCGAAGAATTGACGGTTTGGCCCTTGGTTTTCAATTGCAGCATAAATCTATCCTCTTTCTTCTTCCACTACTTTTGCTATTGTGACTCCTCTGGCTGCTGCAGTCCGAGGCAGAACTCTTTCTCTTTGGTTGCCCCGGTTCTAAGAAGGAGTCATGAGGCTACTCTGGACAGAGGCAGACGGGGCTGAGCTGGAGTTCTCCTGGGATTTCCCTGATTTGGGCGACATGGACCCTTGACTAATAAGAAAGGGTTGGTCTCTGCCTTCTCGGTCCTTGACTTCCTTGTCCCCTTGACATGGCAGGAGTTTTTTACCAATCAACGGGACTGATGATATCTTGTTATATTATAGGTGGCTACAACCGAGAAGACTCCGACCCAAAGTTCGAAGGGACCCTAGCAGTAACTCAAGCCAGCACCATAGGATCATCGGCCGCAAAAAAGAACAGAGAACAACAGGGCACCAAACTCACATATCTGGGCCCTTATGCCAAAGATTTGAAAGGCACCATGCTACAAGAGGACATCTAAACTAATCAGGGCAAGACTATCTTCCAATACCAGCCCATAGTCCTTGAAGATCTTGGAAGACACAGATGTCCACTATAAACTGGAAAATGTGGGGCTGGGCAAGATGGCATGGATGAAGCAGCTAAGAAGCCAAAAAATTCGGCATGAAATTCTGAAGTTCCTGGGTGAATGATCAAAGAGTTGTACATGCTAAAGAAGCCCTAGCCTTATCAGAATCATGGCTAAGGAAATATTTTGCCTGAGCCTATGAAGCTGATTGGTACTAACATTAATACATCGTCCTCCACAAAACCACATATATCGACGTTGCTCAAGAGGATCAGAAAAGTAAAGACTCTCAAAATGACGTGCGAGTCTCACTCTGCTTACTTGGGTTGTAGCAGAGTTGATGAGGTGCTCGAATGCAAAGGCTATCATATCCTGACTTTGGGAGAGTTCAGGAATACGAGATAGATTCTGGGTATCCATCTATAAATTTTCAATTCAATTTATGAGTTTCAATTTTTGAACTTCATTCAACATAATATTAACAAGTGAAAACATTATTTCCCAAATTTACTTTAAAATTTTAAGCAATTTTTATTGCTGTTACGTAAATTTACAACAGCGCTCTCAAACCAACTGTGGGATCCCACTGCCCCCTCTGTGCACCGGGACTCGGTAGCTGGCAAGAAGTAGCTCCCTCATGCACGGGGCAGGGTTTCCCACTCAAGGCCTCGCTTTCGAATGTTTGGGCACGAGACTAAGATGGTGATCATTCCGAAAACCGAAATCGGGAAAATTTCCCATGGGGACGATTCCACCATTTTGAATTTCTTAACGAATTCTCAAGGTCAAGATACTGAACTAACCTTCTTTTGGAATAAACCAGATAGAAGGAAAACTATAACAGACTTAACTTGAAGGAATCAACGCTTTTTTCCTAATTGGATTAGGCACAGCCATTGATCTATTCATTTGAGAAGTCTTCAGGTTAGTATTAAACTATTCGAGTTCTAAGTGTATTCCTATTGATCAATTTTATTATTAAAACTCTACTGATTCTAGCCTAACCCCATCCGGGTTACCGCCGAACCATTGGAATTGGTAGAACCAGACAAGAACTCACCCACCCATAATTGAATGCCTTTCTTAACTTTTGCTTTAGAATACAGATACGCACACACTCCTCTTTAAACTTAACTTTTAAAACAATCCATTGAAAAACAATTATTGGTTACATATGTCATAACTCAAAATTTCCATTCAATCCTTGTTTCTCATGAAATAGTATCACTCTAGACTCTCCGTTGAGACCAGCAGGTCAGCAACGAGATCTAGTAACAGATTACAATAATTTTCTCGTCATCATACATATATATATCTTCCACGACATTCGCATGGGTGTCCTAAGCACCGCGAGCCCGTGCATTGCCTGGTCAGAACCCTCCAGGATTCTCCGTAGGTGTCTTGGCACTTCACTCAGGGACCGCTTCTGTTGAAAGAACGGTAGAGGGGGAGGAGACACACACACAGGAGCAAACCCTAACCATAGAGGGAAGCCATCTCCTTTCTCACACAATGCATAAAGCCATAATCCATAATACACACAACACACTATAAGTTGTGTCCACACACATCTAACCCTAGCTAATGTCCACACACTATGACCAGCTGGACACGCGGTCATTTATGTCTCACACATGTTCCTACCTAACATGCTAGCACATAGCATAGCTGGCTCACACACTGACATTGAGCTTGAATCTCAATAGCCCCTCTCAAGCTCATGATGTACTGCCGATGAAGGTGTAGATGAGCTTGGGATATCAAAACTCTCAACACTCCCCCTTAAGCTCATCCCATGTATTCCCAACATAGTACGGAAGTACTCAAACTTCTCCTTGCTAAGTGGCTTTGTAAAGATGTCTGCCACTTGCTCATCAGTCTTCACATACTGTAGATCAATTGTACCATCCAACACCTTCTCTCTGACAAAATGATAATGGACCTCTATGTGTTTGGTCCTCGCATGAAACACTGGATTCTTGGCCAACTATATACTGCTCATGTTATCATAATGAATGACAACTTTGCCATCAATAGGCTCACCCAAATATGCCAAGAGATTCTTTAACCATACTGCCTCACAAGTAGCAATGGCTGCACCCCTGTATTCAGCCTCTGTACTAGATAAAGCAACTGTAGGTTGCTTCTTGCTACTCCAACTCACCACAGCACTTCCAATTGTAAAAAGCATATCCACTAGTAGACCTCCTGTCATATGAGCTACTTGCCCAATCAACATCTGTGTAGCCATGTATGTCCAAGTCTTTACCACTCTCATAAAGTAGACCATAATGTGCAGTGGTCTTTACATATCGCATGATGCGTCTCACTGCATCCAAATGTGGTTTTCTAGGGCTCTGCATAAACTGGCTTACTAGCCCCACAGCATAACTCAAATCCGGGTGTGTGATAGTCATGTATATGAGACTACCAACCACCTTCCTGTACATAGATGGATCATCCAACTCCTCACCATAATCAGCCCGCAACTTCACATTTTGCTCCAAAGGTGTACTCATAGGCTTACACCCTATCATGCCATATTTTGCCAACATATCCAACGTATATTGGCGCTGTACTAACCATGTACTTGTATGATCTTTGACCACTTCAATTCCAAGAAAGTATCTCAAGATGACAAGTAAAACAATCCTATGATCTGTCTTCTTCACATAGAGTGAAGAATCTGCTGTAGAAATCTGAAAACCAAGTGAGATAAGATATCTGCTCATCTTATCACTCCACGCACGAGGTGCTTGCTTCAAACCATATAATGCCTTTTTCAATCTGCATACATGAGTGGGATATCTTGGGTGTACATACCCTTCTGGCTGTGCCGTATAAACCTCTTCTTGTAAATCACCATTCAGAAATGCATTTTTGACATATATTTGATGCATTTCCCAACCATTAGCTGCAGCCATAGCAATGATTGCTCTCACTGTTCCCATCTTTGCCACTGGACTAAATGTTTCATCATAGTCCAATCCTTGGGTTTGTGTATAACCCTTAGCTACCAATCTTGCCTTATGTCTTTCAATGGAACCATCAGAGACTTGCACTTCACTTTGTAAACCCATTTACATCCAATAACATTCTTGTCCTTTGGTAATGCAACCAAGTCCCATGTATCATTATGAACCAATGCGTCCATCTCAACATCCATTGCTTTCTCCCATACATGCTATCCAATAGCTTCTGTATAGCATGTAGGTTCCACATGCTTCACCAAAGACGTCATATATGCATAATGCATAGCAAAATCTTGATATGTCAACCTGTTCAACGGGATATCTGACTCTTTGGGATCTCCGCAATGCCTGCGGATCACTCTGAACACTTGTCACTCTAGCATGTGGTGGCACATATCTATCCTGCCTTGCACCAGGTGTGCGTAAAACAGGTATGCCAAGCTCCTCATCCAAACTCTCTGAACTAGATGACTCATAACCTGTGATTCCAATTCCTTCGACCTTCTTCTTTCCTTTATCCACAACACTACTCCCAGTGCTCACACTCTCATGCCTCAAATGTCCTGACCATGGATGTACAGTACTACTCTCAGCTTCTGCTGGCCCAGACATAGAAGTAGAACTAGAACTTGCTTGTGGCAAATTCACAGGCACATCAATCTCAAGTGACTCAATGACACCCTCATCTTTTGCTTTGTACCAACTAGCAAGCTCATCAAACACCACATCTCGTGAGATAACCACTTGCCTAGTTTGTGGATTGTAACATTTGTACGCCTTACGATCCTGTGCATATCCAACAAATACACATTTTTTTGCCGTAGGTTCCAACTTCCTCCTTCTCTCATCAGGCACATGTACATAAGCTATGCATCCAAAAACTTTGAGGTGTCCAATGTCTGGCCTAAAACCTGTAAGCCGCATCTCTGGCGTACTTCCATGAATGGCTGCTGTAGGTGTTTTGTTCAGTATATACACTGCAGTAGCACATGCTTCTGCCAATAATAATCTGGCATGCTCTTTTCATTGAGCATTGCCCTGGCCACTTCACATATGACTCTATTCTTTCTCTCAGCCACACCATTTTGCTGAGGTGTATACCTGCAAGTCAATTGTCTTCTTATACCATGCTTTCTAAATGCTCAAAAGCTTTTGAGGTGTATTCACACCACCTCCATCTGTCCTCAAACATTTAATCCATGAGCCATATTGCTTCTCTGCAAAGGCTTTGAAATCCATAAACTTTTCCAACACTTCACTTTTCTCTCTAAGAAAGTATATCCATGTCATCCTGCTGAAATCATCTATGAATGTAACATAGTATAAACTGCCTTTGATAGATGGGTTTTGTGCAGGACCCCATACATCACTATGTACTATCTCAAGTGGCCTGCTACTCATATTTCCTTCTCTAGGAAACCGCAACCTTGCCTGCTTTCCAAACTGATAGGTTTCACAAACATGCATATTCCCATCATACTTGAATCTAGGCAGCCCACTGACAATGCCTCTTGTCTGCATGTTCTTTAACCTTTGTATATTGACATGTCCAATCCTCTTATGCCATATATCAATGTCCTGTACCACATTTCTGCTTTTAGAGAACATGGCTGATTTTAACTCAAGAATTCCAGCATCCAACTTAAGCAACCAATTGCTAAATCAATTGTGGAAGTAATGGTCATTCACCATATGTACTGATGTAGTTTGGGATTGATCCTTTAACTAATGTTCCTTGTAGTTAGTTCCACTTCTCTTAGGTAGATCGATCATTGTGCTAAAATGTGCATCCAATTTTCACAAATCACTGGTTGTGGTGGTAATGGGACATACAACTTATCTTCTACTTTGGCTTTGCTACTATCGATGTTCTTTTGGGTTGATCCTTCAACTAACGGTCCTTGTAGTTAGTTTCACTTCTCTTGGATACATCAATTATTATGCATCCAATTTTCACAGAACGTTGGTTTTGGTAATGGGACATATATCTTATCTTCTACTAGGCATTGGGTTTACACCTCTGAGTTGCAAAGTTTCAGGAGGGTTATTCGGGTTGTGGTGTTTGAGTCATCTCCAAACAACTCACTTCCCTTTGGATGTGTCTCCCAAGTTTGTAGGTTTACTTTCAAGGTACATGAATCCTTTTGCAAGTATATGTGGTTAGTAGCCCAATCATGGAATAATCAAGCATCTCTCATAAAAGGTCTACCTAGAATAACATCATATGAGTTGGGTTATCGTAAAACATTCATGACAACCACAATATGGAGAAATTCCAATGAAAAGACCTTAATGTTGCTATTTCTCAATCGTCTTGGTTTCATCTACCATCTTCTCAAAATTGAATCTATCCTTTCCAATGATAGTTTTTCCCATGATTCAATATCTAATATGGCCCCGCCACTTGACTATCTTTAGGAGTAACTAGAATAGTTGCATTAGTGTTAGCACTTTCATACTAGTATCCCATTTTGTTCAATAGAGTCTCACAATTCATTTCTTTCTCTTTTGGATTGATTTATTCCTTCAATGTAAAAGGTGAGTCACTTTCATGAGGATCAAGTGATGCAATGATTCCTCCTTCTACTCAATCCTTAAGACCAAGACAACCCAGGATTGTTCTTGAGGTATGATTCTAAAGGTACTTCAATCCTTACATGGATAGGGACCAACATTAATCCTTCCACATATTTGGGTGAAAGAGAGATAAGTGTACTCTTTGATTAGTAGAGTATGACAACAAAGTTTCTTGAGGCATAATTTCTATGTGATCCATTATGTTAAAGAATCAAGCAAGGGTAGGATTCAATTCATCACTCCTTTGTTTGTTCCTTCCCTTATTGGCTCTAGAACATCAAGTCCGTTTAACAGTCCTTCCTCGTGTGGGATTCCTCGTGTGGGATAGACTATATTAGAAGACCTTATTTGGGTTGGTTTGGATTTTTCCACTTCCTCTTAGCATTGCTAAGAGGAAGGACTTGGCCAATTCCAATATCTCAATCTCTATTTATGCATTCGGATATTCCCCATCTCCTTGTTGGGAGTAGTAGGTACATCACTTTCTTTTCTGGTTTAATATTCTAATCTTTAAGAATTGAATTCTCATAACTATATTTAATTGAAGTGGTTTCCATTCTATCTAGATTAGAACCATTCTAAATGCTCACTTGGTGATCTCCATTCCTAATCTATTTTTCTTTCCTTCTTTGGCCATGCTTGCTAGCGGGCTTATCCTTCTTAGGCGCTTTCTACTTAGCGTAGGATCGATGAGTGATAACATTCACTATAACAAGATGAAAGGTTAATGATGCTTATTATCAAAGTTTTAGTGGTGTTTAAGTTTCATTGTTATAAGCACCACTAAGGAGCGTTTACAAAAGTTACTATAAGCACTAGTAGGTGTGGTGCTAGAAAAACTAATAGAATACTCTAAATGAAGTCCACAAATATATCTAGTAAAATTTTATCAAACATAAAAATTTTATAATAAAGAAAAAAAATCAACAAAATATTACAAGCCGATCAATATGTAGAAAGGTATATATAATGATTTATAGATTCTTTTTATAGTACCATCATCAATACCATCTTGCAACAAATCTATACATGTCAACTGGTCTATCTCTACTATCATTTCTATAGTCCCTATATAATGTAAAGTCCTTTCCCACTACTTGAAGAATAGGCAGATGCATTATCATTATCATTATTGCATATTGGCTCATTGATTTCTTTTGATGAAATCAAAGGTAGAAGATCTTCATCTGTGGTGCATCTTTCAAACTTTGAATGATTTTATTCTACTTCTTTTTCTCATTGTTTGTTGTATATTCCATTGATTCGTCATGCATTTCTTCTTCAAATGTAAGCTTGGATTGAGGAGCAACTTATATTACATACCATCAATTGGGATCTCTTTAGTCTAAATAAAACACAATTTAGAAAAAAAAACACACAAAACATGTATAAGAAAATACATCTAAGAATTTCATTTTAAGTATTAAAATTCATCTCAAAAAATTTTAAGTACATTTTACATGTTCACAATGCTATGGTTATGCGTCTCTTGCATCTTGGTTGAATCAATCGTAAAAAAATCCACTTGGATGCTTTGCACGGTTCCTTGAGTACTTTTATACACCACTTTGAACCACTTGACCTTAGAAATGAACAATTTGAAAGCTCTAAATCCAATCTCCAAGATGTCTTGAATTATGAATCGTTTCACAATAGCAAAGTTTCTCCACTATACAATGTTATTCTCTCTTCTAATAGCTCAACTATCTTTACTCAAAAACTTACCATTACACCACAATCATACATGATTTTTTTAGAATCCACATTAACTGCTGTGACCTTATAACTAGATTGTGTTTTATACTTTATACTACAACATAATCAAGACACTATATATGTTACTTTAAAAATAATTATTATAAACTTTATCAAAACACTATATATATTAGTCTTTGCTTACGCGGTAGTCACATCCCCTTGCATACTCCCATTCTTCTCTTCTAATCTCCTCTCCCACCTTTCAACTTATTTGTTGCTCTAGGGAACCTCTTAAGACATTTAATATCGTAATCCCTTAGAAAAACCTCTAGGTTAGGTGGGTATCCCATGTGCCTATGTGTTGATCTCTTAAACACTCTTGTCTCCTCCATCCTGAAAAGATGCAGGGGAGAAGAGAGTTTGAGCTCTTGCAAGCACACACACACACACACTCACAAAACCCTAAAAGAGAACACACAAGGTGAGAGGCTGAAAATCTTCTTCTTCTTCACTCAACACTCAACACACCATATACAAAGATAAGAATACACACCATATGAAAGGTACTCAACCAAATACATACTAGGGTTCTCTATAGTGTGAACCCAACTAAATGAGTTGGCGCTATAACTATGCCAGTCTCTAGAATAGCTGTCACACAGCCTATCATCCTACTGGCCGCATATCACCCATGATCTCACCAACCATGCGAGTGGTGTAAGTGTGGAGCCTATCCCCCAGGCGGGTCAGTGTGTCCACCGCCTCACTAGATGAGCTCGATATCTCAACACATCCTTCTCTTTCTTGCATCCTCATGCTTGTCAATCCACTTATCCATCACCAAATTCTTTCTCGCACACATGGACTCATCCATCTTCTAAATGTATCCTTTCCCATGTGGGCCGTGGCACATATGACACCATCTCTTCATCCTTAACCTATGCATTAATGTATAGAGTTTTAAGCATTTCTATAAACATGTATGCTTAAAGCTCTATGCAACATACATAGAACCTTGTAGCTCTATGTATGCATGCGTAGTAGCTCTATGTATGCATATATAGAGCTATGCATGTATACATAGATCTACAAGACTCTATGTATCCACACATAAAAATTGCATTTCTATATGCATTGCTTTATTCAATGCTCTATGCATAGAACTTTATGCATGAGATGTATGCATACATAGAGCTATACATGCAGACATAGAGCCTTGTAGCTCTTTGTTTGCATACACAGAGCTATTATGTATGCAAAGCTCTATGCATTGCTTTATGTGTTGCTCTATTCATACATAGAGCTATGCATGCACTAGTCCCTTCTTGTATGCCAGTGCTAGGTCATGTCGAGTGCTTATCATTCTCGCACTCCTCGTTCTTCTCATCCACCTACTCCATGACATCATGGGATCTCCTTGGGTGATAGATGTGGCTCGTCTTGTCATTGATTGGGGAGGGGGAGAGGGTGTTGTGGTGGATCATTTTGGTGGTGGTGGCAAGGTTCTCCAAGCAATCATACCCAATCAACCTCAAGTTCTACACACCATCACGAGCAGATCACCCCGTACTGCTATATGATCCTACTCAGATTTCTTACCGTGTAAGATCCGATGTACGCATCATTGGGGATCACAAGGGGAAAGTAGGTGATAGCACGCATGCAACATCTAGTAAACCTTGAGTTTAGGCACTTGACAAAGGAAACCTGCAAAGTATATAAAAAATTACAGGGTGTAGAGTAAAAATGATACTTAGTAAGAATGCAAAAATTGATGATAATGTTCATGATGTTGTTGAAGCTGTTGAAGATAAGGTCGAAGATGCGATGCCGAAGATGACAGTGGCCTTGTCTGCAAATCAAATGCTACTTCTGCTATGAAGAACACCTAAGATCATTTCAAATTGACAATCCCCCCAAGATGCTTATGAAAACTATACAATATGCAAATGAACCCCGAACCGCTCTGAGAGGCTCAAAAAACATGTTAACATAGTTAACGTCACACTATTGGGTATACCTTCTCCACCTAAGAGGATAACTTAGTCTGAGATAATCGAGAGAGAAACTCCAAGAAAAGATAACAAGGGGGTAAACCTAAGAGCACCTGCTCTCATGCAGATCAAAGTAGCAACACACACATAAGCATAGCATGCAAGAAGAGATAGATGAAAGCACATCACTTAAAGTAGATTGATGAATGAATGAGTGAAGTTCATGTGAAGTGACATGATAAGCTTTCTTTAGCTTTGTGAGTTACGCAAAAAAAAAAGACTTGAGAGTCAAGATTTTTTAGCTTTTTCACTTAGCCAAAGAAAACCTAAAAATTTGAAGGTTATAGTATCCTTCAAAGGGGGGGTTTATCCTTCACAAGAAGAAGTGCATAAAGTAAGGTAGATTCTTGGAAAAAATAGTTATATGCCCTTCCAATCCCTTTATAAATGTGATTGAATAATTGAATACTCAAAGAAATAGAGGTTGAATACTTTGAAAGAAGCAATTAATCTTTTACCCTTCAAAAGCAAAGTAGATTCCTCGAAGAAATAGTTATCTGCCCTTCCAATCCCTTTAAATAATTCAATAATTGGGGGTTGAACCATTGGGAGACACGTTTGTACTCCATATAGCAGTGGGTGAGCGACTTGCATAAAACTCTCTTCCCATGCCAGGCTTTCGTAGTTTTTTCAGTTGCGCCAAAAGAGGCCCAAAATCTTCTAGTAGCTCCTTTAGGCTAGAGCACTCATTGGTGCCAAGCTTCCAAAGCTTTTTCAACTGCTTGAAGGAAGAAGGAAGCTTCATGATTGCTGATCCCCCTGCATAAAACTCTTCTAGACTTTCAAGACACCCAAAATCTTCTGGTAACTCCTCCCGCTTAATGCACCCTCCACGTCAAGCTCTTGTAACTTTTTAAGCTACACGAAGGAAGAAGGAAGCTTTGTGATTGTTGTACCCCATGCATCAAACTCTTCTAGGATTTCAAGAGACCCAAAATCTTCCAGTAGCTCCTCTAGCTTAGAGCACTCATCCATGCCAAGCTTCCGTAGCTAGCTTTCGTAGCTTTTTTAGCTGCCTGAAGGAAGAAGGAAGCTTCTTGATTGCTGATTCCTCTATATTAAACTCTTCTAGACTTTCAAGAGAACCAAAATCTTTCGGTAGCTCCTCTAGTTTAGAACACTCATTCATGTCAAAATCTTCTATAGCTTTTTCAACCACCCGCCGAAGGAAGAAGGAAGTTTCATCTGTAAAGTACATGAATCAAAGTTCAGAACATCTAACTTTTAAAAGACCAAAGTATTTTAATAGCCGTCACTAATATTATCAAAATTTTAGCTACTCAAAGGAAGATGGAAGCTTCACCATCAGTGGTAGGCAATCAAGGATTTCTTAAATTGAATTCACTCTTGTAAAATTTAAGTTCACTTTTTGTGCACTATTGCCGCACGTGTCGGAGCTAGGGACTTGCCAAGAATCGTGTGCGAGCCATAAATGGCTGCAAGCACACAACCAGGAAACCAACAAGCTCAAAACAGGGAGCAATGGTGTGTCATTCACCGCTCAGACTGCCATCGCTCGTGTGAAGGATTCTCGCGCCGCCATGAAGAAGAAGCTTCCGCCGCCGCCGCCGCTCTACCGCCCCGTGCCACCATGCAATGCTCGATCACGACACTCTCTCTCTCTCTCTCTCTCTCTCTCTCTCTCTCTCACCCACACACACACGCTGGAGAAGGAGATGGAGAAGATGAAGCAAGAGCACTCCTTGTATTCAACACTCAGAGAATGAGAGGTTTTAGGTTACATTTGACTTTTATATGTGACCTGGTCGTTCACACATGGGCACCCACACATGACCGGCCGATCCTAACCCTTATCCTGATGAAATTCGAGGTGCGCCTCTCATCGACAATCACCCAATCCCCTTACCCTTAACATGTGGTGCCGACAAGCCCAGCCCATGACTCAGAATACGTAAAATAATTATATGATGTAAAAAGTAATATGTCTCAATGTCCACCATAGGTTAACATGCCCCCCTTCCTGATGTAGATTCCATCCTCAAGCTATGGTATGGTAAGCTTGACAGGGTTTGTTGTGGTAGACTGTATCTGCAAAACAGGGAAGTAGAGTGAAAGCATTCTTGGTCTTCAAAAGATATAGAGTGTATCAAAAATAAAATCAAGCATGCTAGACCACAATGGAAGTATGCCATGAGAACCTAGTTTAAGAGGTCACATTAAGGAGCTAGCATAGCAAATTAATAGGAGTTTAAAACTATTGAAAGTAATTCAAGAGTTAGCAAGGTGTTGAAGGTTAATCAAGGTCTACAACTGGCCTAAGTCAAGAAAAATTACCAAGCTTAATAAATAAACAGATGACCACAATGTGTCTATTCTAAGAATAAGCTAATCCCAAGAGCCTAAGGACACAAGAAACATTAGAGTCATAGGAGTCTTTTGCCTTTATTTCTTTTATGCACGTGACAATTTTTACAAACAATGGCAACCTCCCTAAAGCAAAACTAGCATCAACCCTGGTGCCATGTTTACCACAAGGCCTTCTCCAGGAATCTACTAGCTCACCTTAGGTAAGGCTACCCCCTACCAACCCCCCCAGGGCATTGGTCTGGAGTGGAATACTCCTCTCCTACCAAGTGTCAATAGGGCGATAGGCCGACATGAAGCACATAACAGACATACATTGCCATTTTTTGTAGGCCTTTCTTTTTATTTTTTATTTATCTCTTTCGTTTTTTGCTCCCAAATTATTATATGCGTTCTTACATCCTTTCGACAAAGGGGTAGAAGCTATGTCTTAGAGGTCAACACACACGGCCAGGTTGTTCAAGCATTAAGATGGTTTTAACCCTAGACCTAAGACAACCATATTCCAAGGTTGACAAAAGACATCATGCATTTCCAAGAATTTCTAAAATAAGGTTAAACTCAATTAATGAAAACTTCAAAAACTAAGTAGTGCTTGACAAATTCCATGTGGTCATGCATTATAATTCATGCAATTAATTGAACAGTAAAAATGAAAGAGAGTGGGCATGGAAGAATTACACCTGAATTTTTGGAGATCTCCTTGATTCGATGAGAAATGCCCGCAATTTGATGTAGATATCCATGTATGAACATTGCGGGATTCCCAGGACTATGAAAGCGAATCCACCTCAAACTTTTCAACCTGTACAATTAGCTAACAAGCACTATACCTCGAGAGGCACATCAGTGGGAAAAAATAAGGACTCGTTTAAGGACACAAAACTAGAAACAACTTGAAAACACTAACCTACCTACCAGTCACCACACTAATACTGAGGATCAAGGTAAGAGGATGTTGTAGAGTTCTGGCTGTAGCCCTAAGGCTGTCTCTATCCGCATCATCCAAATAAATAAAATCAGCCTCGATAGTGCCATGAGTCTCATCCGTCCATTCATCTCGTCAGATATATCTTCTTCTTCCTCCCATCCACATAGACTCGTCAAGAATGTAACTATGCGAGGATAGTCCTATGGAAAAGTCAAGACTTGGGATATCGAGGATACGTCCTCTATGGAGTAGGAGTCACTTGTGGTCAATAGGCAAACTAGCCATTCTAATTCCTTAACATTTCCCTCGCTGGCCAAGTACATCTATACAACCCAATTCGATTTTAATTACAGGATAGCACATGTGAAATATCTGAGAAAGGTACAAATAATACCTCTCACCAACAAAGGTGGGAGTGGATGAAGTGTATGATGCTCGTGCATCTGCCATATCTGCAAACACAGATATAGCATCAGTAGGTTCATGAAGATAGGTCAATCTTTTTTTAATTGTGTATGGATAACTCTCCTCTTAATGTGCTCTTACTCTTTTTACTATTGTTTTCTTTTCTTTTCTTTTCTTTTTTGTGTATGAAGCTATATATTTACATTCCCTCGAATTTGGAAGTTACATGGTCAGGGCAAAAGGTTAGGGAGGAAGCAATAGAATGTCGAACATGAGTACATGCTCCCCCCTTCCTTGGGTAGATCATTTTTTTTTGCAATGATGTTGTAGCCCCTTGAAACCAATTTGTCTAGTGGGTTATAGGTGGTGATGTGGGCAGATAGCTTTTTATGACCCTTGTGGCCACATCAAGTTGCAGAGATGGTAGTGTACACTCCCATGAACGAACGGAGGATATGGCTTCCGATGATACATTTACAAGGGGAGACGTAGACTCATTGGTTTCTTGGTGGGTATTGACAAGGGTAGGTGTAGAGCGTGCACAAACTTCTATATCAACGTTGAAAAGATGCAGGGGGGAAGAGAGCTTGAGCTCTTGCAAGCACACACACACACTCACAAAACCCTAATAGAGAACACACAAGGTGAGGCTGAAAATTTTCTTCTTCTTCACTCAACACTCAACACACCATATACAAGATAAGAGTACACACAATATGAAAGGTACTCAACCAATACATACACGGGCTCTCTATATTGTGAACCCGACTAAATGAGCTGGCGCTATAACTTGCCAGTCTCTAGAATGGCTGTCACACAGCCTGTCATCCCACTGGCCGCATATCACCCAAGATCTCACCAACCATGCCAGTGGTGTAAGTGTGGGGCCTATCCCCCAGGCGGGTCATTAGTGTCCACTGCCTCACTAGATGAGCTCGATATCTCAACACTCCCCCTCGAGCTCAACTCCATCTCATGTATACCAAGTGAAGCTCTGAATTTGCGGAGCTTCTCTATACCCAATGCTTTGGTGAAGATGTCAGCTACCTGATCCTCTATGCTGACATAAACAAGGTCAAGTTCTCCTGCCAAGACCTTCTCTCTGACAAAGATATGCTTCGCACGAGCATGAAAGACTGGGTTCCTGGCCAATTGTATACTGCTAATGTTGTCACACAAAATGACAACTTGTCTATCCAGTGATAGACCCAAATCTGCAAGTAGCTTCCTCAACCAAGCTACCTCACATGCTGCCATAGCAGCTCCTCTGTACTCGGCCTCTGTACTGGATAGAGCAACCGTAGGTTGCTTCTTGCTGCTCCAAGTCACAGCAGCACTCCCCAAAGAAAACATGAATCCACTGGTAGATCTTCTATCTGAGATACTACCAGCCCAATCAACATTTGTGTACCCATGTACACATATCTCTGTCCTAGTCTCATAGAATAGTCCACAATGCAAAGTAGACCTCACATACCTCAGTATGCGTCTCACTGCATCCAAATGCAGTTTCTGTGGAACCTGCATAAACTGACTCACCAACCCAACAGCATAGCTCAAATCTGGTCTGGTGATCGTCATGTAGATCAAGCTTCCTACTATGCGCCTATACATAGTAGGATCCTCCAAGATCTCTCCTGAATCTGCACTCAACTTACCATTTTGATGCAATGGCACGGAAATAGGCTTACAGCCTGTCAGACCATACTTGGACAACATGTCGAAGCCATACTGTCTCTGCAGTAATCCAATACCATGTGGTGACCTAATCACCTCAATGCCCAAGAAATATCTGAGCTCCCCCAGATCCTTCATCTCAAACTTCTGTCTAAGCAAGATCTTTACATCAAAGATCTCTGCATCATGGTCCCCCGTAATGATCAAGTCATCTACATAGATGACAACAAGCACAACCCCTCTATCACCATGTCTCACATACAGCGAGAAATCTGCATTGGCTACATGAAAGCCAATAGTGACAAGATATTCAGAAATCTTGTTAGGCCATGCTCTTGGTGCTTGTTTTAAGCCATACAAGGCTTTCTTCAACCTGCAAACATGCTCGGGATGACCCATATCCTCATAACCAGGTGGCTGCAACATATACACCTCTTCTTGCAAATCCCCATGCAAGAATGCATTCTTTACATCCATCTGATGTAAAGACCATTGCTTTGACGTAGCCACTCCTATCACAACTCTCACTGTTGCCATCTTGGCAACTGGGTTGAAAGTTTCCTCATAATCAATGCCATATGTCTGTGCATACCCTTTGGCTACCAACCTATCCTTGTACCTGTTTATGCTTCCATCACTGTTATGCTTTACTTTGTACACCCACTTGCATCCACCAATGGCTTTCTTGCCTTCAGGCAATTGCACTAAATCCCAAGTTTCATTTCCATATAGTGCATCCATCTCCTCATCCATAGCTTTCTCCCAATACACATTTCCAACAGCCTCATCAATGCATGTGGGCTCAACAACCTGCACAACCTTTGCCATATATGCATAGTGATGTGCCACATAACCATCATAGGTAAATCTCTGCACAGGATTTTTCACTCTCCCAGATCTTCGCAGCTTTTCATTCATTGCTTCCATAGCCTTCTTTACACCAAGTGTTCTCATAATTGGGATCCCAAGCTCCTCATCAAGGCTCATATCTGAGCCACTAGACTCTCCATCAACATGAGAATGCCCTGCAGAAATGTCAGGCATACCAAGGGGCTCAACCACTTTCTCTTTTCCTTTACGTGATGTACTAATCACATTTGTAGGACTGGTATTATGACGCAGCCTGCCACTCCATGGTCTATCAATAGACACACTAGATGAGGGCTCTCCTAGTCCACTTAAAGACTATGATTGCTGACCTGCATTCTGTGCAACCACACTTCCACTCACATCAGCCCCAACAGCTTCTTTTTCAGCAGCATACCAGCTACTCATCTCATCAAAGACAACATCCCTGCTTACCCTCAACTCACGTGTAGCAGGGTTATAACACCTGTATCCCTTTTGCTCAAGGGAATATCCAATGAACACACATTTTTCAGCTTTTGGATCCAGCTTAGTTCTCAGCTCATCTGGCACATGCACATATGCAATGCATCCAAAGACTTTCAGATGAGACAAATTTGGTTTTTTGCCAGTAAACCTCTCCTCTGGAGTTACATCATGTATGGCTGCAGTTGGAGTCCTGTTCATGATGTATACTACTGTAGAAACAGCCTCAGCCCAATAGCTATGCGGCATATTCTTCTCTTTCATCAATGCTCGCGCAATCTCAACAATGTGCCTGTTTTTCTGCTTAGCAACTCCATTTTGCTGTGGAGTGTATCTGCATGTAAACTGTCTCCAAATACCATTCTGCTTCAAAAATTCAGAGAACTCATTGGAGAAGTACTCTCCCCCTCCATCTGACCTTAGGCACTTTACATATTTCCCTATTTGCTTTTCAACCAAAACTCTGAAATTCTGAAAGTGAGTGAACACCTCACTCTTCTCCTTCATGAAATATACCCACACTTTCCTTGTGTGGTCATCAATAAATGTGACATAGTACCTGCAGCCTCCCATAGACACGGTCTTTGTAGGAACCCATACATCTGAATGCACAACATCTAGTGCATTTCTACTCACATATCTATTACGTGGAAATACATGCTTTGTTTGTTTTCCAAATTGGCATGCTTCACATATTCTCTGCATACCTTCCACTTTGAACTTTGGCAGCCCTGTCACAATTCCTTTAGTCTGCATAGACTTCATTCTCTACACATTCACATGTCCAATTCTTTTATGCCAAATGTCTGTGTCTGCAACAATGCCTGAACCATTTGCAAACATCACAGCACTCACTTCAGGCATGTCTACATTCAATGTAAACATTCTGCCCACTCTGTTGCCTTTTGCAACCAACCTGCACTTGTCTTTAAAATCTTCAACATAACAACCATCAGGGTTAAACCGAACCTGCAAACCCTGCTCAATCATCTGGCCAATTGAAACCAGATTTTTTGCTATGTTTGGTACATGAAGTACATCTGCAAGGTACTTCACTTTGCCATCCTGCATAGACAATGGCACATCTCCAACATGGGCAATTGGATGAGCAGTGTCATCCCCCGTTTTCACAAAACCTAGTCTTTCCAGGTTTTTCATCTCCTTGAACCACTCCCCATGACTTGTCATGTGGTTCGAAGCACCTGAATCCACATACCATGCATCATCTTTTTGTGCTGCATCAACATTTTCAAACGGCATTCACGACATGCTGCATAACAAACAACCTTTCATTATCCTCATTATTTCTGCTTGAGGATGCATAGTTGTTTTGCTGCACTTTCCCATTTTGCATGTCAGCCTACTTCTTATAACATTCTGCCTGCACATGTCCAGGCTTACCATAATAATAGCATTCACGTGCATCATTATACTACCTTTGCCAATTTCCATGGCCTCTTTGACTCCCCCTGCCTTTGAATTTGCCTCTTCCACCTGCGTGTTGTTGTTGTTGTTGTTGATTCTGGGACTGTTGTTGTTGTTGCTGCTGCTACTGCTGGCCATAATTCTCATTACTTGTTTGGCCACCTCCTTGACCGCGTCCACAGCCTCCTCTACCTCGTCGTCTTCCTGAACTCGTGTAGAAGGCTTGTTGCTTTGAACTGTTTTTGCTTTGTGAAGACTGTTGATCTTCACCCAAGCTCTTCTCTTCGATAATCAGCATAGACACCAAATCTGTAAAGTTGGGAATGTTTTCCCGAGTCTGAATAGACGTCTTGAACGCCTTGTATTGTGGCCCGAGACCACGTAGACAGACCTCCACCTTATCATCATCATCTACTGACACACTAATAGATGCAAGGGATTCCACAATGCCCTTTATCTTCAACGTATAGTCATTCACAGACATGCTCTTTTTCTCCACAGTATGAAGTTCATTCTTCAACTGTATCTTACGTGCCTTGGTATTTGTTTCATAAGGCTTTCCCAAGGTGTCCCATGCCTCCTTGGGGGACTTGGCATCCTGAATGTGCCCAATCATGGTGTCCTATATACTAATGGAGAGCCAATACATGACTTTCCTGGCTCCTTGGTTCCAGTTTTTAAACTCTTTCACATCTGCAGCAGTAGGATTTATGTCCGGTATCTCCGGTGCCTCTTCATGCTGACCTTCTATGTAGTCCCAATAGCCCTTTCCCATTAGGAAATTCGTCAACCTGAACCTCCAAGCATGGAAGTTATTCTTATCAACCTTCTCAGCCACAATCTGGGTTATCCCATCATTTGACATCTTGCCAAACACACAATTTAACCAGAAACAGCACTCTGGTTTGTCCTGCACAAACTGTTGTATTTCTGCAGCGATACTGTAGTACTCTCAAATGTCACAACCAGTGACTTCAATGTGCATACATACACCAATGGCAACTGTCCTCTTTGCAGCACCCACAGTGTCTGCACAGTCAATCTGTCTTCCTGAGTTCTTAAAACAGAGTTCTGCAAAGAATCAATGACTTACTCGCAGTGCTCGAAATCGCCTGCTTTCTGAAAAACGGAGGTCCAGACGCACCCGAAATGCGTTTTCGGCCCAGAAAATGCAGTCCGATAGGACAATAGAGTTGCCCTATAGCTTTACTCCCGCGAAGAAAGCTCCTCAATCAGAGATCATTTGCCGGTGCCTCCCGTAGAGCTCCCGAGACAAGGGTTCACCAAGACAAATAGGGAAGAGTAGTTGCAGCTCTTACCCTCGTACCGCTTCCTATGGTTCTCTTGCTTGCAGCTCAGCCCTTAGCACGAACCAGGCTCTGATACCATGAAAAGATGCAGGGGGGAAGAGAGCTTGAGCTCTTGCAAGCACACACACACACTCACAAAACCCTAATAGAGAACACACAAGGTGAAAGGCTGAAAATCTTCTTCTTCTTCACTCAACACTCAACACACCATATACAAGATAAGAGTACACACAATATGAAAGGTACTCAACCAATACATACACGGGTTCTCTATATTGTGAACCCGACTAAATGAGCTAGCACTATAACTATGCCAGTCTCTCTAGAATGGCTGTCACACAGCCTGTCATCCCACTGGCCGCATATCACCCAAGATCTCACCAACCATGCCAGTGGTGTAAGTGTGGGGCCTATCCCCCAGGCGGGTCATTAGTGTCCACCGCCTCACTAGATGAGCTCGATATCTCAACAAACGTGTGAATGGCATGAGGAGCTAGAAGCTTCCTATGACTCCCCCCTTCCTAAGCTAGGTGGTATCGATCGATATCATTTGGGAATCCAAACTAGCTCTGGAAGAAGTGGTGGAGTACTCTGTTACCTTTCCCTTACCACCATGGTCTTGAATTGTCGTTTGGGGTGGCAACATTTGGCTTACAAGATTTTACAGGCGATGCAGAGGACTTCAGCTTATGTTTAGGGACCCAAATCTGGTCATTCCCTTCGTAGTACCCTTGGGCTGCTAATAATATTTTAGGAATCCAACGTGATGTTACCTTGCCTTTTCTAGGGCGGGTGTAACACGCGGAAGCTTTGGGAGTCTTCTTTCAGTCCTAAACACTCTTGGAAAGATTAAGGTCTTGTTTGTACTCTCGGCTTGGCCATTCGCTTGCGAATAATAAGGAGTAGATTTATAATGGGATATCATGAAATTTGTTGTGAGTTCCTTAATCACTTCATTTATAAAATGCAACCATTGTCGCTCACAAGTTCAAAAGGACAACCGAAGTGTGTGATTATACTTTCAAAGAAGAAGTTGGCTATTGTCCTTGCATCTGCCTCACGTGTTGCTTTCACTTCAGCCCATTTGGTCACACAGTCAGTGGCCACAATAATATAGCGAGATTGTGTGTTACGGGCCGCTGGTCTAATTGGACCTACAAAGTCTAAACCCCACTTTTCAAACTATTGGTTTACTTTAATTGGATGTAGGGGCATCTGATCTTTCCGTTGGGGTTTCTTGTAGCATTGGCATTCATTACAACCCTTCATAAAAAGTGATGCATCTTGGAACATAGTGGGCCACCAATACCCTTATTGCAATATCTTTCACGCAGTTAAGTCTTCTGAAAAGTGACCACCGGCTACACCCATATGTGCCTCTTGCAAAATATATAGATACTCATCCTCTCGGCGGGCACAATGCCTAAGAACATCATCCTTTCCTCTTTTATAAAGAGTCCCGGCCATTAGGCAATAGGGTTCGCATTCCTTGATCAGCTTTCGAGCTAGATCTTTATGAAGCTCTTTGGGTGGAAAACCATTAACCAAGAAGTTAACAATCTTCTCACTCCATTCAGGCATTGTCTCCACCATGAACAAGGAAGTGTCAGGTAAGTCATCAACTCCTGTAGGAGCTTCACCATTAGATATGCGAGACAAATGATCAGCATGACATTTTTTTTGCCAAGTCTCACAACAATGAAATCAATCTCAAGAAGAATCAACAACCATCGTGTGATTCTTCCTGTGGAGCATGGTTTGTTCACCAAATACAACAATGCTCGATGATCCACATAGAAAACAAACTTGGTGGCAAGAAGGTAATAACAAAATTTCTTTACTGCATATATCATTGCCAACCCTTCTCGCTCCGTAGTGGTGTAGTTCATTTCAGCATCGTTCAACTGCTGGTGGTGGCGACTGGCAAAGCTAATGGTGGCGAAGGTGACTGCAGCTAAGGCGGCAGTTGCAGCTGAGGCGGCGAAGAGAAGGTAGCTGGCGGCGACGAAGGCATCAGGCGAAGGCGAAGCAGAGGCGCTTCAGCTGTTGGGATGGAAGAAGGTGAGGGGCCGCAGCAGAGGAGAGAGCGGCTATAGCGAAGAAGCTGAGGAGGTGTGGTAAACTGGGCACGGGCGAAGGAGGCGGCATCTGAGCCGTCGAAGGTCCACAGTAGACGAGGAGGAAGCGAAGGGCCAGGAGGAGGCGAGGTAGCCGCGTCAGCAGAGGAGGCGAGGAGGAGATAAGGCCGGTGCCGTCAGCTCACCAGCAGAGAGAGATTCGGAGGCGAAGAGCAAATTCGCGAGGATAAGGATAAGGTTAGTATTTTTTTAATTTTCTTGTTATTTTTAATTTTCTTGTTAATTTTTAATTTTTTAAAATCTGCATACCAATTTTCATGTTTTTTTTTCATTTTTTTAAAAAATAGTAATAATAAAAAGTTAAAAAATAAAATAATTAAAATAATTAAAAAATATATAAATTATGTGTTTTATTTTGAGTCCACATTTTTTGCATATTCTGTATTTTTTTAAATTTTGTAATTTTTTGCATAATTAGTATTTTTGTGTAATTAGTAAAAAATTAAAAAAAATAATAAAATAATAAAGTAAAAATAATAAAAAAATAAAATAAAATATATATTTACACACATATTCATGTTAGTTGCATTTAGTGGTTAGGTAGGGTTTTATCTACGAGCTAATAATAGCGTATGCATCTACGCTCGGGAACAATACTAGGGGGACGTAACACTAGTGCACCATCTAGGGTAACCACTCAAGGGAGCGGTACTCAATCGGTTGTTGGCAACTTGGAGAGCATTCTCGAGACATCTTCGGAGTCTCAAACAGAGAGCTTCTCAAGAACCGAGAGTAATATTTCAATGGACATAAACGAGTCATTTGGTATGAATAGACCATCCACACCCATTGGTATGGCAGATTCTGCTAATCCATTTGAAATCCCAGATGGGGAGTTGATTGACAACGTGAGACTCCATTTCTTGTATACAAACGCGCATGGCGGTGAGATCTACAAAGATCCAATGAGCCGGTTTGTTGTTAAAATTACAGACATTCATTCTGCATTTGAACCAACACCATGGGTAAACTACCAAGACGATATGTACATGGATAGAAATGGAGTACGCTACGAGGTCACCAAAAATCCTTAACAAGTGGATGCTTTGGGTGTACTTCAACCTAGCGCACAAGCAAAGCAGAAAAAGGAGCTTCCATCGGAAATGTGCTAGGAACATCGCGCAGACCTTGTACACCCATTTCTTTACTTGAAGAATTGTTTTCTGTCAGGAATTGGGAGGATAGAGAAAGAACGAGAAAAGAAAAAGAGACCAAGAAAAACCCATGGGACATAGTAAAAGAAATTCCAGTAGTTAAAATCTATCAGGACGACCCAATTAAAGAGGTGTATAGGGATGTGGTAGAAACCTACTATGCAACCACTAAGCACCCGAGCTTAGAGCTTCCAGTCACGCATACAATAATTGTAGAGCATCTAGAAGGTTTCACTAAGCGTGTTCATGATAGATGGGGGAACGACTTTAGAACCCTTGAATGGCCAGAGGTTAGGGAAATGACATGGAAAGGAAGGCCCCTTTTTACTGAGGTGTCTACCTTAGACACGACACATCCAGACGAATCTACCTTTCGAGGAGAAACACTAGCACCACCATGGGCTAGAACCCTGGCTCGACCAGCACCTTCCATGCGAACAACTGCTAAAGGACCATTCTTTCCAACGATTGATCCTACAAGGAGACCCAGGGCTATTAGAGAATCTAGGGGAGAAGAAAGACCATGAGCAAGTGGATATGTACCTCCAAGAGAACCCCATAGACTAAGTGAACTGACATTTGAAGAGCCTAGATTTAGAGGCCGAGACTCATATAGGAGACATGATGATGAATATTATAGAAAAGTGAGGCTGTGGGATCCCTGCCCCCACCATGCGACGGATTCGGGGTACTAGCAGTGGAAGTAGCACTTCATGTGCGGGGCAGGGACCCACACTTGGGGCCTCGTCCACCACCACGGATATCCGGACAAGAGACTAGTCCGTCGGTTTTTCCTCCAAAACCGAACCCGAAAAAACTTCCCTTAACCGGAAAGCACAGGCGATTCCACCAGGATAACTTTTTACTCTAACGTAGTCAAGATCATTTCTGATCACGCTGATCCGACTGCACCTATAAAGATACTCGGTCGGATCAAGGAAGAAACTTGCACTTGGATCATTGGGATCAACGCTTTTTTCCCCATCAAGAGGCACAGCCGGCTATTCCTATCCATAGAACAATTACTATTCGGGATTTACTTTATCTATCGTAATAACAGAAAATGAGTCTCGATTTACGGATCCATCAGTCCAGCCTAACCCCATCCAGTCCCATGGGTTAGCCAACCTCCCAACCACTGTAGTGATGGGATCCAATTTAGAATTTGATTTTTGTCCCGGGTACCAGGGAAAAGAGTTCCCAGGCCCCCTAGCCGGATGTTCATGCAAAAATAAAACTAGTCACACCACTTACACACCCAATATGAAATTGCCTTTTTCACAGATTCAACCAGTTTTAAAACAATCCTTTAATGAACCATAGTATCACTGATCACAATCTTCCAAATTATCCGGTTGTCAATTCAACCAGTTTTAAAACAATCCTTTAATGAACCATAGTATCACTCATCACAATCTTCCAAATTATCCGGTTGATTCTTAACTGCCCATCATTCCTTCATCAGAGTATCTATGGCATCATTGGCAACCAGAACGCTCACCACCTGTCCACTCAGGAGCCTTTTCAATAGTTCCTAGCCCATAATACTCGGCAATATAATCACTTATAAAAATCAAGATGGACTCTCATTGAAGATCAGCAAGATCATCCAACAGATCCATATAAAGAGCCATGGACTCATCCATTGAAGACCAGCAAGGTCAATCAACCAGATCCATGCCCAGTTTTAGAAAACAACTCTTGCTCCTTGTTCCAATATCTTCCTCGATGCACGTGTGGGTATCCTAGGCGACCCAGAGCCCGAGCACCGTATGGTCAACACCCTCTAGGATCCTTCGCAGGTGACCTAGCGCTTCACTCATTAGGCCGCTTCCTTGGTCCCTCATCCACCGTACCGGAAGCTCACCATTTTAATCGAACCGAGGCTGGTCAAGACCTCGGCCGACCTTGCTACGCGAGACGTCCTCCATTTACTCTCCGTCAGCAGTTACAACTTTAACAGTTCGGTCTTCATCATGACCTTAATCCACAAGATGGTCAAAATGCTTCCCCAGCATTCTTGACATAAAACAGTCATTTACAAACAGTCACAAAATACAGTTTCTAAATCAAACTCTCGTCTTTCCACATTATCCCTCCTTAGTCCACATTACTTATTCCACATTCCATTCAATGTGTACTCATTCTCATCCATTTCCTCATATCGACGACATATTAATTCACATACACATTCACATTCACATCCATACATCCACATCTACATGCATACATCCATTTTCACATCTTCATATATACATCCACATCCCATATCCACATTCATACATACACATCCATATCCACATCCATACATCCACATCCACATCCACATTCACATTCATACATCCACATCCACATTCCCATTCACATCTATACATCCACATCTACATCCACATACATACATACATCCACATCCGTATCTACATCCATACATCCACATCCACATCCACATCCACATTCACATTCCCATTCACATCTATACATCCACATCTACATCCACATACATACATACATCCACATCTGTATCTACATCCATACATCCACATCCACATCCACATCCACATTCACATTCACATCCATATATCAACATCTACATGCATACATCCATTATCACGTCCTCATTCATATATCCACATCCACATATATACATACATCCACATCCACATTCCCATTCACATCTATACATTAAAATCTACATCCACATACATACATACATCCACATCTGCATTCCCATTCACATCTATACATCCACACACATACATACATCCACATCTACATCCACATTCACATCTACGCATATACATCTTCATGCATACATCCATTTTCACATTCATACATCCACACTCCCATCTCCACATTCACACATCCACATACATACATCCATTTCCACATTCGCATTCATATATCCCCATATACTTTCACATCTAATCTTTTACATCACATCCATTCTTGCCCTATCACGACCTATATACATCTTATCCTATCACATACACTTCTTACCTCATCTCATACACCTCTTATCACATCTTAATTCATCTTATCACCTGCTAACTTACTTCATAAGCATCTTATCACCTCTTATCACATCTTATACACCTCTTATCACATCCTATCACATCTCATATCTGTTTATAGAATACAAGAGAATTCTTATATTTGATATAAGATTTCTTTACACATTTATTTATGCATAAATTCCATTTAAGGAGATTAATACTTTCAAAGTAAAAATCAATCTTTTATGCATCTTCCTATGCATAAATTCATTTTAAATGAAAATGACACTTTTCAATTAAAATTCAATCTTTTATGCATCTTCCTATGCATAAAATCAATTTAGATGAGAATGAAACTTTTGAATCAATCTTTTATGCATCTTCCTATGCATAAATTCAATTTGGTAGGAGTTACACTTTTAGAATAAAAGAATTTCTCTTATGCATCTAAGTTATGCATAAAATTCCTTTATGATGAAAATCACACTTTTAGAATAAAAAGAATATCTTTTATGCATACTTCTATGCATGAAATCCAAATATGATAAAAGTAACACTTTTATGATAAAATAATCAACTCTTATGCATACTTCTATGCATGAAATTCAATTGTGATATAAGTAACACTTTTATAATAAAATAATCAACTTTTATGCATACCTCTATGCATGAAATTCAATTGTGATAAAAGTAACACTTTTATAATAAAATAATCAACTTTTATGCATATCTCTATGCATGAAATCCAATTATGATAAAAGTAACACTTTTATGTTAAAATAATAATCTTTTATGCATACCTCTATGCATGAAAATCAATTATGCATAGTATAAAAATCAATTTCTCTATGATTACAATGAATATCTTTCAATTAATCCAGGATGATAATTCCTAGAATATGGTAGGAAGCCATCAGTCCAGCCTAACCCCATCCAGTCCCGTGGGTTAGCCAACCTCCCAACCACTGTAGTGATGGGATCCAATTTAGAATTTGATTTTTGTCCCGGGTACCAGGGAAAAGAGTTCCCAGGCCCCCTAGCCGGATGTTCATGCAAAAATAACACTAGTCACACCACTTACACACCCAATATGAAATTGCCTTTTTCACAGATTCAACCAGTTTTAAAACAATCCTTTAATGAACCATAGTATCACTGATCACAATCTTCCAAATTATCCGGTTGATTCTTAACTTCCCATCATTCCTTCATCAGAGTATCTATGGCATCATTGGCAACCAGAACGCTCACCACCTGTCCACTCTCAGGGGCCTTTTCAATAGTTCCTAGCCCATAATACTTGGCAATATAATCACTTATAAAAATCAAGATGGACTCTCGTTGAAGATCAGCAAGATCAACCAACAGATCCATATAAAGAGCCATGGACTTATCCATTGAAGACCAGCAAGGTCAATCAACCAGATCCATGCCCGGTTTTAGAAAACAACTCTTACTCCTTGTTCCAATATCTTCCTCGACGCACGTGTGGGTATCCTAGGCGACCCAGAGCCCGAGCACCGTATGGTCAGCACCCTCTAGGATCCTTCGCAGGTGACCTAGCGCTTCACTCATAGGCCGCTTCCTTGGTCCCTCATCCACCGTACCGGAAGCTCACCATTTTAATCGAACCGAGGCTAGTCAAGACCTCGGCTGACCTTGCTACGCGAGACGTCCTCCATTTACTCTCCGTCAGCAGTTACAACTTTAACAGTTCGGTCTTCATCATGACCTTAATCCACAAGATGGTCAAAATGCTTCCCCAGCATTCTTGACATAAAACAGTCATTTACAAACTGTCACAAAGTACAGTTTCTAAATCGAACTCTCGTCTTTCCACATTATCCCTCCTTAGTCCACATTACTTATTCCACATTCCATTCAATGTGTACTCATTCTCATCCATTTCCTCATATCGACGACACATTAATTCACATACACATTCACATTCACATCCATACATCCACATCTACATGCATACATCCATTTTCACATCTTCATATATACATCCACATCTCATATCCACATTCATACATACACATCCATTTCCACATCCATACATCCACATCCACATCCACATCCACATTCACATTCATACATCCACATCCACATTCCCATTCACATCTATACATCCACATCTACATTCACATACATACATACATCCACATCCGTATCTACATCCATACATCCACATCCACATCCACATCCACATTCATACATCCACATCCACATTTCCATTCACATCTATACATCCACATCTATATCCACATACATACATACATCCACATCTGTATCTACATCCATACATCCAGATCCACATCCACATTCACATCCATATATCCACATCTACATGCATACATCCATAATCGCGTCCTCATTCATATATCCACATCCATATATATACATACATTCACATCCACATTCCCATTCACATCTATACATTCACATCTACATCCACATACATACATACATCCACATCCGCATTTCCATTCACATCTATGCATCCACACACATACATACATCCACATACATACATACATCCACACACATACATACATCCACATCTACATCCACATTCACATCTACGCGCATATATATCTTCATGCATACATCCATTTTCACATTCATACATCCACACTCCCATCTCCACATTCACACATCCACATACATACATCCATTTCCACATTCCCATTCATATATCCCTATATGCCTTCACATCTAATCTTTTACATTACATCCATTCTTGCCCTATCACGACCTATATACATCAAGTCCTATCACATACACTTCTTACCTCATCTCATACACCTCTTATCACATCTTAATTCATCTTATCACCTGCTAACTTACTTCATAAGCATCTTATCACCTCTTATCACATCTTATACACCTCTTATCACATCCTATCACATCTCATATCTGTTTATAGAATACAAGAGAATTCTTATATTTGATATAAGATTTCTTTACACATTTATTTATGCATAAATTCCATTTAAGGAGATTAATACTTTCGAAGTAAAAATCAATCTTTTATGCATCTTCCTATGCATAAATTCATTTTAAATGAAAATGACACTTTTGAATTAAAATTTAATCTTTTATGCATCTTCCTATGCATAAATTCAATTTAGATGAGAATGACACTTTTGAATCAATCTTTTATGCATCTTCCTATGCATAAACTTAATTTGGTAGGAATTACACTTTTAGAATAAAAGAATTTCTCTTATGCATCTAAGTTATGCATAAAATTCCTTTATGATGAAAATCACACTTTTAGAATAAAAAGAATATCTTTTATGCATACTTCTATGCATGAAATCCAAATATGATAAAAGTAACACTTTTATAAAAAAATAATCAACTCTTATGCATACTTCTATGCATGAAATTCAATTGTGATATAAGTAACACTTTTATAATAAAATAATCAACTTTTATGCATACCTCTATGCATGAAATTCAATTGTGATAAAAGTAACACTTTTATAATAAAATAATCAACTTTTATGCATATCTCTATGCATGAAATCCAATTATGATAAAAGTAACACTTTTATGTTGAAATAATAATCTTTTATGCATACCTCTATGCATGAAAATCAATTATGCATAATATAAAAATCAATTTCTCTATGATTACAATGAATATCTTTCCATTAATCGTTGAAGATCAACAAGATCAACCAACAGATCCATATAAAGAGCCATGGACTCATCCATTGAAGACCAGCAAGGTCAATCAACCAGATCCATGCCCGGTTTTAGAAAACAACTCTTACTCCTTGTTCCAATATCTTCCTCGACGCACGTGTGGGTATCCTAGGCGACCCAGAGCCCGAGCACCGTATGGTCAGCACCCTCTAGGATCCTTCGCAGGTGACCTAGCGCTTCACTCATAGGCCGCTTCCTCATCCACCGTACCGGAAGCTCACCATTTTAATCGAACCAAGGCTGGTCAAGACCTCGGTCGACCTTGCTACGCGAGACGTCCTCCATTGACTCTCCGTCAGCAGTTGCAACTTTAACAGTTAGGTCTTCATGACCTTAATCCACAAGATGGTCAAAATGCTTCCCCAGCATTCTTGACATAAAACAGTCATTTACAAACTGTCACAAATTAGAGTTTCTAAATCGAACTCTCGTCTTTCCATATTATCCCTCCTTAGTCCACATTACTTATTCCACATTCCATTCAATGTGTACTCATTCTCATCCATTTCCTCATATCGACGACACATTAATTCACATACACATTCACATTCACATCCATACATCCACATCTACATGCATACATCCATTTTCACATCTTCATGTATACATCCACATCCCATATCCACATTCATACATACACATCCATATCCGCATCCATACATCCACATCCACATCCACATCCACATTCACATTCATACATCCACATCCACATTCCCATTCACATCTATACATCCACATCTACATCCACATACATACATACATCCACATCCGTATCTACATCTATACATCCACATCCACATTCATACATCCACATCCACATTCCCATTCACATCTATACATCCACATCTACATCCACATACATACATACATCCACATCCGTATCTACATCCATACATCCACATCCACATCCACATTCACATCCATATATCCACATCTACATGCATACATCCATTATCACGTCCTCATTCATATATCCACATCCACATACATACATACATCCACATCCACATTCCCATTCACATCTATACATTCACATCTACATCCACATACATACATACATCCACATCCGCATTCCCATTCACATCTATACATCCACACACATACATACATCCACATCTACATCCACATTCACATCTACGCATATACATCTTCATGCATACATCCATTTTCACATTCATACATCCACACTCCCATCTCCACATTCACATCCATTCTTGCCCTATCACGACCTATATACATCTTATCCTATCACATACACTTCTTACCTCATCTCATACACCTCTTATCACATCTTAATTCATCTTATCACCTGCTAACTTACTTCATAAGCATCTTATCACCTCTTATCACATCTTATACACCTATTATCACATCCTGTCACATCTCATATCTATTTATAGAATACAAGAGAATTCTTATATTTGATATAAGATTTCTTTACACATTTATTTATGCATAAATTCCTTTTAAGGAGATTAATACTTTCGAAGTAAAAATCAATCTTTTATGCATCTTCCTATGCATAAATTCATTTTAAATGAAAATCACACTTTTGAATTAAAATTCAATCTTTTATGCATCTTCCTATGCATAAATTCACTTTAGATGAGAATGACACTTTTGAATCAATCTTTTATGCATCTTCCTATGCATAAATTCAATTTGGTAGGAATTACACTTTTAGAATAAAGGAATTTCTCTTATGCATCTAAGTTATGCATAAAATTCCTTTATGATGAAAATCACACTTTTAGAATAAAAAGAATATCTTTTATGCATACTTCTATGCATGAAATCCAAATATGATAAAAGTAACACTTTTATAATAAAATAATCAACTCTTATGCATACTTCTATGCATGAAATTCAATTGTGATATAAGTAACACTTTTATAATAAAATAATCAACTTTTATGCATACCTCTATGCATAAAATTCAATTGTGATAAAAGTAACACTTTTATAATAAAATAATCAACTTTTATGCATACCTCTATGCATGAAATCCAATTATGATAAAAGGATGAAATTCAATTGTGATATAAGTAACACTTTTATAATAAAATAATCAACTTTTATGCATACCTCTATGCATGAAATTCAATTGTGATAAAAGTAACACTTTTATAATAAAATAATCAACTTTTATGCATACCTCTATGCATGAAATCCAATTATGATAAAAGTAACACTTTTATGTTAAAATAATAATCTTTTATGCATACCTCTATGCATGAAAATCAATTATGCATAATATAAAAATCAATTTCTCTATGATTACAATGAATATCTTTCAATTAATCTAGGATGATAATTCCTAGAATATGGTAGCCTGAAGCCATCAGTCCAGCCTAACCCCATCCAGTCCCATGGGTTAGCCAACCTCCCAACCACTGTAGTGATGGGATCCAATTTAGAATTTGATTTTTGTCTCGGGTACCGGGAAAAGAGTTCCCAGGCCCCCTAGCCGGATGTTCATGCAAAAATAAAACTAGTCACACCACTTACACACCCAATATGAAATTGCCTTTTTCACAGATTCAACCAGTTTTAAAACAATCCTTTAATGAACCATAGTATCACTGATCACAATCTTCCAAATTATCCGGTTGATTCTTAACTTCCCATCATTCCTTCATCAGAGTATCTATGGCATCATTGGCAACCAGAACGCTCACCACCTGTCCACTCAGGGGCCTTTTCAATAGTTCCTAGCCCATAATACTCGGCAATATAATCACTTATAAAAATCAAGATGGACTCTCGTTGAAGATCAGCAAGATCAACCAACAGATCCATATAAAGAGCCATGGACTCATCCATTGAAGACCAGTAAGGTCAATCAACCAGATCCATGCCCGGTTTTAGAAAACAACTCTTACTCCTTGTTCCAATATCTTCCTCGACGCACGTGTGGGTATCCTAGGCGACCCAGAGCCCGAGCACCGTATGGTCAGCACCCTCTAGGATCGCAGGTGACCTAGCGCTTCACTCATAGGCCGCTTCCTTGGTCCCTCATCCACCGTACCGGAAGCTCACCATTTTAATCGAACCGAGGCTGGTCAAGACCTCGGCCGACCTTGCTACGCAAGACGTCCTCCATTGACTCTCCGTCAGCAGTTGCAACTTTAACAGTTAGGTCTTCATGACCTTAATCCACAAGATGGTCAAAATGCTTCCCCAGCATTCTTGACATAAAACAGTCATTTATAAACTGTCACAAAATACAGTTTCTCGAACTCTCGTCTTTCCACATTATCCCTCTTAGTCCACATTACTTATTCCACATTCCATTCAATGTGTACTCATTCTCATCCATTTTCTCATATCGACGACACATTAATTCACATACACATTCACATTCACATCCATACATCCACATCTACATGCATACATCCATTTTCACATCTTCATATATACATCCACATCCCATATCCACATTCATACATACGCATCCATATCTGCATCCATACATCCACATCCACATCCACATCCACATCCACATTCACATTCATACATCCACATTCTACATGCATACATCCATTATCACGTCCTTATTCATATATCCACATCCACATACATACATACATCCACATCCACATTTCCATTCACATCTATACATTCACATCTACATCCACATACATACATACATCCACATCCGCATTCCCATTCACATCTATACATCCACACACATACATACATCCACATCTACATCCACATTCACATCTACGCATATACATCTGCATGCATACTTTCATTTTCACATTCATACATCCACACTCCCATCTCCACATTCACACATCCACATACATACATCCATTTCCACATTCCCATTCATATATCCCCATATGCCTTCACATCTAATCTTTTACATCACATCCATTCTTGCCCTATCACGACCTATATACATCTTATCCTATCACATACACTTCTTACCTCATCTCATACACCTCTTATCACATCTTAATTCATCTTATCACCTGCTAACTTACTTCATAAGCATCTTATCACCTCTTATCACATCTTATACACATTCTTATCACATCCTATCACATCTCATATCTATTTATAGAATACAAGAGAATTCTTATATTTGATATAAAACACCATATTGGGGAATATGGGAATTTTCCACAAGTTTGGGACACGTGGTCAGAAGTTTGGATTAACCATAACTTGAACACCACTAATCCAAAATGAGCGCTTTATAGCTCTTTAGATTCCATTTTTCAAGCGCTTTCCAACGATAGGTCATATGATAGGGTTTTGAGAAACTTACAAACATGTTATCCATGTCCCCTTTTTTAAGTATTCAAAAATGGGAATCGCGAAATTCCCAAATTCACTAATATGGTGTTATAAGATTTCTTTACACATTTATTTATGCATAAATTCCATTGAAGGAGATTAATACTTTCGAAGTAAAAATCAATCTTTTATTCATCTTCCTACGCATAAATTCATTTTAAATGAAAATGACACTTTTCAATTAAAATTCAATCTTTTATGCATCTTCCTATGCATAAATTCAATTTAGATGAGAATGACACTTTTGAATCAATCTTTTATGCATCTTTCTATGCATAAATTCAATTTGGTAGGAATTACACTTTTAGAATAAAAGAAATTCTCTTATGCATCTAAGTTATGCATAAAATTCCTTTATGATGAAAATCACACTTTTAGTATAAAAAGAATATCTTTTATGCATACTTCTATGCATGAAATCCAAATATGATAAAAGTAACACTTTTATAATAAAATAATCAACTCTTATGCATACTTCTATGCATGAAATTCAATTGTGATATAAGTAACACTTTTATAATAAAATAATCAACTTTTATGCATACCTCTATGCATGAAATTCAATTGTGATAAAAGTAACACTTTTATAATAAAATAATCAACTTTTATGCATACCTCTATGCATGAAATCCAATTATGATAAAAGTAACACTTTTATGTTAAAATAATAATCTTTTATGCATACCTCTATGCATGAAAATCAATTATGCATAATATAAAAATCAATTTCTCTATGATTACAATGAATATCTTTCAATTAATCTAGGATGATAATTCCTAGAATATGGTAGGAAGCCATCAGTCCAGCCTAACCCCATCCAGTCCCATGGGTTAGCCAACCTCCCAACCACTGTAGTGATGGGATCTAATTCAGAATTTGATTTTTGTCCCGGGTACTAGGGAAAAGAGTTCCCAGGCCCCCCAGCCGGATGTTCATGCAAAAATAAAACTAGTCACACCACTTACACACCCAATATGAAATTGCCTTTCTTACAGATTCAACCAGTTTTAAAACAATCCTTTAATGAACCATAGTATCACTGATCATAATCTTCCAAATTATCCGGTTGATTCTTAACTTCCCATCATTCCTTCATCACAGTATTCTATAGTAGGGTTCGGGGAGCTGAGGCGGGCGGGGGGGGGAGGAGGAGGGGGCGAGGGAGGTGGAGAAGGAGCCGCTGCCGAAACCGGAGAGGGGACGGGAGGCGGCGAAGGTGGAAGCGAGGCGGTAGGGGGGGATGGGGGTGGGGGGGGTGAAGGAGGGGGTGCTGGCATCTCCTGGTCCTCAGTCGTCGCAGGGGTCTCCTCCTGGAGGGGAGCAAAGCTGTTCCTCACGGGAACCCAATGTGCGGTCACCCCATGTGGTACATCAGCTGGCACTGGCATAGCTCTCTGGAAGAAATCTGTGAGCTGGGACTGTCTCCCACCCCTAGTGGGAGCGGGTGTCTGGAGGAGTCTCTCTCGAGAACTATGAAGCTCTAGTAGTAGTCTGCTAAGCTGTCGCTGGTCCGAGGCCTCCATCAACTGATGTAGTGAAGAGTGCTCCTCAAACAATCCTGCATATCTATCTTTGACCCCCAAAATGGCATCTTCAGAAGGCCAAAATGACCTATGAAACCAAAAAGGTTACAACAATTGGTGGATCTGATATAATGTCTGTAAGAAAAGCTAAAAACAACTAAACAACTAACTGAAATTGAAACAACTATGAGGAAAAGTACGGTACTGAGAGCTCCTAATGGATAACATCTGGGAGGAAAACTCCAGCAACAAAGGTAAGCATCATACACATCACTATCCAAAGATGTCTCTCATCGGTCGATGGGGCGGATATCCTCAATGTCCTCCATGGTGAGAACTCTGACTTGACGTCTCCCATGCCTTGCTAGTATGGTCCTGATCCTCTGTTGTAGTCTCCGCCGGTGTCGAGATGGGCCTCTCATCTTGGGGCGCCTGGACCGCCCCAACACTATAGCCCGATCAATCAGTGTACCTCTGGTGTGGCTATACTCTAGGGCTAGCTGCAATGCCTGCTGGCCTGACTGCTCAATCTCTGGTCGAAAGAAGTCTGTAATCTGCCTCTGTGGGTGTCTCTCCCTCTCTGATCCCCTCCCTCTCAAGAGACCCTCTCTATGTCTACGAAGCTCCAGCAAGTATAATCCGAGGCATCTCTGATCCTGGTATCTCATGACTCTAGAAAGTGGTCCGAAACCCTCTCTAAACAGGCAGTGAAAACGGCCTCGTATCTCAAAATATATTGGACAGTGACATATGTAATGTAACTCTGTCTCTGGCTCCATCTGGCACAGTTGACAAATCTTGGCCTCAGCTGGTACTCCTCTGAATCTGCTAGTCTCAATCTCTAGTTGGTGTGAGGATGTGTGCATTTGACCAATAGCACACCGTACCCCATGAGAAAGATGAGTATCCATGTAGCTGGGTCTAATCACAAACCCATCCTGCATGAGCTGGAGAAGATGATCTCTATAGAAAGCCATCTTCGTACCAAGCTCGTGTGTCGGCTGTATCCATGTCCTTCTAGTGTCCAGCTGAATCAAGTCCTGCCTGATAAGTCTGGTAATCTCTGCCCGTGTGAGAGAGAGGGAGGGTGCATCCAGGGAGTACTGAAATTGTGGTAGCCTGTCCATACTAAAGCCATGCAGTTGGAACCAAGCTCTCATCTGTGCATACCAACATGATCCGTCTCCTTGTGATGCCAACTGTCGTGAAGACTCCAGGGCTAAGCGAGCATATCTGTCTCTAGGGAGAGCCCAAGTCTTAAGACTCTTAAGAGTTTAAATTACAATGGGTTCTATTGCATCTAGTTCGAAATTGAGGTTCAAAATAAAAATAGCTATATTTCATCCATGGATGGATTTGCTCTTGAGAAGGGTGGGGTACGGAATTCTTTAATGATTGCTTGTCCTCCTCTATATATTGCCCATTTGCCATTCGTTCTTGCTTCTTTAACTTTATTCAGCTTTGCCGATCTGTTCTTGAGTTGTAGTGGGGTGAGTTCATTAGCTATCCATACCTTTGTCCCTTGGAGAGACCTTGTTTGCTTCATCACTGCTATTTTCTCATTGTTGTCCATATAGGAGACTTTTGCCTGTGTACCCTTACTATAATAGAGATAGGGTCTCCTAAGTCCACGAAGGGGACTACTTTGCTCAGTTGTGCTATAAGTACATCTGTATCTGAGAGAGAGAGAGAGAGAGAGAGAGAGAGAGAGAGAGAGAGAGAGAGAGATATTAAGCGTCTCCTAAAGACCCAATGGGCCTATGAGACCAAAGTTGCACAATAATGTCCATGGCATATCTCATCATGGAATGGAAAATAAAACAGAATGAAAACATATATATAGCTATCTCAGTTGGGTGATACAAAACTGTCCATGGAAAGTCGTCATGGAGTACTAAGGACATAAAAACATGGGAGCAACATCAGCTCCGAGTAGATGGTATACCACTCTCCAAAATGTCAAGCATGGGGTTGACAAGTATGGTCAAGAGGTCTCCCTCAGCTATGTCACGTGGAAAGGTGGCTCGATAGTGGTGGAGCATGTCTTGGATCTGGAGCTGATGAGGTGATCGTGGCCGACAGGGGGGTCGAGGGCGTCGGGCACGCTGGAGTGCAGAGGCTCGGTCCGAGGTAACTCCTCTCAGGCGAGGTAGGTTCACAGCAGCTCGTGGAGGGTCCACAAGATCCACTATGTCGGTGTCCACCTCCTGGGTCTGGAAGAAATTGGTGATGGTTGGCTGCCGAGGGAGGGGGCGGGGTGGCTGGGGCCTCTGTCTCAAGAAGGTGTCCCTGTGTCTGCGGAGCTCAAGCAGGAAGAGGCCCAGGCAATGCTGGTCCTGGAAGTCAATGATCCTAGAGAGTGGACTGAATCCCTCACGAAATAGACAGTGAAACCTCCCGCGGATCTCATAGTATACTAGGCAGCGGCATATGTAATGCTCCTCCGTCTCAACCTCTGTGTGGCATAGTCGGCAGATCCTCTCCTCTTTGGGCGTCCGTACGAGCTTCCCGGCTCTGAAGATGCGCTCAGCTCTACCTATCTCCACTCTGAGGCGGTGGGAAGAAACCCATATCTGGCCAATCGCCATCCGCATGGCATGGGACATGTGAACACTCAAGTAGCCCGGCTGTTGGATGAATCCATCCTCAGTGAGTGTGAGGAAGTGGTCTCTGTAAAAGTGCATGTTTGTGGGGAGCTCCGGGGGTGTGATCCATGTGCAATGTGTGTAGAGGCTAAGAAGATCTAACCGGATAACCCGGTTGGTATCCTCGTGAGACAGCTGGAAAAAAGGGGGGTCCAAACTGTACTGAGGGGGGGTAGGCGGTCCATGCAGAGCCCGTATACTGAGAACCAAGTGGAAACCAGTGCATACCATACTCTAGAGAGTGCTAGCTGTCTGGAGCACTCCAGGGCAAGCCTTGGGTACTTGTGGTGGAGATCCATGTGACTGATGTGATGAAGGTACGTGATTGTCTGGAAGAGTGCCTCCACTACCATCGGGGCTACAGCAAACTCTGCCTGGATAATCTGGTGTGGGACTGATGGTTTGCTGCGGATCATACGGCAGAACATCATGACCTGGGGCCTCTCAACTCGCTGCCAATCCTCATCAGATAAATCTGACCCCCAGAAAGCTACTCCATACAGCAAGGCTGGTGTGACGAGGGTGTCAAAAGGCCATCCCTTCGTCCTGGGCTCCTGGAAATGTGCTTGGAAGCACTGCCGCTCAAGTAAGCTCAAGGCTGCATTGTGTCACTCTGGCATGTGCTACGGGAAGCATGGTAAAGCATGGGCCACTAAAAGTGACACCAAGGTAGACATAGGATGAGACAATCTCCACATCATCCCCTCTATATGTGAAGCTCAATCTGCATGTGACGGGGCGAGAGGTATTGAAGACCATTACCTTGGTTTTACCAAGGTGAACAGAGAGGTCCGGCTGAGTGCAAAAGTCATGTAAGGCATCCAATTGTCACTGAAGCCCTTCGGTTGAGTCTGAGAGGAGGACGATATCATCAGCATAAAGTAGTATGGGGATCAATATGGCTGCCAGTGTGGGTGCTCCTCTGTCACCCTCCCGCTCTACATAGTCCGAAACCTCATCCACATACATCCCAAATAATGTGGGAGAAAGGGGGCAGCCTTGTTTCACCCCAATAGTGGAGTGAACCATCTCAGATATACCCTGAGTCATACATACCTACCCCACAATTGTCCTGTATAAAGCCATGATTCCCCAAATCAGCTCTGTGGGCACTCCCATCTCCTGTAGTCTGCGCATCAGTCTGGGTCTCGGTACTGTGTCAAAAGCTTTGCGGAAATCCACAAAGCAACAATAAATCCTCCTGTCATATAATCTGCCTGCCTGCCCGCCCGTTTGAAAGGGAGAGAGAGAAAGAAAGAAAGTTGTATTAACGTCTACTAGAGGCCGAACTCGACCTATGAGACAAATCAATGTACAACTGTCAGTGTCTTCAGGATGTCTAGAAAAAAAAGGACAAAATGAACATTTGCGCTTGTCTGCCTGTTATGCCATGTCAGTACACTGGACGGGGACGCTCCCAGTGTACCGTGGAGTGCTGTTTACTGACTCAGTGGTGTGGCATGTGAACAGGTGGTAAGTATTTTTATTTTCGCCCTTTTAAATGGTAAAATCCATAAACTTGAGTGAACCTTAATATTTATAAGGTATTGTGTTCACACTCAATTTAAATAGGGACTGGACACTTGCTAATGAGGGTGGGGCCCAAAGTAATAATTTGATTAAAGGTTTTATCACCTTTAAATAATAGCATTGCATGGAAAAATACCCACTTGTGGGTTGGTGGTGGATCTTTCCTTCAACACGGCTGCTACCCGCCGCCTCCTCCACGCCTGCTGTACCTACCCCTTCACGCTTGGAGATACTCGCCTAGCTGCTGCCCTTGTGTACCTGCTGTACCACCTGCAGTACCCGCCTAGCTGCTGTTCGCGTATTCCTGCAGTACCCGTCTAGCTGCTGCCCTTGTGTACCTGCTGTACCACCTGCAGCACCCGCCTAGCTGCTGCCCTTGTGAACCTGCTGTACCACCTGCAGATTGCTACAGCCCATGTGTACCTACTGTGCCTGCAGATTGTTGCTGCCTTTGTGTACCTGCTGTACTTGCAGATTACTACAGCCCACGTGTACCTGCAAATTGTCTACTAGCTGCCACATAGTTTGTATCGGCTAGTTGCCCTGATTTCATCAACTGATTGCTTCCATTTGGAGTATAATATAAAGGGAAATGTTCTTCATTGCTGAGATATTAATTAAAATCTATGCTAGGTATTTATTTCAATATTTATCTCAAATTCAGATAACAATTAAAGTTAAATGTTGTTATTTCAAGCTTTGTGTAGACAAGTTTCTTCTCCAGTTGCATACACTTTAGAAGATCATTGGGAAGTGGTTTCTCCCAGGACTGCCTTGACTGCGCCCTCATTTATAGAGGGGCCAATGAAGGTCAAGAGAGTATGAGGAAAAAACAAGTATAAAGCTTAATTGGGAGAACCGGGAAACGTTCCCTCTACGGTGTACACTGTTGCCTACGTTAGTACGAGCGTGCCCGTTTGTGCACGGTCCTGGAAGACCAGTGAAATGCAAGTGTAGACCCAGTGAATGTGGGAACGAGCCTGTGATTTGAGGCTACTCCGACCAACACTTTCTTCATCGGTTTGAACCAGATCTATTTGGTTGTTTGCACTCCCTAATGGAGGAATCTGGCCTTTTCAGGCCCATGGCACTTGTACAAATATAAATACTCCAAGAAATATAATAAGTATTGAGGGGGGGGGGCTCGGCCCTTTCCGGCCCCAATGCTGGTGTCATTTGTATTTTTCAGTGTTTCGAGTGTTTGTGTTGCTGATGTTGTTTCCATTGATTAATAATAATTAGATTAAGTGTTCTAAATGTGTATATTGTCTTCCGATATGAAGGCCTCTTGTATTGAGCGGTCGCACTCGGGCACTGTGAGGCATGTACACATCCATGTATCCAGGTCTCTGTATGAATCCATCCATTGAGATACACATAAACTAATCTCTGTAGTATAGCATCTTCGGCGGTAGAGGCTGACTGGGTGTAATCCAAGTCTCTTGAGTGTATCGCTGCCATGAATCCTGCCGAAGGACTCTGTTCCTCTCACTGTGATAGAGCTAGATGTGTGGTGCATGTATATCATACTGGAAAGGTTGTAGGTGATCTATGTCAAGACCATGCTGAGTGAGCCACTGTATCATTTGTGAATACCATGATCTCCTATCTCCACTCTCTGCGAGCTGCCTGGATGCCTGAAAAGCACTATGTGAGAGACACAGAGAGAGTCCTGCCCGCTTGTAGTCCTGGCCCCGCCAGCGTGTTGCACAGAGGGAGAAAGAAAGAAAGAAAGAAAGATTTTATTAACGTCTTCTAAAGGCCAAAAAACGGCCTATGAGACAAAACCTGTGTACATCATCATCATGTCTCAATGGACATCAAATGGATACAAAAGAAAAAACAAAGTACAAAGTACTCTATAATGTGGAGATAAATCACATACAAGGCTCACTGTGGGGTGGGTGGAAGGGAGGGGGGTAAATACATCCAATAAAGCTTCTAGCTCCAACCGGTGCCAATGACTGGGTGAACCTGCTCAGCCCTCCATTTCCTGCAGCTCAGCCACCACCCTTTCCAAGAGAAAAAGCTCATGTGTGTGTAGCTGCAGCAGCCGACTCTAGCAAGAGAGAGAGAGCCCACGTGCTGTTCAGCTCGACCCCACAAAATAAGCCTCTCCTCCAATAATAGCGTGACTCCTCAAAGGACCATGATTCTCCCCAAAAAGGGGTTCTTTTATTTTTATGGCTTTTAAACCTTTGTCCCCCACCACATGGAGTTATGAAAAGGGACTTTAATATTTCCTAGTGTCACCTCTTGACCCCAAGTGTGCACATTTAATAAATGTTCTGCACACTTGTGTCCTACACACTAACTACCATGCCCAATGTTCGGATACGTTGTACAAATACACATGGTCGTGACAGTACCTACTTCCATCTATGCTAGGTTTCCCTCACCCCTTGGCCCCATGTACACTTGAACAGGTGTGTGGAACCTCCTTCCTATAAGATAGAGACTTTCCGTACTGTTTGCATGTTTAGAAGTTTCCAACAACCCTATTAGGATGCAGTGTGTTTGTGAGACGTGGTACCATATTCCATCATCGTATGGTTTCTTAAATTAAAACTTAAATGAGATGCATGCAATTGCGGTCATAATGCACAGGCGAGAGTAAAGTCTCAATATACTGTGGAGCAGGAATGTTATGAAGCCCATTATATCATGGCATGAAAAGCTGATGTTTCTTTTCACGAGACTTAGCCTGCATCACTGGGTACCATGTCAAATATCTAGCAGTTCCACCGTAAGCTTCTGGCGTGGCAGGGCACAAACGATGGGACACATGAAAGATGGTTTGTACTTGGAAGAACAGTTAGCTTTGAGGGGCATATATTTGTTGAGGTTGGGGTCAGGAATTCAGGGTCGATTCCAAATGCTTTGACCAAGAAGTATGTTGCTTCTCATGTGGTTGAGAGGGACTGGTTTGAAAAGATGAAGGCTTAATTTACCTCATAAGAGGTCTTGTAACCTCAGCCATTATAAGATTCCTCCCTCCAGCTTTTGAGATGTAAAGGTATAAGAACCTCCCCTTCTGTTCTTATAATTATTCCACTCTCTGAAATAGAAGAAAGATCTTGTTTTACCCTGTTTTGGCCTAGAGAGAGAAAATGTCTAGAGAGAGATAATCCAAAATTGGATATCTTTGGATATAAAAATCCTCCTAGTGTCTAAAATGGATTTCCCTAAAACAAAAGTTCAAAATGAACTTTTCAATGTGCATTAAGAATTAATTGAAAATGGTATAAGGGACCTTAGCCTAAGGGTCTTTATTTTCAAAAAATTTTGGATTATGGTCCAATTAAGGTTCTAATGGTCCAATTGGATTAATCCAAGTGTTGGGATGAGATGAATCCAAAGAATAAAAGAAAATACCCAAAAATGAGTAAACGCTCACATAAGATGAAGAGTTGACTGAGTACGAGGTTTATTAGTTAAAAATTATGAGATATTACTAAAAAAATGAGATATTTTAGAATAATGATGTATTTTTGACACCTTGGTAAGGAAAGAGGGACTCTTGAGATAGGCGCCTCTTTCACATGTGTGGAAGGGTTTTTAATTCAAAAAAATTGTGATATTTTTCTCTCTCCTCTCTCCTGGATCAAACCAAATAAAAAAGGGAGCCAAACTTGCCGATGGTTCCACATCCTTGTGTAACACCGTTGCCAAAAACCTCTCCTTTCGAATTCAGCACTATCTTGACAAATTGGATTTCCAAGTCATGTCTTTGGCACATTATGATATGATTGTTGGTCAAGAATGGTTGTATCAATATGATCCCCTGATCAGTTTTCGGAACCATTCCATACAATTTGCTCAAAATGATAAGCTTGTGGCACTTGAAGGTATCAGAGACCAACCTCTACAGCAACCCTTTCAGCTCTTCAAGCAAAACGGTGGGTCCGCAAGAGTGGTTGTTCCTCAACACTTTTAATGGTCTATTCAGCCAAAGATCCTCCCGAGGACATGGATACGAAGACGTTGTACCTCAAGCAACCTTTCTTTGCTCCATACTTAGATCTTTTTTCTCAGGAGCTTCCTGCGGTTCTCCCACCTCGGCGACCAGTTGACCATGCTATTGATCTCCTCCCTGGCAGAGCTCTCCCCACTCCTGCTCCATATTTAGTTTCTTTTACAGAATCTCAGGAGATACAACGACAACTTACTGAACTTTTGGAGAAAGGACATATTTGACTAAGCCAAATCCCTTCTGGAGCTTCAATACTTTTGGTGAAAAAGAAGGATAAGTAATTACTCCTTAATCTCTCATTAACTGTAAAGACACCTGTGAAGGGTCACACCCTTGCACATGGGTCACTATCAAAGGACATGCCTATTCATTAAAGACACACCCCTAAGTCCTAAGGACATAACCATTGATTCAAGAGCCACACCCCTTCACAGGGATGTGCCTCTTCAATTGTACCTTTTCGGTTTCTATTTAAGAAAGGCCCCTGTCTCAATGCAATCATTCATCTTTTTCTGCAACATTTGTCTTATGTTCATTAAGCAAGTCTCTACTCATGTTAATTAAGCCATAAAAGCTTTACAGGAGGGCTACCAGGGGCGTGCAAGGCCTCACGACCATGGAGCGATAAGGTGGATAGTTCGGCCTAGTAGTGTGGGACACTAGGTTGGGGCCATTGGTACCAAGCAGGCTGGCGGCAATCAAACCTCACACTCGTTAGTGAGCCTAGAGGACTGTACGGTTGGGTGGTTGCTAGCCACAATGTATCATGGTCATGCGATGTGCATGTTGTCGGTCTATATAACTGAAACCGGCCTCTGATAGAAAACCAGAGTGCGGTAGACTAGCAGTCACCCGTCCACTTGTAGTCTAGATATGAAAAGAACACAGATTGGAGCTAGAGTGCCCAAATCTGAAAACACAGCGACACCTGTTGGCCCCAAAGCTTGGCGCCCCTTGCGGTATTTCTTTATTCAATTATAATAATATGAATGGCTGAGTACAACACAAAAATCAGCCAAGAGTTTACACCTGTATATCCAATCTGACGGCCCACAAATCCTTCTTAGCACAGAGGATCTATGCACACAGATCTGTGTCTCTAAATAACACACTGTGCCTCCCTCTGATCAGCCAAGATCACTAAGTAGGCCAGCCATGGGCATATATCTGGCATAACTCAAGTGCTTGATACATCATCTCAGCTCAAACATACATGTGCTGTCCAAACTCTGTCTCAACCCTTGTCAATCTGCCATACCCCTCCTCCCACAAGGGGCTAGATAACTCATATCTGCAACAGACATCAAGCAGTAGAAAGAGAGATAGATGAACAGAAACGGAGCTTACCAAATTCAGCTCGTGAAACAGCACTGGAGGAAGCAATAGCACCAATCTGTACTTGCAGGCACTTGTATCCACAACCCTGCTTCACACATGTGCTTGTACTTGCCTGTATCCTCCTCCTGATGTTCACTCTTTTGCTGTCCTTGAAAGTACAGATATGAAAAAACAGCCCCGTACCCGTCTGTACCACCTCGGGATACGTGCCAGGAGTTGTACTTTTACAAGCAGCCTGCTGTCCTGATTCTGGTCGCCTGAATCTGTGTAACCAGGCCTGTCTAGCAACTGTCTGCATCGCTTGCAGCAACTGTACTTGCTGTACCTAGCTGTCCGTACACTGTACGGCAGCCGTATAGTACTATACTTGCTGAAAACTTATCTGCACAGCCTATACAGGTCCTGTGCGCAGCCAGTCCAGCAGTGAAGAAGACCCACAGCCTGTATACCAGAGAGAGAGAAAGAGAGTGTACTTGCACAGATCTGGCCGTACAGTGCTGTACGGCTGATTTACACTCAGAAAAACAGCAACAGCCCTCCAAAATCTGTAGTCGACTTGCTCTTCCACTTCTCCACGCTTGTGTACATGCGCTTGAAGAACTCCACGATTCCCTCTTTTCCAAAAGCTAGAGAGAGGGGGAGGAGAGAGAAGCACTACTCCAAAAGTGGAGCGGCCCTCCTCCCCAAAATAATCCCTAGGGTCCCAAACTTTAATAAGTCTCTAGGGCCACTAAGGCCTAGGGGCAAACTTTAATAAACATTAAAGTTTAATGTTTCTAGTTCCCCCCTTCACACCTAGGGATGTCCACACATCTTAAACTCTGTCCGGGCACCCCCCATGTGAATCATAAAATATTCTGACTCTGCAACCACCATCCCCACACTTGTACTGTTCCATTTTCACAGGGCCATGACAATGACCTTGTTAGGGTTTTGGTTCTAGGTCGGGCGTGGTCTATGGAGATGTGAGAGGTTCAACATGTTGTTTCAGCTTTAGCCACACGATATCAGCTAATCATTTTTTTTTCCAAGAAAAAGATTCTTCTATTAGTTAATGAAAAAACAACCACAATGGGTTAGATACAACCCTGTAGGGCTAGATACAAACTCGCCTCATGGATGGGGCGGGAATCAAATCTTCATAAGGGAAAAGACACTTCTCCTCCGGCTAGCTGCTTCGTGAGGAGAAAGCTATCTCATACAAGGAAAAGGGGGAAGAGGGGGGGGGAGGGGGGAACAACCATACAAGTGGCTTGTAATGCCAAATGCGGTCTCCGCCCCTATATGTGAGGAAAGGGACGGGCCTCCAAAGCCTCAAGAAAGCTTCCCGCTCCCTTCACATGCGGTCAGAACCTCCCTGTGTAACTTCCCCCATTGACCGCAAAGGGTGTGAATAGTATCGAGCTGATGGTCTCAGTTGGCAGAGTGGGGGTACCCTTGATGGCCACGTTGCATAGCACGTGAAAGTGCCAGGCTGCAATGCTATTGCAAATCTCCCTTCTCTAGCATGAGCTTGGTCGCTAATCGCTTGTAGGTGGGGCTGTGATTGGTACTGTTGCAATACGATGGTGAGAGACCTAGCCCTCCCACATCCTCCTCATAAGCCTTGACCACTCTAGCCTCTATGGCCCAAGAGATAGTGCCCTAAGTAATGATCCGGGTTGATGCCCTATCCATAGTGAAGATGTGGAGAATCTGCTGAGCCTTCGGGAAATCCCAAAGGCAATGTCGCTGAGACTCCTGAGGGTGGCCGCGCACCGTGGGCAAGCTGCTAGCTGACCTCCAATTGCTAGCCAAGTACCGACTGCCAAACTCTTGTGTGCCATCAACCAAAGAAAGAGAGTGAGATCCCAAGGGGCACTCCAATTCATTATCTCCGTTGCCAGGTTCGCATTGATATCTCTCCAGAGCAACAGCTCGCCCCGCTTTGTCTGAGTATTCAGAAGAAGCTTTTATATTGGAGCTCGGCGAGGCTCTCCCTAGCAGGCAAAGTGGTGGTGGCAAACAAAGTACTTCTAGCCACCATGTGGTACATCACTTCATACTCGGCCTTTTCTCGGGCCAAGTACAACAATTGATCCAGAACTTCTTATGGGCCGACAATGATGGGAGGCCAACCAAGGCCAAGGTGGCATGGAGTGATCATTCAACCACGTCGTAGAGGGGGGCTAGGCCTCATCGACCCTACTATCCAGAGTCATGCCCTACTGGGCAAGCTGATTGTCAAAGGACTTCTTCCCGATGGTGAGCCCTCAAAGGGTTTCTTATTGGCCTGGATTTCTGCCCACATTCTGAACCTTTGGGACCAGTGGCCGCAGAGTACCATATGGATCTTCACAGAGATGCAAGCCTGTAGTTTTAGCCTAGCTTTTGAGGATAGATTTGCAACCAATTTACTTTGTGCTTGGGATCATCTCAAGCCATCCCTCAAACAGATATTTCAAGTTGCCTCAGAGGAGCGTCTTCGGCAACCTTTGGTCTGGGACCCCCTAATCCGTTTACCAAGCGGCCACATGTTAGGGGCCCGACCGCATGTATCTTGGGGTGCCTTGAGCACGAGACCAACCAGGTCTCTTGGAGATTGGATCGCACACAGGCAGTTACCCCGAGAGGTGCAAGAGAGAGGCCTGACAAGGATCCAGGGTAGAAATAGGCTCAGTATCAACATTGACTCAGCTATCCCTCAGGAGTGGCTCACTCCTACCCGACACCCCAGTGTGGCTAGGCACGATGTCCTCTTGTCAGTCCACGGAGCAGATGAGGACAGTGTTCTGCTCACTTTTTCTATTGGATTCCATGGCAGACTAGAGAGATCAACGCTTCCCTTGGAGAATTTCAGGGATTGCACCTTGCAGAGGATGAGGGTGATTGGCTTTCAGGCACGGGATTGGCAAATAGATCCAGAATCGGCCAAGGTGGCCAAGGAGAGACTATGGCGGCTATGGATATGAGAGTGCCGGCCTCTCACGCGGCTACAATGGGACCTGGCATGATCCCGCGGATCGTGAGGAGACTCTAGATGCCCCCTTCTTTGCATATACAGCGCAGCTAGACCGCAAGATCCAAATGCCTGAGATAGATGGCACACCAGCAACAGTTGCACATAGGCAATCTCAAGGCCAAGCCTTAACTGGGCGCCAAGTTGGGGCGGGTGCTGAACCTATCCAAAAACCACACGACTTGTGCCAGTTGATCTACACTCCTGATGTGCGGCAAAAAAATCTCGATCACCTCAGCAAATCTCTTGAGATTCCCCGCATCTCCGGCAAGGAAAGCTGCTGTGTCATTTGCAAACTCTGAGTCCAGCGGTTCCTCTTGCATATGGAGGGGAAGACGCAATCCCTGAAGCCCGGTCTCCTGGCGGAGAGAAAACTACTCATGGTCTCGGCGACGAATAGGAAGAGCTACGGTGCCAAAGGACAGCCTTGTCTAACCGAGCGGGAAAGGAGGAATCTATCGCCACGGGCTCCCTAAATGAGAACCTAGCTGTGTGAGGTTGAGTGAAGTCTTGAGACTCCACGAATCCACTTCATGGGGAATCCCGTCTTGCTCATTGTGCCCTCTAGGAAGCTCCAATCCACCCTATCATACGCTTTCTCAAAGTTGAGGAGTAGCACAATGAGGTCCTATTGCCGCATCTCACCTCCTAGAAGGTAAAGATGTTGTCGAGAATGCTATGATCTTGAACAAAGCCAGTCTGAGTGTCGTGGATCAAGTGTGGAAGAAAAGGTTGAAGTCTCTTGCTGATGGCCTTGGCCAAGATCTTATAGGTTGTCCCTAGAAGAGTGATGGGTGTAGCATGCGTTGAGCTAGGATCGGGTGAAACAACGAGGCCTTTTCTTTAAACCTGAGTTTAGTAAGTTTAGCAATCCTTTAAAACAGCATACATGAAACTGAAAATAGATGTAGAAGAGTGGACATGAGATGGGGTCCCGAATTACCCAATGAAGCCCGCCCCCCCAATCCCGGGCCCCCCCTCTTGCAAGCAGGAGTATTTTTTGGAGAACTGTAAACAAGCTGTACTGTGTCCACAAGGCTGAGTGGACAAACTGACTGACTGACCGCCAAACGCAAGGACAAGGCGACCAAACACTGGGCAGAACTGTGCATAAGTTTTAGGCGTCTGTGAAGCTATCTTCGAGAGTAATACACCGTCCTGAGACTCAGGGAAGGTGTGTTGCAAACTCATGAAGAGACTGAGCTTCTATGCCTTGGGCTGCGAGCACAAGTAGGCTGAAGGTATGCACAGACATAGGCATAGGCCTAAGCATACATGCTTGAGTGCTGATGTTGATCTCTGAATTACTGAATGAATATTTTGGGACTGAACTGAACTGACCCTTTTATATGGCCAAGGGAAGCCAGTCGGCTGCTTCAAATGCTGGTCGGCTGGCAGAAAATGCTCATGATTGGCATTACAGTCGGTTGTAGCAACTGAAACCCGACTAGCATTTTATGCTAGTCAGCTGAGATACATGTGTCGGCTGCTGCATCTCCTGGCCGACTGGGCCTCAAGACCCCCAAGGGTCTGGCCGACTGGTCAATAAGCAGGACAATGGGTTTTACTACCCTTTGCAAGGCTAGCCCCCTTCTACATGTGATGCAACTATATGCCTATCATTCAACTAATGCTACGGTTGACCTCTACATGCTCCTAAATGATGAACACTTGCTGAATTCTCCACAGTGGGTTAAGAGGACCGACCGGACGTTGGGAGATTGACCTGCGTAGCTCGTGCTTGACATGTCTTGGACTGGACTCACAAAGGGGTCCCGGCATGCGACAAATAAACCGTAAAAGGTACTACTTCTGGACATGAATCTTGCAGTGTTGATGAGCTAGTTTGTCACCGTGTACCACAGTGCATGGGTGCACGTGACATTGGGTCTCCACTACCGGATCTTTTGGGAATCAAGTGAATCAAGCCCTCTGAGAGCCTCTCTGGCATGGCCCTTGTGATCATAATCTCATTGAAGGCAGCCCGAAGGCCGCCTTCCATGAGGTCCCAATGACGAAGAAAGAAAGAGACCGGAAGCCCGTCCACTCCCAGGCATTTGCGCCTGGGAAGTGCCGTCAGTGCCTCCACCAACTCCTCAATAGTGGATGGTGTCAATAAGAATGACTGAAGAGATGGGGGGAGCACCTCCCTCGTGTGCTGCTAGACCCTCTTGTGCGCGTCCACCACTCGTGGAGATACCGGGGCACCTGTGAGGAGAGATCGAAAAAAGTCTGCGGTGATGGCTCTCACATGGGGGGGATCTGAAACAATAGCTCCATCTTGGCCACACAACTTGTGAATGCCGTCTCTCCTCCTGTGGGGGCCGGCTATGTCGAAGAAATCCCCTGTGACTCTGTCGCGCTGGCCAGAGTCCAAAAAGAGGCCATGGCATGATACCTGTACTTCACCCTTCTCTCCTCCATTGATCTAATTTCCGTGCAAGCGGCAACAAGTTGACTCTCGATCCACTGGCTATCGGGGGTACCTCTCCTGAGACGACGTTGTAAAGAGGCTAGACTACTTAGACTCCTCTCTTGCTCCCAAGCGGCTCTGGGCTGCCTCCTGCAAGAAACTGTGGTATCAGCTAATCATTTGATATGTAACGTAAATGTAAAAGAGATGTTGAGGCTGAGATTTGGTCAAACACCATAAGGCATATCCCAAAGAGCTACACTTATGGCCAATGAGGTGATAGCTCAAGTGGTGAAGGTGTTTGCCTAGGACCAAAAGGTCTTGGGTTCAAAACTCCCCTTATTAGTGCTTCCTCAGAGGCATCACCTGCGGCGGGCGGGTAATTAAGCACCTACGGGCAGGCGCCTATGGGCGATGAAAAATCAGTAACTATGGGAGGATCTTGGGCCTAAGGCCAGTCAAAAAAAAGAGAGAGCTACACTTAAGGTAGCCAAGATGATCCTTCACGACATCAACACATGATTTGTTCTATGATGTTGCTAAAATGCATGGAAGTGTCACTTATGAAAGGCCACAAAGGTGTCTTTAACACACTTTGAAGGTCCTCATCTGACTGGTCATACAGCCCACACAAATCTACAGATGTCTCAGGGGCAGACTGGTCATAAAGTGCATATTGACAAGGCCACATGCATCAAATTCAAGAGGCATAGGTAATTTAGTGATGCATGCCCTTGATCCATGCATTAAAGAAAATACTTTTAACGTGCTTTTCATTCTATATGAATGCAAGTTGAAGAATTTGTGATTTTGTCTTCAATTATCAAAACATAAGTTGTTCTTGGGCTTTCAGACAGCAAGTTAAGGGGCACCCATGAGTCGAAGTGAGAATGAGGAAATTCAAACCTGGAACAACTTTAAAATTTAAAAAGGACTGGCATAACTGAAACGATCATGTGATGTCATGTTCTGTGCTCACGATGTTCTATGTTCTGTGCTCACGATGTTCTTACACCCATATGTTAAGTTATTGGAAGCCACCACGTCAGGCTCTATGCAAGTCGGCACGCAGACAGGGATGAGGAAGCAGCTGCCATAGAGTCCTTGGGGGGGGGGGGGGGGGTGCTGCACCTGAGAAGACAGCACAGGACCAGTTATTAAGTGAAGGGTGGAGGAGGCTGAGTGAAGTCGGAGGCCAAGGAAGGAGAGAACCAGTTACTAAGTGAAGGGTGGAGGAGGCTGGCAAGGGCGAAAAAGGACCGAGTGCAGGGCTGCTTGGGACAGGGATGTGCATGGTAGGGTGACTTAGGCAGCCAGGGCAGGCGAGGAGCAGCAGTGGCGGGGGACATGATCAGAGGAGACTGGGTGAATGGGGAAGGGGGCGTGCATTAGGCGGGGGGAGTGAGCAGCGGTGGCAGGCAGAGGGGGTGAACAGGAGGTGGGGCCATGTGAGCAGCACAGAGAGGTGGAGGCAAGCAGTGGGGGCTTGTGAGGGTTAGGGGGTGGGGCCATGTGAGCAGCACAGAGAGGTGGAGGCAAGCAGTGGGGGCTTGTGAGGGTTAGGGATGTTGTTATGGCTGAATTGCACTGATATCCATAGCTATGCAGCACTTTTTAGCTGCTCCAAGGGGCTGTAGCCTGCACTCCTGTTCCTTGAGAGCACATCACATTGCAAGTGCTGGAGATAGTAGTGGCTTATTCTGGGTATATTGTAGATTTTGTTGGAGAGGATGCATTAAACACAACTCCTGCCCATTGAAGGGAAGATCTCACCCGTGTGTCTCTCATGGGCAGGTGATCTTCTCCGTCGACCCCTGCTTGTGCCGTGGGCCCTGAATGATCAAGTGCAAGCACTTATTTTGCTGATTTCTTAGTCAGCTTGGGTGTTTAAGCCTTAGAGTACTTTAATGTTGTTATGCTGATTTTTGGGTTTTATGGTTCTCTTATCTGCAGGGGACTATGTTGCAAGTGGCAGTGATGATGGGAGATGGTTCATTTGGCATAAGAAAACTGGCAGATTGCTGAAGCTCCTTAAAGGAGATGAAAATGGTACACTAGTCATTAAACTTGCGAAGTCTTGCTTGCAGCTTTTAGATTTAAGGGCTTTCACTCACGCTGATTTATTTTAATAGTTGTTTAGAGTTTGTTGTCTAGGTTGGACACGTTACCATCACAGTGGATCCTTTTTGATCTGATATGATCACGAGAGGAGATTGTCAAACGACTATACAATTATGGTCACGCGATCCATTTCGATTGGAATGGTGGTTTCCTTTTAAGTACTCAGCCATCGTGATAGTCATAGAGAAAGTCCGTGGATTATGGAGCTGAGACATACAGCCAGAGATTCTCTTGTCAAGAATGAGCCTGTATCGAGATCAGTTTCTGACGAATTTATTTTCTCAGATGCCATGCTACTACTCAAAGAGTTGTAAGGATTCAATTAGATTGATTGAAGAGGCTGGAGGTCTTGATGCTCTCTTGTATGATCCGAGGGAAGAGGAATGCAGGGGTGATGTTTTGTAAATCACCTGCTGTGGTTAGCTTTTTTAGTGAGGAACACAGGGTATGCAGCATCTCACTGACTGCCCTGCCTTAGTACCTATTAGGCGTACCTCTGAGCTAGTGAGCTAGAGGTATGTAGAGACATCATGCTGCATGCAGTTAAGTCCTGTTGTCCATACCACCATGGTGTCATTGCATAAAGTAGTCCTTGTTTGGTAAATTGGAGGAGATGGTCTTGGTAGAAGGCCATCTTCGAGCCAAACTCGGCTGTGGGTGTCACCCTAGTATTTTCCGAAGAAGTCTTCGGGGGCTAAGATGTATGCTCATGTTAGAGATAAGGTGTGTGTGTGTGTAGCAAACAATCTCATGTTAGAGATAAGGTTTGTGTGTAGCATACCCTAGCCTAAAAGCTATAAAGGGGCCAACTCTCTCTCAATATTGTGCGAGAGGAGGAGGTCTGGCTGCATACTTATCGACACTGTCGAATGGCTTCTCGCATTTATAAGCCTTTATTTTTAGCAAAAGTAATTGATAATATTTTTGCTACATGACTCTCTCGCTCTCTCTCTCTCACTCCATGTAATCCTTATCCCTTTTTTCCTTCCGTTGTGCTCATCCACTTCTTGTAACATGGTATCACAGCCAGTTCACATGAAAGGGTCTCTCCTTGTTCTCAGCGGCTTCCACTGCTAGGCAACTCACTCCTAGCCATTCTGCTTGTTGGTGTCGTCTCGCTGACTCTGTCTGCTAAGCGGCCCAGGTCTGACGCTCTCTACGTGCAAGGCCAGGAGTTGTCTTCCTGCATAGGTCGTTGTCCGGCAGAGCTGCCTCTTCGGCGACCTCTTTGGGAGGCTCGTTGGTGTCCGCTGACAGAGCTGAGGTGGCAGTGTGTCGACCTCCATTGGGAGGCTCGTTTGTGTGTGCCGACAAAGCTGAGGGCGGTGTGCCGACCTCATTTGTTTGCAGCGTATCAACCTCCTCTCACATTGAAAACCAGTCATGCTACAGCTCTCCAGTTTTGCCAGTTCCACAAGTTACACGTACCCCAGCCAATTACATTGCAGTAAGTCCAGCGTTTTCTTCTTACCTACTTCTAAGGTAAATTCTTTTTAAAAGCTTAAGACCTTTTCACTTTCTTCATTAAGCATTGGCTCTCTCTTGTATTGAGGCATCCATTTCTTGTAAAGGAGCTAGACATTGCTCTTATCGTTTATAAGGCAAGTAGTAAGACCTCTCCTATCTTCCCATCATCATCATGTCAAAGGATACACATACCAGTGAACAATTTTGATGGAGAAGGGTTTTACACTTCGCAAGTCTAATTTTGGTATGCTCTTTTGAGCAAGGGTTTGTGGCCTTTGGTGAAAGGCATAAAGGTGGTGGATTTTGATGATTATGAAGTTGTGGAAGATGATGAACGAGCTCAGTCTATTATAGCTTTAAATATGGACAAAAAGCTTATCTATCATGTGGCCAAGATGAAGACCGCGAAGGCAATGTGTGTCACATGCACTCTGCACTGTAGTGCATGGTGACAAGATGGCTCATCATCAGTGCAACACTCTACAAGAGTAGAACCCTTTAGGATTTGATATTTGTCGTATGCCGTAACCCCATTGTAATCCTTAGTCCATGATATGTCAGGCATGAGCTACGTAGGGCATTCCTCAGTCTTGGAGAGTTAGTCAGTTAGTCAAAGTCCTTTAACCCACTTGGAGAGAATAATTCATGCATATAGAAGTCCGTAGAAGCCTTAGAGTTTGCATGAGAACATGTTTGCATTTTGCATATCATTCATCCCATATGCATATAGACCATCTAGATCATTGCAGAAGACTTAGAATATCATCCAGTATTTTTTTCATATTTTATAGCATTTATTTGGCGTTTTTACCATATTATTATCAACATTATTCATTTTATGCAAGACATGATGCAATCGGCCAGATTTCAGCCAGCCGACCAGCTCACCCAATAAGGTGTATCCATGAATGATCATCCACGTGAAGTGCTCGCCTTATGGTCATGGGTAGCTTGTGCCAAAGGAGCATCAAGCTTATCCTCACTCTCATTCTCATTGGCATGTTACTGCTGCATCTCATCCTCTTGTTGCTCTTCTTGTTGACTCATCTCCCACTCGGTGAATGGTGGATGTGTCTTCTTGGTCACGCTCTTGCAAAGCGTTTGCAAGTTTGCACTAACAAAGACAAGGTTATTGGCACGCTCTACCCCGAGTCGGTTCCACTTCCTAGAGGCAATGTGGCTGCAGGTGCTCCAAAGTTGCTTCAAGCAAGAGGAGCTGACTTTTTGGCTAAGTATGCGGATGGCCGGTTGATGCAGCCCCGGTCCATCCGAACCAAAGTCCTTCCACCATAGAGCAGCACCAACTTTGGAGCGGTCGATCTGTGTATCATGACAACCATAGGAGCCATGAAATAACCTGTACATGGAAAGCTGGTCCGTAATCTTGCGCCTAACCGATGCATCAGGCACAAGACGGTCCAAGATGATCCTCCCTCCAGCGCTCACCTCTCGGTCGCTCTCCTGCTTGTTGCCTTGGAATTATGGGTCCACCATATAAGCTGCTGCATGCAATGGAGAGTAGTAGGAATTCCACCTTCCTAGACACAAGGCATGGATCTCCTCGTATTTGTCTTCGTCAGGCACGAAGTCTTTCAACTTCTCTATCATGCGATCCGTGGCCTCATAGACCTTGTCTATGCATGGTTGCATAGCATCTACAATTCTCAATAGGTGGACTATGGGTCTCACCATAGCATCCGTGGTCTTCACACTCTCCCACCAAGAGGTGTCATCCGCTCGTAACCTACACTCTTGGCCATGAGACTCTTGCATGTCAACAAACTCGTCGCTAAGAAAAAGCCCTTTCAAAGCACCACTACAATCCTTCAACCGGCCCAACATGAGGAAGTTGTAGGCAAATCGGGTGTCAGAATATTTGAGAGAGAGAGAGAGAGAGAGAGAGAGAGAGAGTACCTCTTGTTGAACTCATACCGAAGTCTTTGGTGGTTGAGGTCAAAGGAGACCATGGTGTTGGCCTTCTCAATGAGCGGGCTGATCCATGGCAATGCCCTTATGTTCTCGAGGAGGTTGTTTAGGTAAACCGTGACATGTCCATACATACCTTGGAGGATAGCTCCTACCACCCTATTGGAAGGCTTCCCATCCGCAACAAAGCCCACTACATGCTCGGGGCCAATGATCTCCATGGTGGTAGCCCACTTCACCGCAAGCACATCCGCGCTCTTCCTAGTGCCGGATGCATCATGAGATGAGATGAAGTAAATCTCTCTACGGAAATATGCAACCGCGCCATGAATACTCCTCTTGCGGGTGTCGCTCCATCCATCTACAATGAGGGAGACTCCGTTCCTTTCCCATTGCCGCTTTGTGTTGTCAGCTGCTTACTCTACAATGCGTGCGCAAGCTCTCGGATGAGGGAGGCTTATAGGTTGAGCCATACTTCAACCATGACCTTGAAGCAATTTACTAATGAGAAGGCAATTTACTAACGAGAAGGGGACTAGGATGATGAAAACATGAATGATGAATTGACAATGATCGATCGCACTTACCTAGCCGCTTGAAAGGCAATGTGGTCGTGGAAGAAGAAGCGGGTCACCGCCATATCCACCTCCTCCTTCAACTTGAGGTTCCAAGTGTAGATTGTCGCCGTGGGCCATGCAAGGGTTGAGAGGCCGTGGAGATGGAGGGTACCGACGTCGTGGATGGAACAACATTCCGACTCGTTTGTAAAGGTGATGGTGTGCATGATTCCGATCCACCACATGACTCCATCATAGAGTCTTGAGTTCCTCTACCCATCGTCGCGGGATCCACGGCCATTCGTGGTGTCGTCCTTGCCGCTTTGACCGCCTCGTAGACGACATGCTTGTCAAGAAGTTCTCGTCTCTTTCTAGGTGTGACATTCGTGCAAAACCGCACCTCATGCCCACTCATGCAAGAGGTGGGCTTGCACTTTGTCAGCACCACCCGTTCGCCAATACGGGCAAAGCTTGCATGCCCATGGCCGAGAACTGCCTCCATGAGGGGATGGGGTATAGTTAACCTCCTCCCACCATGTCCTCGTTCTTCTACGGGAAGTCCCGGCATGTGAGGAGGATGCCATGGTTGAAGATGGCAGAGAGACTAGAGACTAGAGACTAGAGTGCTTGTGTGAGAGCCTCGAGGCTTGGAAGTTGGAAGAGGCTTGAGAGAGAGAGACTAGAGACAATATATACTAGAGACTAGAGTTGGCTTGCCGCTTGAAGCTTGAGCAATGAGCAAAGTGCCGAAGACTCAAGAGACTTGAAAGTTGAACTTCCTTGAATGCTTGATGGTGTGTTTGTGAGGAAGTGTGTGTGTGTGTGTGTGCTTGTTCTTATATAGATAGGCAAGAGAGAGAGAAAACTCGGCAAGACTCAAGAGAAGAGGCAAGGGGCAAGGCAAGAGGAGATGGCGTCCCCAAACGGTCAAATAAAAAAAGGCCAGATAAACCGATTGTTGGAGAGCGCAACGGCTCTCTACTGTCGCCCCCAGCGTCCCCATCCAGTAACTGTCCCTATTGCCCTGTCTCTTGTGAGGAACGCCTCTAGGGGGACGTCCGTCCGTCCCCATTGCTGTCACTTCTCGGAACGACGTCCCCGCATCCCAAGCTCCCGTCCCCTGCGTCCCCTGTGACTAAGCCATTCTTGTACCAGCCTATGATATAAAGGCTTTCCCTCTTGTTTTTTTTATGAGTATGTCCAATGCCTTCCCATGTGGCCATGTCCCATGGTTAGCATTGAGGGGGGGTGTTGAAATTGTATGCTCATGTTAGAGATAAGGGGTGTGTGTGTAGAAAACCATCTCATGTTAGAGATAAGATTTGTGTGTCGCAAACCTTAACCTTGAAGCTATAAAGGGGCCAACTCTCTCTCAATATTGTGTGAGAGGAGAAAGGCATTTTGGAAGCCTTTATTTTTAGCAAAAGTAATTGATAAGCTTTTTTCTACATGGCTAGTAGTAGTAGTTGTTGCTTGGGGTGTCAAATTAGTGAGTTTGCCTTTGTTGATCTCTTCTGAGCAGAGGGATGTATAGGTGGCCATCAACTGCGGATTCTATTTGACAACGGATCTATTCACAATTTTATTTCTTTACGTTTGGTGGAGATACTCTGCTACCCATGGTGGCAAGTGATACCTAGACGTGGAAAATGTGGAATTGAACCTTCCTAGGTTGGAGGTCTAGATTCAAGACTATCGAGAGGTTGTGGACTTACACATCGTGAACCTTATGTGGACGTGATCTTGGGAATGTCTTGGTTTTTTGATAAGAGCAAACAATGATGTTAGATTACTGGTCTTATAGGCTCTCATTTGTTCATGACCGTGAACTGTATGAAATCTAGGGTGATGTCTCTTGTGGATTTAGTGATGTAAACTTGACTTAGGCTTCGACCAAGGATATATATGAAGCCCTTTTGATCTAAATTCTGAGTCATATTGTTGTTTTCTTGATCTTTTCAATGCTGAAATTTTGTTAAGAACATCTACTTCTGAATGTAATTATGTTTCAAGTAGTGAAATTACCAAAGAACAACAAATTCGGATGATGTTTTAAAAGAGTTTCGTGATGTATTTTTGAGTGAGTTACGAGATGGTCGGCCATTTGAGAGGGGCATTGATCATGTGATTGAGCTATTGGCTGATAGTAAATTACATCTGCCACCTTGTACACGTTCAAATGTTTCACTAGGGGGGGGGGGGGGGGATTTGAAGGCATATGCAGGTATGTAGTGTCACATGTGAACACGAGATAACTCCAGGGGCACTTTTATCCTATTGGGTTTTTTCCCTTTGACACCTTGTGTGAAAGGACCCTTAAACTAGGACTTCCATTATAAGTTGTACTTCATTTCATAAAACATCAGTATACGTGCAAGTACTTCTTCCACTCTCATACTAGTTGACATGCTTCTTGTGTGTATGTGTGAGCTGTGATTGTTGTCTTAACCCTAGCCCTATTGCTTCTATGTGCCAACATAGGCAGATCAGTCTGATGCCTAACCCGATGTATGACATCCTACACCCAGTCATTGGCACCGGTTGGAGCTAGATGCTTTATTGGATGTATGTACTCCCCCTCCCTCCCACCTACTCCAGAGTAGTTAACGAGAGTCGTGAATGTGATTTATCTCCACATTATAGAGTACTTTGTACTTTTTTTTGCTTTTGTATCCATTTGATGTCCATTGAGGCATGATGATGATGTACACGGGTTTTGTCTCATAGGCCGTTTTTTGGCCTTTAGAAGACATTAATAAAATCTTTCTTTCTTTCTTTCTTTCTTTCTTTCTTTCTTTCTATCTAGGAGACTAAGCCTAAAGCTTTGCGGAAAGCTTGAAACTTTTCTCTAGGCAATGCCTTTGTAAATAGATATGCAACATTGTCTTGTGTAGAGCAACAGATGAATGTAATCTCCCTTGCATATAGCCTCTCTTTGACAGTGATAGTGAACCTCTATGTGCTTAGTGCGGGCAAGGAAAACTGGATTTCTTGCCACATCCATAGCACTCTGATTGTTAGTGAGAATGGTGGTGGGTATCACAGAGGATTGCAAGAAACCTCCTCCGCCATACACAATCTACTGTCGCTGTGAAAGCTGCTTGTACTTAGCTTCACAAGTAGAGGTGACAATAGCGGGTTGCTTTTTGCTCAGCCAAGATACGCATGACTGTCCAAGAAAAAAATACACTGGTGGATTGCCGTCATAGTCACCTGCCCAATCTTGAATCACTGTAAGCATATAATTTAAGCTGCTTCCCCTAGGGAAAAAAAATCCAAGATCTTGGGTGCCTTCAAGATAGGGGAATAGCTATCCTCTTCACTACTTGCCATATCTTGGTACCAGGAATATGTGCATGTACTTGCTGGCCTGCGAAACACCAAACTGTATGTCGGGCCTTGTGTTGCACAAATATAATATATAAGACAACCAATTGCTTGGCTTTGCATGCTCATGCCGTATGGCTCTCTTGCATCATGCATACTCATCTCGAGTCCTTGTTCAACTAGTGTAGAAATGGGCTTATAATCCTGGAACCCAAACTTTTGTTGGAGCTTCTTTATGTACTCGGATTGAAGCATAACAGTGCCTTCATCTGTTTGCATAAACTATTTGCCAAGATAATAGTGCAGTAGACCCAAGTTTGACATCTCAAATGATGCCCGTAATTCAACATTGCATCCTCATTATTCCCAGGCAACAACATGTCATCCACATAAAGAATGAGCACAAGTAAAATCCCATGATGCTCTTTTACATAGAGTGTGCTTTCTGTTGGACTATTCTAGAAGCCCTTCTCATACCAAGCTCTGGGAGTTTGTTTGAGACCATAAAGTGCTTTCTTGAGCTTACACACTTTAGCCTTGTGGCTAGGTATCACAAAACCAATGGGCTGATTCACATAAACTTCTTCCTGCAAGTCTCCATTGAGAAAAGCTATCTTGATGTCCAACTGGTGCACTACAACAACACCTAATAGTGGACAACCTGGAAGTAGGTGCAAATGTCTCATCATAATCTATGCCTTTTTGTTGGGCATAGCCTTTGGCAACTAGTCTTGGTTTGTACCTGTCAATGGTACCATTAGACTTTCTCTTAACCTTGTACACCCACTTTGTACCAATTGGTCTCTTGCCTGGTGGCAAGTCCACAGATTCCATGTGCAATTTTTTTTGGATTGCATCAATCTCTTGTTGCATGGATTCTTTCCAGTGCTCATCTTCCTTAGCTTCCTCAAATGAAGCTGGCTCATCTATGGCACATAGACTACTCATGCAGGCCACATCGGCATTTTCTTTTACATTTCTAGAACTAGCCCGTGTCCTGCTATGCAAAGGAGCTGAGAGTTTTCTCTCTTGTAAAGTACGAACCAGCCAACGAGGCACTGTTCTAGCTTCCTCCGATACTGTCCGCTCTTCATGTACTACTCAATGTCATTGTCTACAATGGGCTGATTTTGGGGCTGATTTTCAGCATCCATATGCTGTTCATTTGGCATTTCATGTGGTTGGTTGGCTCTTCCTTCTATGCCCAATGGTAGCAGTCCCTGAAACATATCTTGTGGGCCATTCTGAAAGGACCTTCTAAACTCCACAAGTGGCTGAGTTGAATTTTCAGCAAATACAACATCCCTACTTTCAAAGATCCTGACTGCACTGATTGTAGAGACGATATCCTTTGCTACCAGTGCTGTAGCCCACAAATTTTGATTGCCTTGTCATCCAATTTGCCTCTAATCTGTGGAGGCACATGAGCATATGCAAGGCAACCGAAAGTCCTAAGTAGTCAACGTTGGGCTTTCTGTCATACTAGGCCTCGTATGGAGTGATAGTCTTCAATGCTTTTCTAAATTATTGGGCACATGTTAAAAACATGTGTAGCACACATAATAGCCTCCATCCAGAATTTATGAGGGAGAGTCTTGTCCTTTACCATGCGTTTGGCCATCTCCATCAATGACATGATTTCCTTTCTACCACACCATTTTGTTGTGGTGTGTATGGCATAGTACACTCATGCTTTATGCCCTTTTCTGCCAAAAAATGCCTTAAATGCATTTGACATATATCCCCCCCTCGATCTGAGCGGAGGGTTTGCACTTTGCAACCCATCTCATTTTCAGCTTTGGCAACATAATGCTGAAAACACATAAAGCCCTCAGATTTTTCCTTTAAAGGGTAAACCCATGCATATATGGAGTAGTCATCAATGAACGTTCCAAAGTATAGATGTTTCCCAAGTGATGATATCCTTATGGGATCCCACACATCATTGTGTTTGAGCTGTAATTTGGGATGGCCCTTACTGATCCATCCTTGGGGAAGGCATTTTTGTGCATCTTCCCCAAGATGCATCCTTCACATACATGTGGAGGTGGTAGCTCTATATGTGGCATATTTTGCACTGTTTGATACCTTTATAGTAGCATCAAGCTTCCAAAATTTACATGTCCAAACGTTGCATGTCATAATTCTGCCTCTTGCATGGCAGAACTAGAAGTAGTGGCTAAGCATGCATCCTGTCCTCTCTTCTCATATGAGTCCAAATGATACAAGCCTTTGTACAATGTGCCAGAAGTGACTATAACATAGTCCTTTTCTCTATCCCGCACTCTCCATCTAAGTTCACAACATATCGTCTTGTAGCAAAAGAGGAGAATGACAACAAACTCGAGGCACATACAATACATCTGTAATGCATAGATCAGAACCATGATGGATCTTCATAAGATCGTAAGATGATCAGCCATGCTATACCCTTTGTTCATTTGCAAGTTTTCAATCTCTTTCTTCAAAGAGGCAACCTTGGGCTCATTTTTGGCTTGGTACATAGTCTCCAATACATCCCATGCACGCTGTGAGGTTTTACATGAACGGATGTGAGGAATAATGGATCTCTTTATTAGCTTGAGCATCACGTGCATTGTGCGTGCGTTGCTCTTGAGTGGCAACTGCAGGTGTTGGTGCCTGTTAAGTATTCCTGCTAGGAGTTGCAGGTGCAATGTCTGCAGGTCTAGGCTCGTCACCATTGGCTCTTGGCCATCAGCAAGTTCTTGACCATAAAACTCCACTAGGAGTAGTTGGTGCAATCCAACTTATCCTCATGTGAGAGTGCACCAAATGCATCGCTGCTTTGTGTGTCATTGATACAAATGCACAAACTACAAAGAGGCTCAAAAATAATCTGTATACAGCCAAAAATGCATTGCTGTGCACTATCAAGCCCTAAATGCACAAACCGCCAGTAAATTGCAGTCACTTGTGCTTTAGTTGCTTGTACTTGTTGTAATGAACTGAAGAAAAGAATTGCAATTATTCGGTACCGAGTAGTGTTGGAAGGAAATGGAAGCCCCAAATCAGAAAAACCCCAAATTTTTGTTATAGAAATCCAATTTGTGTACTGCAAGGCACCTTTAGCAGGTACAAATGTTGATTCAGCTGTACAGCAGGCTGGTACAGCAGTCAGGTACAGTCTGGCAGCAAGTACGATGGTACAGAATGATGACGTGGCATTGTATGGACTGTATGAACATGTCAGATTCAGTTCAGAGTTGTACGAACAGAAGCAGGGCAGCGAGGTGACCACACATAGCGGTAGAGGATGACACACTACATGGTTAGCTGCCTGGCCTACTATGAGAGAATGGGGTGATACAATATGAGGATCAGAGATGCTTGGGCATGTACTTGTTGGAGCTCAGATGATACATGGATGTAGTACTGAGGCAACACGTTGAGAGACATGCCCAACCTCGACAGGACACCTCTTAGATAGCCAGCATAGATTTCTTTGCGGTACAAGCAATCCACATCGGAGTCCACTACCCATACCAGTGCCTCTGCTTCGACATCGTAGCCCACCACCCTAGAGGAGTGCTCAGTGAGTGCCCGATCTATCTTCCTGCAAACTAGACACCCTTGATCCAGAGCACCACAACCTTGCATCCGACAGAGGCAGATCGAGGAGATTCTCTGCCGATGTGACATGCTCCCATCGCAGAGGCTCGACATTCTCTCTGCCATTAGATAAGTTCTTGCTGAGGCGGGTATTGGCATAGCTGATCATGATATATCTCACTCTACATACGGTATCCAACTGATTACTTGTACATACACTAGTGTTATAGATGGTTTCTTCTTTTAGTTTTCCATGGTACCATTGTATCACTTCTGGTCTCATAGACCCTTGGGGTCTTCCTTAACGTTAATATTACTTTCTTTCTTTCTCTCACTAGGTCCACGATAGCCTACGCGGATACGTGATCCTCTGTTCCCACGTACACGGGGTTTTACTAGTGAGTGCACGATTTGTTTTGAGAGTGAGACGCCCCCGGGGCTCCAGATGAGCGGCTGTCTGGCCCGCTCCTCATCACAAGTGGGAGGTCTCTGAGAAAGCCCGGTCTAAGCAACTCCCAAGCTCGCAGGATGCTCAAGGCAAATCTGTCCTCCCATCCTCTACTGAGGCCTGTCCTCCTCATCTCTATGAAGATCCACCGTATCTCTGGTGCCCAAGTGCCCCTTGTTGGGGGAGCACTAGCCTGCAGCCGCTGAAAAAGAAGCTGCTTCCAAGGCTCAGTGCCTAGAAGCAGCCCCCGAACAATAAGCTTCCCCAACAAGGCTCTACTCTGATCAGCTGGATCTATAATGCCGAAGCCCCCCTGGGCCCGTGGAAGAGTAATAACTGCCCAAGCAACCTTTGCTGGGGCCGGCTGACCATCTCGCCCTGACCAAAGAAAGTTCCTGATCAGCCTCTGTACTTGGCTGATGCAAGAGCTCGAGAAAATCCAGCAAGACGTGATATACCACATAGTCGCTAAAAGCACCTGATTTGTCACCACCACCCTCCCAGCCAAGGAAAGCCGAGCTGTACTCCAATATAGAAGCTTCTTCCGAATGCTCAGAAGAAGCGGGGCGATCTGCTTTGTAGGTGACAAATCAAGTCCAATCTGGCATCCTAGATACCGCACTACTGTGCCAAGAGGAATCCATCTAAAACCCGGGTCGGGGCTCCATGCCGGAGCGGGAGCGCTACTGATCCATCTTGCGCCAATTGATCAATGCCCCCGAAGGCCACACCAAAAACCTGTAGAGACTGCTCTGTCCTCTGTAGACACCCCAGATGTAGACACCCCAGATCTCAAAAGATCCTATCACATAGGGGAGATACTGTTGTTGCTTGTTGCTTTGCATTCTATTATGGAGGAGGATAGTATCACTGTATCATAGTTGTTACGAGGTGCACCTCTGACAGTTCGAGGCGTATAAGGTGTTCGACTGCATGATCGAGGCGTCCACCCAATATATATATATTTTGCTGGTTTGAGTCTCTTGATGGGGGCTTTAAGGGCCCAAGGAAGCCCTCTCACACGCTCTCCTATGTCATTACAGAGGACATGCCACAGGGTGAGGAGACAGGAGCCTCGCCATACACTTGTCTGTCAGAGGAGATTATGCATTATTCTACACTAGGGGAAGTATTTCTTACGCGCGACTTCAATGCCCACACACAGAGCAGACAGTGTGAGGTGTATGACTATGATGACATGGGGATCCTCCACCCTGTGGATCCAGAGGAGATAGGGGCTAGTCGGGCATCAGAGGACACTGGACCAGACAGAGGACATTATGGGGACCACTTACTAGAGTTGGGAGCCAGGCATCGTCTCGTTATTTATAACGGGATGCTACAGTGGCCGGGATCAGGAGGGCTGACATGCTTCCCACATGGTGGTCATATGCGGACCGGAGGCACGGTGGTAGACTACATTATGGGGTCTTTGGAGGCATCACAGCTTGTCACCTCATTCTCCATTCCACCTCGTCCTATTGGGGCAGATCATACATACTTGGCATTTTCACTAGCCGGATCACCAGTATCACCAGCCCCCCACATACCGACGCCACACACTACCATCTACTTCACACATGACATGGCAGACATATACACTGGTAGAGTAGAGGATGGGCTCCTACTCATGGATCCCCTGGCACCTATGGATACCATTACAGCCCAGCTGGCATCACTCCTACACACGGCTGCATTACAGAGCTTCCCACATCGTGTACACTCAGGAGAGCCTGCGAGACCTGGGACTATGCCCCAGAACAGATGGTATGATGATGAGTGCAGAGCCCTATACTCACGGCTTCGCATACAGAGAGCCTTGGGAGCCATCACAGAGCAGGAGTTGAGGAGAGAGATGAGGAGACTTACTCGCCGCAAAAGGCGGGCCTTCGCAGAGATACAGGAGCTAGAGATCTTTCATTTCTTCATGAGTAGAGATAGCCCTGTCTCATGGCAGCACTTCAGAGAGCCCCGGACCCCGACACCTATTGCAGACCCAGACCCACAGACATGGCACACACATGCAGAGGGTCTATACCATGCCCCACAGCAGCCACCTATACCTCAGCCACAGGAGCCCCGACCTACCACAGCTAGCTTCTTTACCCACTCGATGGTACAGGAAGCTATCCGCCGCCTACAGCATGGACGGGCCGTCGACCATATGGGCCTGCAGGGTGAGCATCTCATATATGCAGTAGATTCTTTAGCTCCTTTTCTTGCACACCTGTTTAACAGGGCACTAGCAGAGGGTTTGCCTGCGGAGTGGACGATGCACACCATTGTGCCAATTCACAAAACAGGGGATATGCTCGATCCGAGCAACTATAGGACGGTTATGGTTGGCCACGTGCTGGCCAAACTCTATGGTGCAGTGCTGGAGCAAGAGCTTAGCTTATATGCTGAGCGAGCAGGTTTACGCTCATCAAGGCAGGCAGCCTTTAGGAGAGCTTTCTCTACCATTGACCATGTATTCACTTTGAGATGTATGATTGATCAGGCCAGAGTGAGGAAGAGAAAGCTCTATTGCTGCTTTGTGGATTTCCGCAAGGCATTTGACACAGTACCACGAGAGAGGCTCTTTCAGCGCCTGCAGTCTCTTGGCATACCAACAGATATGACATGGGGCATCTATGCATTATATGAGCAGGTTTTTGGGCGAGTCAGATGTCCAGGAGGTATGTCCGAGACTATTGCTAGCACCATTGGTGTGAAGCAAGGATGCCCACTTTCCCCCACGCTATTTGGGTTATACATTGATGAGGTGGCTGACTTCATTACACGGGGAGGCGGAGATGGAGTTGATTTAGCAGGTACCTCAATACATATTATGCTCTATGCTGATGATATTGTATTAGTGTCTGAGTCTGCAGGTGGTCTACAGCAGCATCTACATGCACTCGAGGATTTCTGCACACAGAGGGGTCTTACTGTGAACCTTGGGAAAACCAAGATTATGGTCTTTCATACATCGAGACAGGGCAGGAGTCAGCTGACATTCACTCTCGCAGGATGCCAGGTGGAGGTGGTGACATCATACGTGTACCTAGGGGTTACCTTCTGTGCAGCAGCCACACGCTTCACCATGGGTTCAGCAGCCAGAGCTAGATTGACACGGGGATATGCAGCATTGGCTATGCTAGAGAGACAGTGCCACCAGGCGCATTTTCAGGAGCCCCGGACGAAGGGGTGGCTATTTGACACATTAGTCACACCGGCATTGATGTATGGAGCAGCGGTATGGCGCCAGGCCTTGGTACCCATTGGTGGACACAGATAGAGAGACCACAGGCCTTCATGATGGCACGCATGATACGCAGCGAACCGTCAGTACCTCATGACATTATTCGAGGAGAGTTTGCTGCGCCTCCTATGATGGTAGAGGCCATATTTCAGACTATATGCCTGCTAGACAGATTCAGAGAGATGCCACAGGAGAGATTGTCATACAGAGCTTTTGAGGCATCTAGACAGCTGGCTGAGGCAGGAGACAGAGGATCATGGTATGCACAGGTTACACATTGGTTCTCACAGCATGGCCTAGACATGGATCATCTACCACCATTCCAGTATGATAGGGATGCACCACATATCCGTCTCTCTCATAGTGAGAGGAACAGAGTATTGAGATAGGATCTATGGCAGCTCTATACACGAGAGACATGGATATCGCCTACACAGCCTCTTCCACCGAAGATGCTATACTACATAGATCACTTCATGAGTATCACTGATGATGGATTTATAGAGAGGCCTAGATACATGGAGGGCTTTTTACCACATGGCTCCCGAGTGGCTATTGGTCAGCTCAGAGTTTCATCACACCGATTGGAGATTGAGACTGGCAGAGCAGCACGGATCCCTCGAGAGGAGAGGGTATGCAGATTGTGCAGAGAGGAGGTGGAGAGTGAGGAGCATTATGTATGCAGATGCAGAGCATATATAGCCATCAGAGAGAGATATCCCATTTTATTCAGAGAGTCACATTCCCTACGCCAGATCTTTGAGGCAGCAGACCAGCGTGGGCCTTTAAAGTTCTTTTCTCTCTCTCAAGGTAATAGATAAATTGTCTCATTCAGTTGGACTTGCTCGGGCTCCACACTAGCTGGACATGGGTATATCCCTACGAGCGCTCACCATGAAATCTTAGTTGTAGAGTGTCTTTTTTGAGATGGGTTCATTGAGGGTGTGTGGGAGAAAGAAGAATTAGGGTTAGGTTAATGTTCATGTGGGAGACATACACAGAGAGAACAAGGGAGAGAGAGAGAGAGAGTTGTGGGGATAAGTCAACTCATGAGGCATGAGTGTGTGACTCTCCTATCACACATGTATATTGCACTAGTACACATAGTGCACTTAGTACATTAAAAGTACTAAGTGTACTATGTACTATAACTTATGGGCTTGTACACACTATAAGGGTGGGCATTATGCCTTTACCCCAACAACCTCCCACTTAAAGGCAAAGTGCCCTTAAGTAAAGGAAAAGAAAAATCAGCATGTACATGATAATATACAAGGCCATATCAAGGCTGAAACTGGCCTCATCCAATGCCCATCAAGTGTCTGCAATGAGCAAACCGCTCCGGAGGCAAACTCTTTGTCAACAGATCAGCTGGGTTGTCATCCGTATGAATCTTAACAAGCTGAATTTGCTTGTTCTCTATCACCTCTCTGATGAAGTGATACTTCACATCCACATGCTTCGTCTTTGCATGAAAGACAGGGTTCTTTGCCAACTGGATGGCACTCTTACTGTCACAATGCAACAATGGAATATCCCCTGTATAACCCAAATCAACCACTAACCGAGATAGCCATAATGCCTCCTTACAAGCCTCTGTGGCTGCAATATACTCGGCCTGTGTAGTAGATAAGGCAGTGCACTTCTGCATCTTGGATATCCATGACACAGCACCTCCTGTGAATGTAAACACATAACCGGTAGTAGACTTCCGGTTATCTGGATGACCGGCATAATCCGAATCCGTGTAACCATGCACTAATGCATCTTGTTTGCCAAAACAAATGCACATATCCTGTGTGCCCTTCAAGTATCTCATGACACCTTTCACTGCTTCCCAATGCTTCTTGCCAGGGTTGGCCATGTATCTAGAAACCACTCCCACTGCAAATGCAATGTCCGGCCTAGTAGCAACCATGGCTGTCCAAATGAGTGAAAATCAGACTTTTACAGTCCCGAACACTGCATACAACAGTCCCGAACAGAAATTGGGCAAAAGCCCCTTGACTGCAAGCTGATTTCTGAGGATTCAAGGCATAAATGTCTTGCCTGCTGCTTTGCCAAGCTCAACAAGCATACGGAATCTTGGCCATATCAGCCCTGTCTCTATCTGACTGTGGGCTGTCCATAGCACTGAGTTTCACATATGGAGGCAAAGGAGTACTAGTCTTCTTCCCCCCGTCCATATTGAACCTCTGCAAGACTTTGCCAATGTATTCCTTCTGAGACAAATACAACACATGCTGATTTCTGTCCCGAAGTATCCGCATACCCAAAATGTGATTTGCATCACCCAAATCCTTCATATCAAAGGTTCGATGCAGCCTCTGCTTCAAGGTATCCATCTCCTTACGAGATTTCCCGGCAATCAACATATCATCAACATACAAGATGAGGATCAATAGACTGCCATCCAAAGCTTTCTTGGTGTACAAGCAGTGATCTATGTCACTTCTCCTGAATTTCTGGGATTTCATGAATGTATCAAATTTATGATACCATTCCCTTGGTGCCTGTTTGAGTCCTTAAAGACTCTTTTTCAGCTTGCATACAAGCTTCTCCTTTCCACTCACTGCATAACCCTCTGACTGCTGCATATATATCTCCTCATGGAGATCACCGTGAAGAAAAGCAGTCTTCACATCCATCTGAATCAAGTCCAGATCATCATGTGCAACCAAAGCTAACACAGCTCTAAGTGTGGTCATTTTGACCACTGGAGAGAAGATCTCATCAAAGTCCACACCATATTCCTGCTTGAAGCCCTTAGCCACTAACCTGGCTTTGTATCTTGGCTTTGCATCTGGTGCAACTTTGAGCCTGTAAACCCACTTGCATGGCAAAACCTTCTTGCCTGCAGGCAAATGCACCAACTTCCAAGTTCCATTTTTATGCAGAGAATCCATCTCTGACTTCATGGCACGCTCCCATAGAGCTTTGTCTGCCCTCTGTAAAGCCTCCTTATAACATGAGGGCTCCCCACAGTCAGTAAGCATCAAATAGTCAACCCCTGGAACAAACCTGTCAGGGGCTCTGGAGGGTCTTGTGGACCTCCGTACCCAATGACCATCATTTGCAGGTTGCTGTCCAGCCTGCATATCACCCATTGGTGGCTCCTGTTCCATGCCATAAGGCTGAAAAATCATGCCCGGTATCTCCTCTAACTGTGGTATATCCATAGGGATATCTTCTGCCATCTTTGGCTGTCCATTTGGACCATTTTCAGCACCATTTAAGGGCTGGTTTTGCTGCTGTAATGGCTGATTTACAGCCCTTGGTTGTTGTCCATGATGTCCATCATCATCAAAGATGACTCTGCTAGGCTCCTGTTGCCTTGCAGGCTCCTTATACATGCATGTTTCATCAAAAATGACATCATTGCTGCGTATAATCTTTTTATTCACGGGATCCCAAAGTCTATACCCCATTTCACCTCTGTCACCATATCCTAGGAATATGCATTTGTGAGACTTAGGATCAAGTTTGGTGCGCATTTCCCTACGTATGTGCACGTACGCAACGCAACCAAACACTCTCAAGTGCTTGTATGACGGAGGCTTCCCTGTCCATACTTCTTCTGGCACTTTCCCACCAAGCCTCGTGTTAGGTGACCTATTTATAAGGTGAACGGCTGTCATAACAGCTTCAGCCCAAAAACCATGAGGTAACGCAGCATGTGACAACATAGAACGGACCTTCTCCTGGATGGTCCTATTCATTCTCTCTGCTGTCCCGTTTTGTGGAGGATCATAAGGAGTAGAGAGCTCCCTCTTGATGCCTTTAGCATCACAAAAGTCCTGAAACTGTTTGGACATATACTCTCCCCCATTGTCGGAACGCAAAGCCTTCAGTGTTTTGCCAGTTTGATTCTCAACAAGAGCAACAAACTTCTGAAACACTGAGAATGTATCACTCTTCCGACGAAGAGGATAAACCCACACCTTGCGTGTGGCATCATCAATAAAAGACACAAAGTATTTTGCCCCTCCCAAAGAAAGCTGAGGCATCTCACATACATCTGTATGCACAAGCTCTAACTGAGCATCTTTCTGTCCAAGAGCTTTCTTGTGGGGGCACTGTAGTTGTCTACCATATATACAATGCTCACAAAACTGAAAACTTGAAAACTTTAGAGAAGGCAAGTAACCCAAACGAGACAATTGCTCCATTCCCTTGACACTCATGTGTCCCAACCGGCTATGCCACATAGAAATTTCCGGCAGCTCGGTTGCATTTACATTAGCATGGTGACAAACACCTGCATGCATAAAGTAAAGAGTGTCCACCTTAGAGCCTCTGGCAACAACCAGTGAGCCCTTACTAATTTTCCACTTTCCACTACCAAATGTGGTAACATAATCAACATCAGTAGAAAGCAGATTCTTCTTGATCTCAGGCACATGCCTGACATCATGGAGCATAAGCTGTGAGCCATCTGAAAACACACATCACCTCTGCCAAGAATCTTGCATGCATGGTTATCACCCAAATAAACCACTCCTTCATTGCCAGCAGTATACCTGACAAACAAGTCTCTGCAACCTGTGACATGAAAGGAGGCACCTGAATCAATGATCCATGAGTGCATACCATGACCACCTGTAAGAAGTGAATGGGCATCAAGTGAAGAAGTAAATAGGACCTCATCCTCACTGCCACCTGCATGTGACACATTGATTTCTTCAATCTTGACTCCACTTTTGCCCTTTGGCTTTACATCTTTGGCTTCATCTTTCTCTTTCTCTTTGCCTTTTCCCTTTTCCTTTTGATCATTTTTCCATTTGTAGCATTGCTTTTTAATGTGTGCCTTCTTGCCACAATAATGGCATTCCAAATCCTTTTTGGAGCGAGACTTGCTCCTTCCCCTTTCTTGGCTTTTCCCCCTTTGCTGGGATCTCCCACGTGCATTCATTGCATTGGACTTTCCAACAGAGTTGTTTTTCCTGTTCATCTCTTCTTGAAGAAGAGCACCCTCAACATCTGCATATGACAGCATAGCATTCGAATTGCTAGTGGCTGTCCTGAATGTATCCCAACTCTCTGGCAAAGTGCATAAGAGAAAAGTGGCTTTGAACTCATCGTCCATTGCCAACTTTTGATTTATAACTTGGCTGACAATACCATTAAACTCATTTAGATGGGCTGTCATAGATGCCCCTTCCTTCATCTGAAGACCTATGAGTTTCTTCAACCAATACACTTTGCTTGAGGCACTTTGTTGGGCATACAAGTCCTGCAATCTCTGCCACATTCCCCAAGCTGTCTTCTCTTCACGAATGCTGAAAAGTAATGAGTCTGACACAGACAACATGATAGTAGATCTTGCCAGCTCATCCATATCTTCCCACTCTTCAGCAGTAAGAGAAGCGAGCATTACACCCCTTTCTTTGATAGGCTTGTGTTGCTTCTTCTGGAGCAACACATTGTAGCACTGGGTTTGCCAAATATCATAATTATGCGAGCCTTCAAGCTTCTTGATGTGAAGCAATGAAGAGCTCTCACCTGTGGTTGCCATAGCAATATGCAACCTGTCAATGCCTGACTTCCTGCAAAATGTGCAAACACTGCACCAAAAGCACACAAAGTGCTCACAGTTGTTCTCTCAAGCTTTATCTCCCACTGCGGAAGCACAAATGCAACTTTTCTCCCACTTTTTGTGATGAAATCACCAAAATCTGGTTGCTGCAGATTTTGGACAGCACCTTAAATGTGCTCTGTTGCCCTTCCAAAGTACTGTACAGCAGTACTAAGTGCTCACCAATGATGTTCCAAACCTGTACCGGCAAGTACAGCAGTTGAAATTGAACCTTTTGGTCACTCAAAACAGTGTACAGCCATGCCAAAACTTGCACAAAGCTGTGCCAAATCTGTACCAGCAAGTATAGTAGCAATAAATGCTCTCCTGGCTGTCCAAATGAGTGAAAATCAGACTTTTACAGTCCCGAACACTGCATACAACAGTCCCGAACAGAAATTGGGCAAAAGCCCCTTGACTGCAAGCTGATTTCTGAGGATTCAAGGCATAAATGTCTTGCCTGCTGCTTTGCCAAGCTCAACAAGCATACAATCTTGAAAAGCCCCTTGATTTAAGATCAATTGCTGATCATACATGGTACATTGACGCACATGAAGGCATCCAGAGTGTTCATGATGCTTCCCCCTGGCCACATATACATCCAAATAATGAAAGCCCCTTGATTTACAGGCACATTGAGTGCTTGTAAGGCATCAACACATTATCCACAACATCAAATGCGATTGCCTGCATGCAAATCAACCAAATCGGCACAAAAGCCCCTTGATTTGCACTGCAATTTTCTGCAATTTTGCCCAAATGTGCGATTTCTCACATCATACAGCATGTATGAGTGCTTAATTGCACAATTACATCAAAAACCCCAAATTTCGACATCCAATTTCCTGCAAATTGATCCTGATTGTGACCAATGTCACCCAATTTTGCCAATTTTGCTCAAAAATTGAGCAATTGGGCACCTGTACCTGCTCAATTGATTACTGTACTTGCTCAATTGCAAATCCCAAAAAAAATGAAGCAAAATATCTTGTAATTTCTGATTTTGTTTGTTGCAGGAAAGGGGGGTTTGTTGTATTGACGCTACTGTGGATTCGATTCTGCGAGGCGGCCCTAGTCAATTCGGCATGCCGTGATTCAATGGCAAGCGCTCTGCTGTTGAGAACTCTTAGTGTTTCTTACGAAAGCCATGGTTTCCGTGATGCAGCACTTGAGAAACGGCGAGCTGTTGCAGATAAGCTCCGAAGGGGCCCTTTGGCGGAGTCTCCTCTGGATGCAGCAAGGCGAGCTCGCTGAACGAGACCAAGCCAGACCCGCCACTTCATCCCCTTCGCTGGTGTAGCGCACGTATTAATGGCGCTGACTCAATGTTGCCGAATGGTTCGCTTTCGAAATTCGTACGTGCGCTGCCCAGCACTGACACGCCTGCGCACCTGTACCTGCCGAAACGCTGACACGACTGCGTACCTGTACTGTCCAGCGCTGACACGCCTGCGTGTGAAAAAAAAAGCGCAGAAATGGCTGCCCGACTCCTCCAGCTACGCTCGACGCCTACAAGGTTGAATGCGCTGGCTTTTTATTCGCTCACGCCTGATTGCTGCCCAGCTTCTTGTTGCCGCCGATTGGACCTCCTCCAGCCTCACTCACTGTCGCCTATTACGCCCAGCACAGTTTTGGAGATGAAGCCTTCAATGACACCTTATTTGAGGCTTGGGTTGAAAAAGGCATTGCCAGCCCTCTCCCTGCATCGGTCAAGCTCTTCTACAAGCTCTGATACGAGTTGTGTGGGAGAAAGAAGAATTAGGGTTAGGTTAATGTTCATGTGGGAGACATACACAGAGAGAACAAGGGAGAGAGAGAGAGAGAGTTGTGGGGATAAGTCAACTCATGAGGCATGAGTGTGTGACTCCCCTATCACACATGTATATTGCACTAGTACACATAGTGCACTTAGTACATTAAAAGTACTAAGTGTACTATGTACTATAAGTCTATAACTTATGGGCTTGTACACACTATAAGGGTGGGCATTATGCACTTTACCCCAACAGAGGGTCCACGGTACTTATGGATGCACATTTGCATGCCATGGAGATAGTTTTTGGCCAGTTGAGGGTATCTTCTCAACACCTTAGGGTTGAGTGTGGTAGAGATGAGGGCATCCCACAAGATGCATGTAAATGTAGCGAATGCTACAGTGGCGAGATGGAGGACGAGGAGCACGATTTGTTTAGTTCCCACTGTACTATGAGATCCAAGAGAAATTTCATTCTCTTCCGTGATAGATTCGGCCTTCTCTCATGGGTCATGCAATATGAGGACCAGAGAGGTTTAGACATGTACTTACGAGAGCTTCGTCTTCATAGAGAGGTCATAATGAGGTACCACTCTGAGAGACAGCCAGCGGGCTGCCTCCCAGACCTCCATCACATTTTTCATTGGGTCATAGCCACCATAGAGGCCCATGTGACTGGAGCAGCAAGAAGATCAGTAAGGTCCATGATGGCGCACACGGACGCGTGGTCCTCTAGCCCCACATACATGGGCTGTCACACTGGTGAACGAGCACATTCCCTTTTGAGAACTAGGTGCCTCTATCTCAGAGGCATCATCCCTCCATTGTGGAGTTATAGATCCATGGTATCCTTCGACGACATGGTCACAACAGGGAGATGCTAATGCCGGAGGAGGACATATCACTGTATGATCACATATTCTCATCATGTACAACGATACTCTGTAACTTGGTTGAACACAATGCTAATCAATACACCTAAAATACACCAAGATTTAATGGACAACATGCTCAATACAAGAAGTAATTTGTTGAATTGACAAGAGACGCACAATGAGCTGGAACGGCCGGCCCCTCCCTCAAATAAAGTATATTGATCTTGGGAGAATCAATTACATAGTGGCATGGGCAATTCTGACGAGATTTCCACACCAATGCATGTGAATACAATATCGCAAAGGATGTGGTTGTCGGTGTAGACTTGCATCTCACACTACCCTCTCAAGTGTCTATGTTCCTTGCCATCTGCTCTCTATTGTTCCACAAACACATGGAAGCAACAATCTGCAAGAGAGCACGTAGGACAAGAGAACACTACACAGGGCATGTGATCTTCCAGTCTGGTTCCTCCCTCTTGCTACTTGCTTTCATATTTAAGCATAAAAGCTTACCAATTGCAAAGTAGAGTCGATGATAGTGGAAGTCTTCGTGATGGAAGTGCTTGGAGTGATGAAATCTTCAATTTGTCGCAATCCTTTGTGAATTTTTTTTTTTCAAGAGGATGAAGGGAATCCTGGGAAAGCTTCCCCTATGGTTTAACTTGAGAAAGGAAGGCTGAAATTAGGGTTTTCAGCAAAAGACCAGAAATTACAGCAAAAATAAGAGCTGTTTTGTTGAATTTCAGTCATTGGGAGTGTGTGGGAGAGTGTACAACACTTGGAAACACTCTTGGAATCTTGGAAGACACCGTAGCAAGCTTGGATATGGAGTTGGGAAAGAGAAAGTGCAGAAAATACTGCCAAAGAGGTCTCATGAAGGAGGCACCTACTTCTAGAGAGAGAGAGGGAAGAGAGAGATGGTGAATTGTCTACTCTAGGTGTCAGGTAGGTGCTTTGTGGTGCAAGCTAGAACGGACACATGGTTGGTTGCTCCCTTTGTACAAAGGGGATAAGGTCTTGGCGCTGGACATTGGGTTTTGTCCACCTCGGGACATCACTGTGTGCGAACATATGCGAACATAGGGCTGGTCATCATTTACAAGTGAGTTTTGGTCGCCCAAAACTTACTGAAATGTGTATACACTCACTTATAAATTAGTGCTAATTCCTAAGGCTAGGTTTCCTTAGGCTAGGTTTATGACCAATACTTACCACCTATCACATGCCACATAACCATGTCAACAGACAATTTCACACGCACGGTTCACGGGCGGACGTCCCCTTTCCCGGAACTACACATTGGTCAAGCAAGCATGAAAATAACAAGAAATTTCAATTGCAAGCAAGCACATAAAGATGCTATGCAATGCAACATTGGTATGGACAATCCCCATTCATGAGACTATACCAAAATAGATGTGCTCCAGGCAAGTACAGGAGGTACCAGGCCCAATGGAACACTAATCCACTAGGCATTTCCAGGCATGTACACAGAGGCATAGGTTCCAACGGAAAGCCAATTCCACAATATCACATGAGAGGCATCAATCCATGGCATATACAACTGCCATGGATGCTAGTCCAATGTACATACATGATGAGAAAGCACGGGTGGACCAATTGGGTGGCCAAATGGTGACATACTTTAGCTTATATAGCTAGTTTTGTATAGCTTTGGTTTTTCTTTTCCATGGGTGACACTGCATCTTGGATACATTGTACGACCCTTTTAGTCTAATGATCCTCTTGGTCCTTTGAAGATGTTAATATATGTTTCTTTCTTTCTTTTTCAAGAAAATGCGAGCATCGGCCAATTGATGTGGTGTAAAACCAACTTTAATAGGGAGAAATGGAGGCAAACAAATGTAGATTGTTGGGAATTATATATCATATCCATCATGGAGAAATTTCTATAAGGCTCAATGACTTAGATGATTACTGAAACTGTGGGCATAGAGAAGCTAGGCATTGATAAAGGATGTCATGTTGGTAAGGATACCATGAAAGAATGCCATGTTAAAAGGCCACCCAATCTCGCCAAAAAAGGAAAAGAGGATGTTCAATACATGAGCACAATACTTGATAGAAGAAAATGTTTATTTTGGAAAGCACGCATCTACAACTCTGCAGCTTTGATATGACGGGTAGATTCAAACCTTGTACTCGTTTTTGAGAAGCAAAGGATGCTACAGCAGGGCTGAAGCCCAGAAGGCATTTATTCGTGGTATCCTTACCAACATGCAAAGATCAATGCCTAGCTTCTCTATGCCATAGTCCCAATAATCACGTTACCATGATTATTATAGTTACTTCACTTGCGTATCTGACTTCTGTTATGATTTATAAAATTATGTGCATTTATACTTGAAAGACTTGTTTTATTTTAAATGTTGCATTATTTTAAACCTATATTTTCTTTCTGTAACAAAACTGCTATCTTAAGCCCGAAATGGGCTTGGCATTTTCTTCTAGCCTAATCTTGATCTGATCACGTTCTATCTCAAGGTTTGATGTGTTTTGTTCGTGCGACAATCCTTGATCTTGATACATTGCTAACGTGTACATGACGAGCTACATTATGGTTGAGTCTGCCTTGTATCTCTGGAGGTTTGACAGAAACTCAGTACAAAGGGCTTTGTGTGAATATATGCTCTTATGTGTGTGTGAGAGCATATCTTGGTACAGTGTTCCACACCCACTATTGGGCACTGATGACGTTAGTGGGGATGTTGTAGTATCTAGTCCATACTATGCATAATGGAGTTGATAGTTGTATAGTCTTGTGGGTTGACTACCGTGAGTATATAACGTGCACATTCCTAAAAGGTGAATTTGGGCATGTTCCTGGATTCATCTAGGTATATACAACATTCACCATGCCATAGCTGTTAACAAACCATAGGGCACATGAATTCTGTCAAAACGATACCCTGCTAACATGTACAAAACTAGCGACAACATTGCTAAAGTGTACATGACTAGCTACAACATTCACAATGCCATAGCTGTTAACAAACCATAGGGAACATGAATCCTGTGAAAACTATCCCCTGTAAGGAGTTCTCTTCATACATTGACCGCTTTCTTTTTGAGGGTTTTTTATTGGTATAGTGTTCCTGTGTGTGGTCTGGCAAGTATCCAAGTCCTTACCCTGGGAGGCGGAACCGACAATAGGTAGAAAAATGACTGGCAGCTCTGTTTTGTAACATTTTTTCGGGCAAAAATAGCTTGTTTTTTGAGCATTTCACTTTTCACGTCTTGAGTGGAGGCATAACATTGCATGTGTAGCTCTTCAATCCCTTTTTTATGTTTATTTCTGACAATAGGTAGAAAAATGAATGGTAGCTCTGTTTTGTAGCAAATTGTTGGCCAAAAACAGCTTGCATTTTAAGAATTTCTCTTATCATGTCTTTAAGTGGAAGCATAACATTGCATTTGTAGCCCTTCAACAATCCTCCGTGAGAGATTTTTCCTGAGGCTGGCCCTTGGTTCTTGTTGAAGCTTATTAATTTCATATTTTTCTCCATTGCATCTTCTGGCTCTTGGGTCTTGGTTGTAGTTTACTTAATTTTCTGTACAGCTGGTTGAAGTGTTGAGTAGGCATGAAGTCTTAGGAGACAGTTATAGTAGAGAAGTCATGTTTTTAGTCAAGGGTGGCTCCTAGCTGTGTGTGAAGTGATTGTTTATTATACTGAATAACTATGAGTTTACATTCTGAGCAGTGAGCTGGGGCATCTCATTGTCGTCTTAGCTGGGTTTTGAATCTTTGGTGCTGGGGAACCTTGAAGGCGCTTCTCGGCACCAGTTTCTTGGTATGTTGAGACGTTGCAACCTTACTAGCTTTGAGAGCATCTATAGAATCACAACTCTTATCAGGGAAATGTGCTGTCCTTGAGTTTCTTCACAGCTGAGTAGTCTAGTTTATGTTCTTGACAATGTGTATGAAACATTGGAGCTTTAGAGTTGGGTTAACTGGCATTGATGTAAGGTCTTATATAATTAAGAAAAGGTTAATTGCTGTTGATTAACATCCGGGAAGTCATAATGACATCACCAATTTGGCAGCGTAAGGTGAAGTGTTCGGGCAAGCCTGGTATCAGGCATGTCATTATAGCTTCCTTGTGATCGGCAAATTCTTCAGAGGAATCTTTGGCCAAGGAAACAGGAAAGCCCAGTATCAGCTCGCTTCTTGACAGAGCAATCAAACCATGAGTTCAAGAGGAGAAAGCACAAATACGTTGTTTTGTGACGGGATCATGTTTGCAAAACCTGTCCTTATTGGATACTCTAAAAAGTTAAGTTTTCTGTTGGTAAAATTAGACCCCCCCCCCCCCCCCCCCCCCCCCCCCCCCCCCCCCCCCCCTCTGGAGGTTTACACCCTTGAACAAGTTGAGTTTACGTAAAAAGGGAGGGAACCGTTGTAGGATTAGTTTTTGTGGACAGCTTTCTGCTTTCTCAAATTGTCAATTAACTACAAAGACCTAGTCTTGGGCCTTGTAGAAGTTAGGCTGCAGAATCCCACAAGCATTAAGATAAAACCACTGGCTTGATGATTCAGTGGAGAGGTAAGAGACATTGTTCCTTGATTGTTGATGCAAGAAGCGTCTTGCTAGGAGCACATCAAGTAAGGCAATATCGCAAGGCAGGTGCATAGAACGTGATTCAAGTAATTACAAGACATTGACTTCGTGCATCTGAGTCTGGTCCTTAGTTCTAACACTAGTTCCTGCTTTTCATCAGCCCATTGGAGATTCTGCAGCGATTTGGGGTTCCAACAGAGCGTGGTATGCGTCCACCTTTGGAGTGCACACAAAGCTGACATCGCAATAAGATCCTCAGGTTAGTGTGGTCCCACATATCCTTGTGCAACTCATGTATCAAGTCACCTTATGTTGTTACAAAGTGTCAATCTGCAATAACTCTTGTTTCTGGTATTACTTGTGCAGGGAATTCTTCTTGTCCTTGCATTTTGTAAAGCTAGGGTATATCTTGGTAATTTGTAAATTCTTAAGCTTTTTGTATCATGTCATCACAATTTGTTAAAAGAAAGTGTAGTTCGATACACTGCACAACTAATTTTTGGTCTTATATACTTTGTAGGATACATTGTAACATATTTTATGTACACATGTGCAATATTACATGCCATAATGTTTTCATAGTTGCCCTTCACTCAGGGCTTCTATCAAAGTTCTAGGAACTGGGCGACACGCTTTGTGGTACCCTAATGTATGATGTCACCACCTCCACCTGGCGTCCTGCGAGAGTGAATGTCAGCTGACTCCTGCCCTGTCTCGATGTATGAAAGACCATAACCTTGGTTTTCCCAAGGTTCACAGTCAGAGCCCTCTGTGTGCAGAAATCATCGAGTGCGTGTAGATGCTGCTGTAGACCTCCTGGAGGCTCAGACACTAATACAATATCATCAGCATAAAGCATAATATGTACCGAGGTACCTGCTAAATCAACTCCATCTCCGCCTCCTCGTGTAATGAAGTCAGCCACCTCATCAATGTATAACCCAAATAGCGTGGGGGAAAGTGGGCATCCTTGCTTCACACCAATGGTGCTAGCAATAGTCTTGGACATACCTCCTGGACATTTGACTCGCCCAAAAACCTGCTCATATAATGCATAGATGCCCCATGTCATATCTGCTGGTATGCCAAGAGACTGCAGGCGCTAAAAGAGCCTCTCTCGTGGTACTGTGTCAAATGCCTTGCGAAAATCCACAAAGTAGCAATAGAGCTTTCTCTTCCTCACTCTGGCCTGATCAATCATACATCTCAAAGTGAATACATGGTCAGTGGTAGAGAAAGCTCTCCTGAAGCCTGCCTGCCCTGATAAGCGTAAACCTGCTCGCTCAATATATAAGCTAAGCTCTTGCTCCAACACTGCACCATAGAGTTTGGCCAACACGTGGCCAACCATAACCGTCCTGTAGTTGCTCGGATCGAGCATATCCCTTGTTTTGTGAATCGGCACAATGGTGTGCATCGTCCACTCCGCACGCAAATCCTCTGCTAGTGCCCTGTTGAACAGGTGTGCAAGAAAAGGAGCCTAAGAATCTACTGCATATATGCGATGCTCACCCTACAGGCTCATATGGTCGGTGGCCCGTCCATGCTGTAGGCGGCGGATGGCTACCTTTACCATCGAGTGGATAAAGAAGCTAGCTGTGGTAGGTCGAGGCTCCTGTTGGCTGCTGTGGGGCGTGGTATAGGCCCTCTGCATATGTGTGCCATGTCTGTGGGTCTGCAATAGGTGTCGGTGTCCGGGGCTCTCTGAAGTGCCGCCATGACACAGGGCTATCTCTACTCATGAAGAAATGAAAGATTTGTAGCTCCTGTATCTCTGCGAAGGCCTGCCTTTTGCGGCGAGTAAGTCTCCTCATCTCTCTCCTCGACTCCTGCTCTGTGATGGCTCCCAAGGCTTTCTGTATGCGGAGCCGTGAGTATAGGGCTCTGCACTCGTCATCATACCATCTGTTCTGGGGCATAGTCCCAGATCTCGTTGGCTCTCCTGAGTGGACACGATGTGGGAAGCTCTGTAATGCAGCCGTGTGTAGGAGTGATGCCAGCTGGGTTGTAATGGTATCCATAGGTGCCAGGGGATCCTTGAGTAGGAGCCCATCCTCTACTCTGCCAGTGTATATGTCTGCCATGTCATGTGTGAAGTAGATGGTAGTGTGTGGCGTCGGTATGTGGGGGGCTCGTGATACTGTAGATCCGGCTAGTGAAAATGCCAAGTATGTATGATCTGCCCCAATAGGATGAGGTGGAATGGTGAATGAGGTGACAGGCTGTGATGCCTCCAAAGACCCCATAATGTAGTCTACCACCGTGCCTCCGGTCCGTGTATGACCCCCATGTGGGAAGCAGAGCTTTTGAGGCATCTAGATAGCTGGCTAAGGCAGGAGACAGAGGATCATGGTATGCACAGGTCACACATTGGTTCTCACAGCATGGCCTAGACATGGATCATCTACCACCATTCCAGTATGACAAGGATGCACCACATATCCGTCTCTCTCATAGTGAGAGGAACAGAGTATTGAGATAGGACCTATGGCAACTCTATACACGAGAGACATGGATATCGCCTACACAGCCTCTTCCACCAAAGATGCTATACTACAGAGATCACTTCATGAGTATCACTGTTGATGGATTTATAGAGAGGCCTAGATACATGGAGGGCTTTTTACCACACGGCTCCCGAGTGGCTATTGGTCAGCATAGAGTTTCATCCCGGTGTGTTGTAGCTGCACCTTTATGCTTCTCTTCTGTGCTGTTGGCAACCCTCCGGACTCCGTCTCGCATGCTCAGGAGTTTGATTTCTGTCTGCCAGGCTGGAGAACTTCTCAAATGTTAGGTAGGTCCATAGCTATGGATAGTGAGGCTCAGAGAGACATTGCACTGAGGAGTGGTTGAGCCAACCTTGAGAGAAGCTGTGAGAGCTATAGGTGGTAGAGGAAGCACTTTGCAGACCTAAGAGGAGACCGGTTGCAGAGCGAGGAAGGGAAGCAAGTGATTGGAAGCAGGCGCTCGGAAGTCACTGATCAGAAGTTCGTCTCATCAATCGGTGATTGAAGGAGGCGATCGGAGGGATGTCATCAATCGGCAATTGGAGGGATCGAGTGGAGGAGGCATCAATTGGAGAGTCGACAAAGGAGCCATTAGAATGAGCGACTGGAGGACAGCGATCGCAAGTCACCGATCGGAACTGACTCGTCGTCATTGACCATGTCACCGGCACGGAATATCAGCGGCGGTGGAACAAATTGTAGGTGAAGTTTTTGAAACAATGAAGCCTTTGCCACGTAAGCCACAAGTGTGGCAGAGTTCAATCGACGGAGGTGGTCGAGAAGGGGAGGAGCGTTGGTGGAGGTGTGAGTGCGACATTCACACCGTCGATATATGGTGGAGCAGTGGGTGGAACTAGGCTAAGGTAGGGCGGGAGTAGTGGCCGGTGCTGCTACGGTGGAGGGAGCAACCGCAACATACATGCGGAGCTGGAGCTGGCAAGACCACACAGAAGTGTAGAGCTTTCCAAACTTTAATGAATGTGTATAAGCTTTGAAGCTATACTCTTTGAATAAAAGGTACTATTATAAGCTCAATGCAATAATAGCTTTAAACAACTCCCTTAAGCAGAGCTTTACCTTCATGTTGCAAGTTGTTTTTCTCTTAATATTTGGAATAAATGATACACTATAAAGAGATATGAAACAAGTGATATGGATAGCAAGCCCCCCCTTCACTTGATTATGAATAAATTTGATTTGTGAACTTTATGGCCTTTGTAACCTTGGTTCAAAGCCTTTCCTTGTGGTGGGAAGAGATTTATCTGTGGATTGATGGTTTCTATAACTGTAAACCCTTTTCCTTGATGCAGCAGGCAAACCCTTTACTTGGTACCCTTTGCTTATAAAATTCAATCTTTACAAACAAGTGCATTGGCGGCGGCTCCTTTCTAAGGTTCAACACAATGTCGTGTTCCTCGATTACGAGGGGAATTTCTCTATCCTTTTGAACATTCTAGTTGTGTCTATTTTTTTCAAAGTTTTTTTTATATTAGAATACAAATTAGTCACAGTCAGTGAGATTCCACCAATGAATCTTTATGTTTCTATAAACGTTTTCCTACTTTTCTATGATCCTACCTCGGTGATGCAACTTCAAGGATTCTATCTTGGCGATTTCACATTTGTGATCATCCGATTCTACTTTTTTGGAATTTGTAGTCCACTTTTTTTGTGATCGATGGATTCTACTTTTTGGGGTCGTTCGACTCCACTCTCTATGGTCCACCGTAATCGATTGATTCTACTTTTTAGGATCATTTGACTCCACTTTCTGTGATCGTTTGTTCTATCTTTTGGGATCGTCCGATTCTACCTTCTTGAATCGTTTGATTCAACTTCATCGAATCGTGTGATTCAGTTTTCTTGGATCATCCGATTTTATTACTAAATTTTAGCAATTTGCAAAGTCTTTATAGTAGAATCTGTTGGACTTCACTTCAAGCTTTCTTCTTACATCTATCCTTCTCGATTCCCCCAGCAACTCACAGATGGCCAAAAACTCTGCGAATGATTTGTTTGGTATTCTTTACTAAGAGGATGAATTAGATACGTCAAATTACTCCTTATAGAGTTTTATTGTCAGAAATGCTCTTGTTGCAAAGGGCTTATGTGGTCTTGTTAATGGCAACATACCAAACCTCAAGTCCCTCAAACAACTACTGAGACCAAAGCAGATGAAATAATTTATGAAATCATTCATGAAAGGATATAATTAACATTACCCTTAACTCATTGCCTCTTATATGGGATTTGATACTTTCCTTAGGCTTTCTTTGAGAGACAATGCAGTTCCTCTTATCTATTAGGAGTTTGTTAGCTTATCGTTGAATGAGTAACAATCCAGAAAAAATGTCTCTGAAAGTTTTGTTGTGATCAGGGTCTAATAGGCAATAATAAGGGTAAGAAATTTCAGCGGAAGACCAATTCAAACCAACCTTCTGAGGCTAAGGGTGATTTTGACAAGCCAAAGAAGGTGACTTTCAGGTATTGTAAAAAGCTCAGCCATGCAATTGAAAATTTCTTCAAAGTTGAAAATAAGGAAAAGAAGAAGATAAAATCCAACAAGGGTTGCAATAGCTCTGCTTTTGATAACCAGAGTTTAAATAAAGAGGACTCTACTAATGTCGTTATCTATGAAGACTTCTCACTTATGGTTGTTTACAATTATAATCCTAAACATGATGCATGCCTCAGAGCAAATGTCGTTGAGAGTTGGTTTTTTGACAGCGGTGTTTATAAGTACATAACTTCTTAAAGAAATTTAGTCAAATATATGGAGAATGTGCAAGGTGGTTACACTGTTTCATCTCCCAACACAATGCCTCTTACCTCATCAACACTATTGGTGAGATAGTTCTCACACTATTGACAACGGATATTTGTCTTCAGAATATATTGTTTGTCTAAGGAATTTAGAAGAATTTACTTTTTGTGGTGGCTACTCTAGCAAGGGAGGTCTTAATGTTAAATTTACAAATGATAAATGCATGTTCGTGATAGCGAACATGGAAAACATATTATATTTATTAGATCCATTGGTGGTTTGTAAAATTAAACATGTATGACAAGTGTGATGTTGCTTGTTTGACAGACACTTCTAATGCAATGAAATATGTCTATTTGTGGCATGCTAGGTTTGGCCACACTTCTATTGGTGGTTTGATGCTTTTGTAGAAACATGGAATGTTAGAGGATCTTTCTTAGCTTGATCCACCACCAAGATATGCTTGTGAAGGATGCATCCTTAGCAAAATTTCTTGCCAACCTTTTCCATAGAATGTAGTTACAGCTTGTCACAAATTGTAGCTTATACATAGTGATGTATGTGGTTAAATGGGAACTACCTCTTTGATGGTTATAATAAATTTGGCTTGTCTCACCTCGTGAAAGAAAATTAAAGATATTTTCTCATTTTCAATACTTTTTTGCTATGTTTAAAAATGAAACTGGCTTAAAAATTCAAACTCTTTGTACAGATAGAAGGGCGTAATATATGTGTAATGCATTGAAAGACTTTTTAACACAAAAATGCATTAAGAAATAGTGTACAACTTCTTATACACCACAACAAAGTGGTGTTGTTGAGAGGCAAAATAAGACTCTCATGGAGATGGTTATATGCATGGCTAAAGGTTAGCAGCTTATGCACAAGTTTTGGATAGAAGCATTTCTTACCTATGTGCTGAAGAGGTGTCCCAGTAAAGCTTTGAGTACTATCACTCCTTATGAAGCTTGGTTCAATCAAAAAAATCAAAAACCTAATATGGCCATGTGCTAGTACAAAGCAGAACTAAGCTTGATGATGAGACCGTAAAATGCATTTTTATTAGCTTTAGTGGTGAAAGCAGATATTATCATCTCTAAAATCCTCTCACTAAGAAGATTATTGTCAGTAGGGATGCCGTTTTTATAGAGGACTTTTTCTATCCAATGTTAGAATTCAATAAGCATGCCTATACTAATTCCACGAACATGTTTGATGGGTTATTACATGTGCTAGTATCTATTGATTCCTTAGCAGTGTTTGCCTACTGATCCCTGTTTGTTGTACGAGGGAATGCTCAAGGATTTGATGCACCTACTTCAGATTAGTTAGAATATGCACTAAATGCTTAAAGATCAACAATCAATGAATCTAGGCTTATGCCTAGATGGGTTTGAAGCACCTTACAAGATAGTTAATTGTATGCTTATTCGCAAAGTAGAACAAGATCCGGTGTTAGAACCACTTCTTCAACAGATATTGTTGAATTTGCATTTCTTTTTTCTCTGCATGATGTAGATAGACTTAAGTAATTTTGAAGAGGCTCAAAAAGCTCCAAATTGGGTGAAAGTTATGTAAGAAGAAATACATGTCATTCACAAAAACGGTACCTAGGATTTAGTGGATCTACTAATTGGCTCTAGAAAGCTATTGGTATTAAATGGGTTTTCAAAGTCAAGAGAAAGGCAGATGGCTCTATGGACAGGTTCAAGGACTAGACTTGTTGCAAAAGGTTAGGTCTAGCAAAAAGGGATTGATTATGATGAAACTTTTTCTTCCACTTCCCATATGACCACTATTCGATTTGTTATTGCTTTGCGAGTTCATCATGGATGAAAAGTGTACCAATTGGAAATCAAAGGAACATTATTGAATGGTGACTTATAGGAAGAAGTGTATGTGAGTCAAGCATCTGGATTTACCCAAACTAGTCAAGAATAGAAGTTATATGTAAGCTTAATAAAACTTTACAGGGTTTAAAACAAGCTCCTAGAGCTAGGTACTAGAAGATTTATCATTTTATGTGATAAAGGATAAACAAGGTTTGCTTGTTGTCATTCTCTATGTAGATTATATGTTAGTGGCAGGCATCAATGAGGATTCCACTACAGCGTTCAAGGCTAATCTTGCCTCAAATTTTGAGATGTCAAATCTTGATCTTTTGCACTACTACTTGAGTATGCAAGTTAGACAACAAGATGATGGTATAGTCATTAAGTAGTCAATGTACATCAAGGCACTTCTCCAGAGGTTCAACATGAAAAGTTATAAACCCATCTCTACACTGATGGAACTTGGTGTAAAAAACTTAGTTGTAGGATGCCGGTGAGCCATTTAACATAACCACTTTATTATGATCAAGCTGTTAGATGCATAATCTATTTGTGCAACTCACGACTAGACATTCCTAGTCCTATTCTCATTGACAGTTAAAGTGCAATGGAAATGGCAAAGAATCATGTCTTCCATGCCAGGACTTGGCATATTGAAGTGCATTATCACTATGTTAGAGAGAGACTACATGCAGGAGAGGTTAATTTGATTAGTACTGTAGTAAACATGATAATGTGGTAGATCTTTTCACTAAAGCCTTATCATGTGAAAATTTTGAGGTCTTTTGCAAAGCTTTGGGTCTCTGCCCTTTCAGAGACTGATCTGCAACTTCACGTGTGTATTACATGGGGGTTTGTTAGATATTTGGTAGTACTACATTGTGAGGACATGCACTTATGCCATGGGTACTTTATCCCGCTGGGGTTTTTTCCATGGCCATCCAAGTGTGAACGGGTACCTTAGGGTTAGTTAGTATATAAAAAACCTCATCCACACTTTAGATTGCTTGCTCATTTGTAGTTTCTTCATTGTACATATACATAACTTCATCTCTATCTTTTGAGCTTGCCAATCTCTCTCACACTTTACACCTCTCTGTTCTTGTATTTGAGCATTACTATGTAAGTCCATCTCTCCATTCTGTGTGAGCAAACAATGATGGAATGGGGAAAGACATGATTTGTCAATGTCTCTTGCGAACTAGGAGACTTCAAAAATAGACACTAGGTGAACATCGTGTGTTGGTGGTGAAACTTTGCAAGCATGTGGGCGAAGATCCTCTCTCCCACACATTTAAAATTTTTATCACCAAACAATAGATGATGTTTGGGTATGATGGCATGGAGAAGAGAAGGATTTTTCAAGCTCTCTCAAGCACTAGGAGACCTGAAAAATAGGCACTAAGTTTCACTTGAACATTTAAACATTGTTTGTTTAGTAATGAAACTTTGCAAATATATGGATATTGGGACCTCCTCCCTCCCCACGTGCTTGTAAATTTTCATCACCAACAGATGATGTTTGGATATAATAACATGGAGAAGTGTGGGATTTTTCAAGGCCTCTTGAGAACTAGGAGACTTGAAAAATAGGCACTAGGTGACACTTCACCATTTGGATGTTATTTGTTGGAGTGACCAAACTTTGTAAGTGTGTGTTGCGCACCACTCTCCACCCACTTGCAAAGTTTGGTTGCCATAGTTTTTCCGAGATGGTCCAAACCACCAAAATGTGGGTTTTTCAACCTCGTCATTCTCGAACAACGTCTGATGGGAGAGAGTGGCAGAGAGAGGATTGTGTACATTAAGATACTTAAAAAAGAAAAAAAACCTTTCATAGAGAAATATATGTATCACTATGTACTTCTTTTTGTTGCGGTATACATATAGGATACTAGGGTTGGTTTTATATTGGCAAAGATACATAGAGATAATTGTAGATCTTTAAGATTTTAATTTTGGATTTCAACAAATGGAGCTTCAAAATGATAATAACCGCTCCAAAGATGTAGTAGCTGTAGATGATTCTTGCAACATGAAGAAGTAGCTTTGTCTACGCCATATGAATTGATGAATGTTCGAGCTACAAAGCACCTTGCTCATAATGAATGTTGGTCACCTTTATCCACAGAAACTAACGGTGGATGTGCCACTGGACTAATTGGTCCCACAAAATCTATCCCCCATTTCTCAAATGATTATCTTCTTACAATAATAAGGGTGCAATGCGTTGTTTTTCCACATTTTTAGTATGCATGGACTCTAAATATGTAAAAGTACTCTAAATATGATCTCTTATCACCTAGATTCGAATTTTTATTTTTGGAGATATTTATCTCTTAATAGAACTATTCTTGTCTTCTTATTTCTTTTAGGATTTTTAGAGCTAATATTTTTATTCTAACACTTTCCTAATGTTTCTAGTCTTATTGTCTCACTCTTCTCTAAGTACACTCTCTTTCCTTATTGAAATCTATATTAAAAGAGACACATACATACATGGCTTGGGAGGGACCTTACATTCACGAGGAATCTCATGAATCTGCTATGCCATTTGGCAAGTTTCTTGGCGTTCTTGGGTGACTATAGTTTTACCATAATCTTGACCTTAGTTGGATCAACTCTCAGTCCTTGGTGACTATAGTTTTACAATAATCTTGACCTTAGTTGGATCTACTCTCAGTCCTTGGTGAAGACACTATATGCCCCAATAGAGATCCGCTTATGATAGCAAAGGTGCACTTGGCTATATTGAGGCTCAATCTGGTGTTATGCACTTCTCTTGACACATCATAAGGCGCTTTATATGGTCTTTCTTTCTTTCTAAACACACTAAAATCATCCACAAAGACCCTCATGAAGGTGGTTAAATATTCATAGAATATTTCTTAAACCATCCTTTGGAACTTGGTTAGAGCATTCTTTAGCCCAAAAGTCATCACATTGGAGGCAAAAGCCCCCCATTATATTACAAAGGCTATTTTTTCCTTATCATTTGAGGCCATCCGCACTTGTTTGTACCCATTAAATCCATCCAAAAATGAGTGTGTCTCAAGTCCTGCTACCGCGTCTACTAGAGAATCTATGAATGGTAGCAAGAATGGATCTGATATGGTGGAGGCATTTCAATTGCGGTAGTCTATACCGACTCTGAGCTTCCTGTTCTTCTTTGGGACAATGACTATGGGGGTGATAGAAATTCTGCTCTATCAAGTGGCTATATGAACCCCACTCTTAATAGCTTATCTATCTCCTCTTTAACCTGCTTGGCATAGTTAGGGATCATTCTATACCTACTCTATGCCTGATAGGAATTGCATCCTCCTTTAGGTTAATCCTGTGCTGGTAAAAGCTAGGATCAAATCCTTTCATGTCAAAGTAGTTCCATGCAAACAAATCCTTATAGGATTTCAACAACTCTAGGACTCTTCCTCTAAATTCTTGATTTAGTTTTGTGCTAACTCTGCCTCTTCTAGGCTCTTGATCATCTCCTAGGTTTACTTCCTCAAGCTCATCTTCTTAGACCCTGATATTTTGCCTCCTCAGTTGGTCTTCTTCTTGCTTGAGAGAAAGCATGGCCTTCTCTTGCTCAGCCTGCATTTTTGATATATTTTCATGAGTGTCTTGCTTATCTTCCTTTATCCTTTCTCTTGCTCAGCCTGCATTTCTGATATATTTTCATGAGTGTCTTCCTTATCTTCCTTTATCCTTTCTTCATTCAATGAGCACTTCAGGATGAGCTCGCGACTAGGACCTTTGGATCATATCTCTACACAATCTGCTCAATGTCCACCTCAAAGAGTGACAACAGATTTGGATTTTCTTTTAGGATCTACTCTTTCTCATCATCTTCTACCCCTTCCAAGTAATTTAGGCCTCCTGTATATGCAACGGTCGACTGGCCAAATGTAACTTATATTTCCCTATGACCAAGATGCATACCTTCTTTCCCCCCCTCTAGATTGTAATCTTTTCCGTATCCCAGTTGTGTTTGCTTCTTACACTTCTGAGCCATGGTCTTCCTAATAGAATGGGATATGCACGTGCTATCTTAGTCATCTTTAGTACTCTGAACACAATAGTGAATGTGCATCCTACCACCTCGATTTGTTCTCCCCTGATGATTCCAATTGGTTAGACTCTCCTTTGATTAGCCATTCGGATCTGGAATGGAGGAGGTTGTATATCTGTGATTCCTAGCTTTTTGGCTAGGCTGTCTGATATTATATTTACTCATGATCCTCCATCTAGAATGACCCTTGACACTGCTTCCCCTCCTCTGATCTTTATGGTCACGTCTAGAATGGATATGTAATAGTCTTGGACTGTTTCTGTTGAGGTACTACGTGTGTGATAGTCTTGGACTGTTTCTTTTGAGGTACTACATGTGTGTGATAGTGGTTAGAGTTTTTTTTAATAACTCTAACCACCATCACACACCTATAGTATCTCAAAAGTTTCCACATTCTTGCACTTTGCGACTAGATTTTTTATTTCCTGCACAAGCATCTGTGCTAATATTTCACTTAGCACTATGGCCTAGAGCAGCTTTTGCTTCTTGTAATTGGTAACTAGACTTAGCATTTGGTCCAATATGGTGTTTAGCTTCATCTTGGTGAGATCCTCCCACATGTCATATTCCTTCACAGGGTTGCTACTTTTCTCCTTGTCAGTGGGTATATTCTGGCCTCTCTACACTCTTCCTTCTCCCCCCTTTACTTCTCTTTCTTTTTCCTGACCTTCCCTTGTCAGTTTTCCTATCCTAACTTGCTCCAGGTTTCTTTCCATTTCCTTTTTTGGGATGCTTTCACTGCTCTGGGTTGTAATGGGCTTGCTCCAGTTGACATTTTGGCATCCTTTCTTTAGTTGTTTCATCATTGCATAGTGGCTTCTTGCCTGTTGGAGTTTCTTCCCTCTTCTTGACCAGCCTTGTCCTATCTGGATCCACCTCAACATGCTCACTCAGGAGAGGGCTTTCCTTTCTTGTTTGCACCATTCCTTGTGCACTCTGAACCATCTTGGTGATTTCTCTTGGACCCTCTACTATGCTGCCCATTGTTCTTGCTTTTTCTTTTGTTTTGGCTTGGAATTCTTGCGTGTCACCATCTTGACAAGTCCTTGGTTGCAATCTTATCATAGCCATCACTATTAGTGGATTTTCTTGTTATTTTTTCTTGCCCATTGGTCTAGTGTTACCATATTAACTATTGGATAAGTTACTAGTGGGTTTGCCTCTCTTTGCATACTTGCCTCTTGCAGTTCTTCCTACTGATGGAATTGTAATATGGGGTAGTTAATTTGTCTATGCCTTAGGGCATGGTGGTAGTAGCATATCACCTGACTCCCCTCTATCCAAATCTTCCACCTCCTCTTTCATACGATATGTTGTTTTGGGACTCGGTGTGGTGACACCTAGAACTTGTTGTGGGGCTGATGCTGCTACCTTTCCACCACTCTCGAATTCTTGTTTTGAGTGTTGTAAAAACACATGTTAGTTGTGGTTGCTCTTCCATAGATAGCACATGGCTGTTGCATGCTTTTCATCTGGCACTCTTCCTTTGTGTGACCTTGGTTGGTACACTTCGTGCACTAGACATCTAGTCTCAATCCAGATCATGCATGTCCTCTTGCAAGCTTTGGCTAGGGCCGCCTTTAGTTCTTCTTAAACATCCACTATTTGCTTTTTTGCCTTTCTTCTTCTGGGGCTTTCTCTCTTTGGCATGCGGCTTCTAACTGGACTCTTATTCTGAGGTGTCTTCTCTAGAATCCGACTCGGAAGTTTCTTTCTCCTCCTTCCTTCTTTTTTCCTTCTTTTTCTTCTTGGGGTCTTTACTTGTCTGCTTCAAGATCCCCTTAGCTCTGGTTGCTCCCGCCACCACCACTTGTTTAAATGTAAGGGTCTCTAAATCATATGAGGCCACCACCATTTGGAGATTTTCCCTCAGCCCTCTCATGAACCATGGACTCATTGTGGTTGGGATAAATTTGTTGGGCTGATCCAAACACATTAACAGTGCTCGGAATTCTACCACATAATCCTCTATTTGCCTCTTCTTTTGATTCAACCTTTGTAGCTTCTCCATGTACTTCTGTGATGCGATGTACAGACGTCACAAAGCGATTCACTAATGCAACAAATCGTTTTGTGATGTCTACACATCCCATCGAAACATAATCGTGTTGATACTCAAAATTTGTGGAATAGGTTGTTTGAGCATGCCTACACAATTGGAATCACTAAAATAGGCCGTTTGTGAAAATCGACCTCAGATCCTCTAACTTTCTTCCCCAGAGCATCCAGCATCCAAAACTTGATGCAAAACATCAAGTTGTGTGGAAAAGTTGATGTTTTGCATGAACTCGATACAAAACATCAACTTTTCCATAAAACTTGATGTTCTGCATCAAAGTTGATGTAAAACATTAAGTTTTATGAAAAAGTTGATGTTTTATATCGAGTTGATGCAAAACATCAACTTTTCGACAAAACTCGATGTTTTGTATCAAAAACATCAACTTTCTATGCAAAAGATCAATTTTTTTACAATACTTGATGTTTTGTATCAACATTATGCAAAACATCAACTTTTCACAAAACTCGATGTTTTGCATCAAAGTGTTGATGTTTTGTATAACGTTGATACAAAACATCAAGTATTATAAAAAAGTTAATCTTTTGCATAGAAAGTTGATGTTTTGCATTAACTCTTAGCTAAGTTCTTACTCAGCATTAAGTTGGCTGCAAATGTTGTAGCTAAAACATCCTTACCATGTGTGGTAACCAGTAGGATTCGAACCTAAGTCCTTGCCTGATATTTTTCAGAAAAATATTTTGAAAAGTAAGAACCTTTGTTTCTTAAAGCAATCTTTTTCATGCTTTCTAAACTCATTTAATAACTAAAATTACCATTTAACCCCTTTTTGTCACATCAAGGATACATCTTCTTTAAAAATGAGTGTGTAATTATTTTTCAAAATTAGATAACTTTTAAATATCTTATTCATGATATTTTAAAATTCATCTGTACGTAACAAACTCTTTTAAAAAAAGTACATATCATCAATTAAAAAATTATAATACTCAAGAGCTTCAAAATGGATTTTAATACTACTCTCATCATCAAGAGCCAAAATAGGGTTCTATAATTAAGATAATAACTGTATCAAGATAAAGCTTTTGTAATATAATCATATAAATAATTTTTTATAGTTGCACTTTGTAGCACATCTCAATCATGCTAACATGGTAGATGACCCAAGGAGTCTAAGCTTCAAGTATACACATAGAAGAAAAAAAATGTATTTGTGGGGATAATGAAGAAGAGGATGCCTCATCTACCTTCTCAAGGAAAGGCACATCAACTAGTGATGGTGTAGCAATGATTATGAGATAACTATGCCATAAGCTATATGTTTAGAAAATATCTTCTTTTTAGTTGTATCATTTTTTTAATGGATTGAAGATGGAAATAATAAACATTGTCTCTATTTTGGCATGTTTTTTGAAAACTTATTGTTAGATTTTCAATTATAATCTCAAAAAGTAAGCAAAATGAAGTCTTTTTTTTATTGTCAATTTTTGTAGGAAATGTATAAAGTGTTGGATAGGTGTCATCTCCAGATGGTGTCACGCTAGTGGCACACTCTTTAGCCTCTAGGCATTTTTAGGATTTATAGCATTCATTTCCATTTTTTCCTATTTACACATTTTTGGGTGGAGGAATTTTTCTAGAGATCCGTTCATCTTATGCCTATATATATGAGGCATTGTAGTTCATTTCTAATCAAGTTGGCTAGTGGTTCATTGATGAGTTCTTGAGTACATTGTCTCTTCTCTCATCTCTTCTTTCTCACATGGTATCAGAGCAAGGTGGTGGTGCACATAGAGCCTCCTTATCCTTCTTCCTCTCTACCTCTAGTCCTCTTCACAACAACCCCACTTTCAATGGCATTTTTTATTTTTTGATTTTCTGCTAAACAAATGTGTTTTTGAGGATTGTGCCCGTGAAACTTGCTGGAATCATCGTGGTCTATAACTTTGCAAAAGAAAGTTTTTCGCAAATTCCTCATTGTTTTTGAGTTATTCTTCGCAGACTGCCTACATGCAGAATTTCTGCTTGCGTTTTTTGCAGAAGCCCTTACTCATCATCCTTGCCTTCATTTAATGATGCAAAAGGCTTCAAACCAGTCCCTTACCATCCTCTACAAGTGTGTTTTTAAAGCACTTCAATCTGAGTCCTACAACTCTACTTGCGATGAAAACATTGCCAACAACTAGTTTTTCCTACATGCGGTAGCGTTTTTTGGAGGCTTCTTGTGGAGAGATTTGTAGCCATTTCTTGGCTGCGTTTTCATCAACTTCAGCCCTCTTCATGGTGTTTTGAGGTACATATTCATCCTCTTTTTTACACCTTTCTACCGGGGCTGAAAATTCCACTTTACGTTTTTGTGGACAATCAACTCCTCCATACTCCTTCTACCTAAGGCTACATTCTCAGCCCTCTTTTGGTGGTTTCTACGGAGTCTATTGATTCATATATCGGCTGTGTTTTTGTGGCTGCGTTTTCGCACTATCTTTGTGCATATTTTGGAGATACTTCCTTGGTGGACAACCCATCTATTGGCTGCATTTTTGGAGGTACGACACTTCTTCCCTTGTGTTTTCCCACCCTCCTCTCCCTATGGGATCTCGGAAGTCTACTCCAAAAGACAAAGGCAAACTTGAAGATACTATGGATCCTATATCTCCTACGACGGTTGGACCGGCAACTACTACAACGGAAGTTGGTGCAATTCCTTCTTCGGTAGGTGCTTCTACTTTCTCTTTTCTGTCATATCCATTACCTTCTACTTTCTACGGATCCTTTCTCTCTTTCTTCTTTGTCCTTTATGCATTCCTATCCACATATTTCTATGCCCTCTATGGTATATCCCCCTACATCATCTATGCCTTTTATGGCAACTTCATCTACTATGATTCCTCCTTCTACTACTTCCACTACTATTCCTCTCCCCACTCAATCATATCAGCCCTTTAACCCATTCACTCAATCTTTGAGCCTTCCAAGTCTTTCCGATTCACAAAAGCTTACCCCAAACAACTACCACACTTGGTCCTTATTTATGCAACTTCTTTTGGAAAGCACCGGGGTGTGGTCTATAATCACGTCTCCTCATATCTCAATATCAAACCTATATGGATGCACGGGCCAAAGCTTTACTTGTGCATGGCATGTCTACATTGATTGTGTCTCAATTTCTTTCTATAAGGAGTACGGCTCAACAATTATGGCATGCTATACAAATGCAATATGAAAGACTTTCAACGGTTAAGATGGCTAAGTTGGAAGAAGATTTGGATAAGCTTTCTATCTCCGAATCTGACAACATAGTGGAGAAGCTTGGAGAATTCAATCGAATGAAGTGGCAACTTGAAGAGTTTGGTACATTGGTAAGCAATCCGGTCCACAAGCTACTTGGTAAATTGCCTTCTTCTTTTGAATCGTTTAAAGATAACATCTTTCTTTGAGTTCCTTTCCCTTCCTTTGAAGAGACTATGGGTCTTCTTCATGATAATTGCCTTACTCGTAAGCAAAACAAAAAGGACTCGGCTTTTGTAAGCCAAGGCAAGGGCAAAGGCAAAGGCAAGGGGAATGATCAACGCAAAGGCTCTAATTCCAATGCTAAAGATTCTTCAACCAAAGGCGACAAGGACAAATCAAAGGATTCTTCCAAGGAGTGCACTTTTTGTGGTCGTAGTGGCCATACAGAGGATCGTTATTTTGCTAAGAAGGCGGCATCCAAGAAGGTAAAAGCTGAACTTGAATCCAAATCTAAGGGTTCTTCTACATCAACATCTTCTCACGACAAAGACAAAGACAAGAAGGAAGACGGTAATGCCAAGGTTGCATATGTTGCTATGTCTTCTACTTCTTCATGTGACACATCACTTGTGGTAATCAAAGATCTTGATACGCATACTGCGGATGAGTGGATTGCCGACAGTGGTGCTACCTCTCACATGACGAATAGTTCTTCCTTATTGGAAAACCATAAGTGTATCTCTTCATCAGTACACATTGGTGATGCTTCGTCTCTCCCTGTGATTGGTATTGGTGATGTTTCTTTTGGAGATGCTACCTTACATGATGTTTTGCATGTGCCTAAGATGTCTGCCAACTTATTTTCTATCTCTAAGGCTACTTCTAAAGGTCGTGGGGTTTACTTTGATGATGAAGTGATTGAAATCATTGATAGACAGTCACTTTCTTGTGTGGCACATGGTTATCAAAATGCTGGGCTTTATCATATAAGCTCTTTTACAGCACAGTTGCCACCACATGAGTCTCATCTTCATCAATTATTTGCTTCTCTCCTAAAGCACTTGTTTCTAATGAAGATAGTGATCTATGGCATTTCCGCTTTGGCCATGTTCCTCTTGCTACTTTGCAACATCTTGTCTCACCCACATGACATGGTTATAGGTCTACCAAAGCTTTAGAAACCTCGCCATCACATTTGTTCTTCTTGTGCTCAAGGAAAGCAACATGGGGCTTATTTTCCAGAGGAGGCTACTCATAGGGCCACACACATACTTGGCTTATTCATGTTGATCTTCCAAGACCTATGGAAGTACAATCGCTTGGTGGATCCAAGTATTATATGCTTCTTGTGGATGATGATATATGCATTCTTGTGCTTTATGTGGATGATTTGACACTCACTGGCTCTAATTTGGACCTACTCAAATGGGTTCAAACACAACTCACAACATTATTTGCCATGACTGATCTTGGACTACTCCACTATTTTCTTGGTTTAGAAGTGTGGCAATTTGCTTCTGGCATCTTTCTTTGTCAAAAGAAGTATACTTTAAGGTTGCTTGAGAAATATGGCATGCATGATTGTGCATCACTCACTTGTCCCATGGATCCTAATTCAAAATTTTCCAAAGATGATGATTCCCTTGAGGTTGATTCTATAGAGTATCACCAAGTTATTGGTTCTCTACTTTATTTGGTTAACACTTGGCCAGATCTCTCCTATGCTATGAGTATTCTTAGCCAATTCTCTTCACAGCCTCGTCGATCTCATTGGTGGCAGGCAGCTTTGAGGGTTCTTCGATATCTTCATGGAACTCTTGAGTATGGATTTCTTATGCAGGTGGAGATACACTTATTGGTTACTCAGATTCTGATTGGGCAGGGTGTATTGATACTAGGCGTTCCATGTCAGGCTATTGTTTTATGCTTGGTAAAGGACTTGTTTCTTGGAAATGTCAAAAGCAGCGAATTACTTCTTCTTCATTGACAGAAGCAGAGTACAAGTCATATCTTGATGCCACTTTTGAAGCACTTTGGCTTCAGCAAATTCTGAATCACCTTGGATGTTCATCTACTCCGACACTCATCTACTCAGATTCACAGAGTGCTATTGCTTTAGCCAAAAATCCAGTTATTTGAGGACGATCCAAACACATTGATGTTCATTTTCATTTTGTTCGTGATTGGATTTTTGAAGGTCGTATTCAGCTTGAGTATTGTCCTTACCAAAGATAATGTTGCTGATTTGTTCACTAAGCCTCTTCCTCGACCTACCTTGGATTATCTTCTTTAGCGCGTTGGCGTTGGTCCTCCCATCTGGACCTGAACAGGATAGGTGTCATCTCCAGATGGTGTCACGCTAGCGGCACACTCTTTAGCCTCTAGGCATTTTTGGGATTTATAGCATTCATTTCCATTTTTTCCTATTTACACATTTTTGGGTGGAGGAAATTTTCTAGAGATCCGTTCATCTTGTGCCTATATATATGAGGCATTGTAGTTCATTTCTAATCAAGTTGGCTAGTGGTTCATTGATGAGTTCTTGAGTACATTGTCTCTTCTCTCATCTCTTCTTTCTCACATAAAGTACCCAAAATATTATCGTTTCTTGATAGTGTTGTATGCATGCGTAGACCACTTTTTGTATGCATGCGTAGATCACTTTTTGAAAAGACGTAAAAAAATAAACTTTTTTTTATAGAATCTTTGAAAGATGCCAAATGTTTCTCGTTTTCAAGAAATATTACCTATTTTGTCCACAACAGTGTTCATACTCTTACTATTATCTAACTACTCCACTCTACCTTCTCTTCTATGTAACTCATCACTTCATGGATTGTTGGTAAAGACTCACAAGATTCTCCCACTAACAACGCTTATAAAAGTTGCACTACACTAGAAAAATTACTTATGAATTGTCTATAGTATGCTAATCTCCCTATAGTGCTCCTAAGTTCTATCTTAGTGATAGGAATATTTATCAAAAGGAGAATCACTATGTTCATAAGTGAGAAGCTCATTCTTTCCACAACCTCTCTAGGTCTTCTATCTCTTTCTTATTTCTTGGGTAAAAAAGCCTATCTTATATCACTGCACAAAATGAAATATTTCTTAAGATCTTTATAACACACCTTGTGCGGTATGGCTGTTTATGGTCTACTGGGGCCTCTCTAATATCTACTGTAAGTGGCAAACAGAATGGTCTCTAGTTCTATTTTGTCTACCAAACCCCAATGTGTGGCTAGTTGGATGGCTAAATGGCTAGGTTCCAAGTCTTCTATATATTCTATATCGTAGATGTTCACACAAAGAATTAATTTCTCTTTAGCTCCATACTCACTTGTTTGTCCCTCATCATCACTAAATTCCCATATAACATCTTCTTCTTCTTGGGTTTGTAGTGCTCTTCTTCTTCTTCTTCTTTGGATACCTACATTATAGGTCTCTCTAAGTAGGCTCTTAAGTATGGATAACGCATTTCCTGGTAGTTTGTCTATTCGTGCTAGATCTAATTCTTCACTGGTTAAGTCCTTGATAATGCTCATGCTAATTTACCCTTTTGTACAGGCTCTAGCACTCTGGTGAATGTACCAAAAATGACCCCTAGAATATTCTATGTAAATGCAAGTTACTAGCCAGCTAAGCATTAGGTTGTTATACTACTAAAAAGATAATTTCTACATTCGTTTCTCTTATTTAAGTTCACCTAATTACATTTTCATGTATTCCAAATATCTCCTTAATACTTTCTCCTCAAATTCCTTATAGAAATCCTAATATTTACCCTCTAGTAAATCAAGACAATTAACAAAGACAATACTAGCTAAGCATATCTTATAAACTTCAAATCTTGCAAGCCTCTAGATCTCAAATAAAAACAACTTTTAGACCTCCACTGAACTGCCAAATTAGGTTGCTTTACACTAAGTCTATAAGATCAAACCCATTTGTGGCCAAATCCTTTTGCACACTTATTACTAAACAAAAAGTGATCTCCAGTCTCTTTTCAAACTATCCCCAAATTGATTCTAGATTCTCAGTCCATAAAATAAGAAAATTAATTAATCCTCATTAAAGGTGTTATAATAAATTTGACTTCCCCTAAGTTTTTTTTGGGGACTAATAATAATTATTTATATAATTAATTTGCATAAGAAATACCATTACACTTTCAAGACATACACATTAGAAATGTCCTTACTACAGTCCTCTATTTTTCACCTTTTACGTCATTTAAAAGTTTATAAAGCATAGACCATCTCTCATCCTCTAAGAGAAATCTAGACTATTCCCAACATATCTGATAGCCCAACATAATGCATGCTTCCATCGTTGCTTCAAATTGCACGCCCTTGAAGATTGTTTTTCCAAACTGCCCCCTTCTTTGACCAAACTTTGATCGTGGGTTTGGTTCCCACATGATTCTCTATAAATGCAACAAAAGTATAATCAACGTGTTTTTCCTTGAGGTACCATCTTCTGGTTCTGGGCCCAAATCTAGGCAATGTGCATTTCCAAGCATCACACAAGTTTTCCTACAAAATATAAGTCAAGGGTTAGGAAACCCCCCTCCAATGTGCTTGAGGTCCCACCTAGAGTAAGAGAGAAATTAGGTAATGCTCCTTTGTAGATTCAGTAGAAGTTGATCAAGCCCATCTCCTCTTAGCTTATTCAAATTACAAATAGACCAACACATGCAAACACATTTATGCATAACATCTATCACATCAATGTTAATAAACCAGAGCCTCTGAAACACAATAGCATTCCTAGTGCTCCAAACTTCCCACAATCAACAAGCTCTGATGATGTTAAATAGAGGTCTAACATTTTCATGAATGAATGACCATTTCCTAAGAATCTAGTCCCCCCAAAAAACTTGAATTCCCAAACACTACTCAATCCACTTAGCAATCTTGGTCCATGCACCTCTGATGGTGGCTGGACACTCCCAAAAGGCATGTTTGACATCCTTCAAAGTAGACCTACACTTGGGGCAGCATCCACTAGAGATGTTTTTTTGAAGCAATTTGGAACCAATAGGGAGGGACCATATGCCAATCCTCCATTTAAAAAAAATTGAAATCTCCTAGGAATCTAGCTTTCCCCCACATCTTCCATCTCTTCTTCCAAACATTAGAACTCCATCTCACTTTCTAGATCTTATTGCAGTAGTCAACATTGCTTTCTCCACATCTCATTGTAGCATAAAGGTCTTTGGCTTTACCATTTACAAGCTTAACACCATTAAACCAAGACCAGTCCTTAATCCAAAAAATCTCATCAATAGCTATAAAACACCACCCACTATGAATTTGATCAAGGGTCTACCAGATAGATGGAACTCCCAAATAAGATGGTCCAAGTCTTTCCACCCAACCCCACAACCACAAACGAGTCCCAACAATCATTCATGACTCTTAAACCTTTATTGTTCATCTTCTTAGCATAAGCAATGAGACAGGTGAACCCAAGGGAGGGTTGAATTTATGTGTCCACTAGATCCCCAAGCTAAGCATAGAATTTCCAGTCACTATGCATCCCCCATCCCAAGTCCTCAAGTACAAGCAGTCTTTCCATGTTTTACATACCATCTTGCAAAATGCAGAGTTAGTTATTTTAAGAGGCGCATAAGAAACCGTTTTATCTTTCCAAACCAAGTCCAACCATTCACCTTTAGCAAGCACCTCAGATAGTTCAAACTAGTTCCCTAACCATTATGGACCAAGATTCAATCTAAAGCAAGCATTTAGGTAGGGCAACAAGGCACTCATTGGCAAGACAGTGAGTGGGCATATGCAAAATGCCAATGCCCCCACCCCCCTTAGGTACTGACAGTTTGTACCAAGCCAACCAAGCTGGGACCCTTTTGGATACTCTGCCATTCCTCTAAAGGAAATCTTTGATAGGGCCTATTATCTTTTTCCAGTGGCACTTCCCAAAATCCAACACTACGCATAAAAACGTTGTGTAAGCATTTAGCACAGCATTACAAATATCAATCCTATTATGAAAAGGAACTTTGATACCTTCCCATTTCCTTAACTTCTCCAGAAATCTATTAATAGCCCACTCAATCATTTTCTTGTAAGTAACACCAACTCCAAAAGGAATGTCTAGCAATCTAAACAATTTGTCCCTTATGCGCCACCTCACACCCCCATCTTTGCATATCAAAATAATTATCTTTTGTCAAACTAATAATTATGGATTTCTATATATTACATCTAGAACTTGAGGCTATAGTAGACTTCTATATAATGTCCAATGCCAATCTTACATTGTTATTCTCAGCTCTTAAAAATAGCAAAGAGTCATCAGCAAAACACTGTATAACCAATTGCTCATTATATCTTAACTTCAACCCTGAGATACTCCCATCTCTATAAGCTTTCTCCAATTGACACTGCTAGAGGGTGAGAGGCTATAACAAACAAGAGGGGGGCTAAAGGGAACCCTTGTCTAACATACCTCTTAATCTCAAACCCCCTACAATTCTCCCATTTAGTAACACCTTGGAGAACCCTCCCCAAGACAAAGTGTATATATAAGTTGCCATTTTAGTCCCAAATCCAAGCCTCTCCATAATTCTTGCCACAAAAGACCAGTGAACCCTATCATAATCCCTTTCTAGATCAAGTTGTAGCATAATACATTTATGTTGAGTTTTAAGAGCCACATCTCTTCCTAGCAAAGCTGCAAAGATGTTGTCATATATTGATCTACCCTTTATGAACCCATGTTTCTTCTTAGACACTTCTTGTAAAACTGGAGTAATTATAGGGAAATCACCTTAGCCAAGATCTTATACATCGTAGTTAGTAGAGTAATGGGTCTCCAATGGCCAAATTTGTTACAAACAACTTGTTTAGCAATGAGCTTCACAAGACCTTCTTTAAAGTCCTTATCCAAACAACCAGAATTGAAGGCTTTCCTACATACTTCCCCAATAATATCCTTCAAAGAAGGCCAGAAAGCAATGAAGAATTCTGTAGATAGACCATCCTAGCCATGGGCTTTATCCCTTCCCAGTTTCAATAGAGCAACCCAACATTCCTCCACATCCACATCCCTTTCTAACCATCTAGCCTTTTTTGGATCCACACTTTGATTAATAAGCCCCAACAATCTATCTTCAACTTGAAATCTCCTGAGGGAGTAGTCCTCCTTTAGACTGAGTGTAGATCCCAAGTAATCTATCTACTTCCTTTTGTTATTGTTGAAACACTTCCATTTGGCCCATTTTTCCTCCTCTCTAGCACATCTATCATCCTCCTCTTTTAGGCCAGATTGACATTTGAAATACAAGTTGGTTTCTTTAGCATTAAGTCCAACAATTTGTCTTTTAATCTATAACTTCTCTAGTTGTGCTACCATGTTCTTCTTTCACATCTCTTTTCCTCTCCTCTCAATTTACTTGTAGCTCTAATAATCCCTTCCATTTCATTAGCAAAATGCCTCCAAGCACCCACCCCTCTCCTTTTCAGTCTTCTAATAGCTTTCTCTATATATTCCATAAATAAGACATCCTTTAGGAGAAGATTATTGACTCTTAGATTCCTTGTGGGAAATTGAGAAAGATCAAGGCTATCCTCGTCGACAGACTAGCACCAATTCAAAGGCATATGATCAGATATAAGACATAGGCTAAAAAACACCCTGTCAATTCTGGAAGAGGAGGAAATATATCGCAGACTAAAATATGTGTGACCCGGGTTATCTCTCAAATCCCCTAGCTATCTATCAGACCTAGATCCCTTCTTAAATCCACTGACTTTCCTTTTTCCTTGCCTATAAGCACAGTGCTGCCATAACATTTATCCACTAACCTTTTAACCATGTTAAAATATCCCAAAAGGATACAAGGAACCGAAAAAATTTAGATTAGCAATCTAGTTCCACATCTCACTCCTGATTTTATGATTGTGAGCCCCATACATATTAATGAGCCAAATTCTTTCTCCCCTTACCAAAACCTCTACCACAAGAATCCTACCATTAGGATGATTAGCTATTATGCTAGGGTTGAGATCATTCCTTACAATTGTCATCACCCCACTATACCCCGAACTTACACCCCCATATAAGATTGACCAATCTCTGAATCTATCCTTTCTAGCAAATTTGCCAAAAAGATTATTCTCCTGTATCGCCAAAATTGAGTAGCCCTATATCTCAACTAACCCCCAAAAAGAGGCGTCCTTTTTTTTATCTTTTATCCCTTCAACATTTCACGTGCACCTTGAAAATTCAGTGAGTTTATTCATGACGATGCAATTTTTGAAACCATATCAACCTCTTCCTCATCCCTTGGTACAACATCTTCTTTTTGAATCCCTTTCCAAGCTTCTTCAACCATGAAATCAAATCTTTGTTCCGAAGAGGGTGACTATCACTTTCCTTCAAGGGGCTATAGGGATTAGAATACTTACTAGGACTTAGGCTACCTGGGGATTTGATATTCTAACTATCTACCCCTTTATTCAATTGGTTTTTCCTAGCTTCAATATTAGCCTATCTAACACTAGATTTCCCTTTTAGCTTAACCCACTCTCCTTCCAATACTCCCTTAGCACTTCCTTTCGCTTAGAATCTGCTTTTTGACTCACAACAGAATCTATATTTTTCTTTTCCTCTTTATTTTCCCCTTCCCCTTTAACCACAAGGTGTTCTGGGTAGTTTTAAGCTATATGACCAAAACCTCCACATTTAAAATAGGCACCCGGGAAGGATCCAAATTTCACACCCAACTCAAGAATCCCCCAATCACCCAAATTTCAGACCCAACTCAAGAATCCCCCAATCACCCAAGTCCACATCAATCAATTTAGGTGTCTCTTTGGAAGTATTCCATGATATGCATACGCTATTAGCTTGCCTACCATTCACCTCATCATTTGACAAATACAACATCGGACCCAAAGATTGAGCAATATCACGCATAGCCAGTCTCAACCAAGGGGGGAGGCCTACAATCTCAACCCATACAAGACATGAATTTTGAATTCTCTTGTTAACATCAAACAGAGGATCAAAGGGAAACACATGCACTAATCGTTGGCCCAAGAAGAGGGGACCCTTGGCAAACAAATCAGTCTCACCGACTGTACTTTAACAAACAAGACATTAAAGAACCCTTTTCCTAGGTAAAAACCTTAGAAACCACATTTTCATGCAACCTCCTAAATCAGAAAAACGATTTACTATTTCAGCTCATTAAAAAAGTTGATGTTTCCTTAATCATCCCAAATAAATTCATTCTTTTCAAGCTCAAAATTTTTATGAGTAAAGAGCATGATGAACTACTTCTTTGATAAATATCATTAAGAAAAATTCATTCATTATCTCCTTCAAAATAATTATTTATTGATTCTATCCCAATTTCAGAAATTAGAAAATAAATAGCAAATTTCATCAAATAATTTCTAAAAATGTAAGTTAAGGTTTTTTTCATTATTTTACTTCTTTTTTTTAAATCAATTCTCAATTATCACCAATATTTAATATAGCTCCTTATAAAATGACATGCAATCCGTTTTGATTAGATTGCTTAGTCCATCCATTAATCCAATTTAAAATGAGTTTGAACAATTAAATTTGGTACTTAATATCATGTTCCATCTGTGTACTTTAGAATTTTCTTAAATTATGATTAAATTTCTTAATATTATTTAATTACTTTGTTCATTATATATAAAGAAAGAGCACCAACCTCAATTATTTGAATTGTTTAAGTAATTAATGTTGTAGATTGTGTTGCTCTTACTTTGGGGGCTCCAAAAAGATCAAACCTAAGCCTTTTCCACCTTCAATTGCTCCATTTAGTCATGAATTAATGCCCAATGAAGGAAAATATAGCCCCCTAATCTCCGTGCTAATATCCCACTTTTTAGGGTTCTAAAATTCAAGAAGATAAGGAACACGGGCAAAAATACATCCATAGGCTTGTAGAACATGCACCCAATTGCCCATTTTCACTTTCTTCCGATAGATTTAATGCACTTTGCTCCTCTTCTCTCTTCTATAAATCCATGAGTTTTTTCTTTGGCATACTCTCTCTTTCCTAAGAATCTCAAGGTTCCTTCACACTATTTGGTATCTCTTCATATCTACAATGTTCGGTAAGTTCAAAATTGGTCCCGAGGACTCTTATACACAACAAATCTTACACTTTGCATAGATCTACACCCCACTAAATATTTGGAGTCCATCAGTGTGCAAGGCAACACAACCCACAAGCATTGCCTATTTAAAATTGCCAAAAAATAAATTATCTGCTGTGATACACATGACATTTTGCTAGAAATGCCTAGAAATATGCATGGAAATCTAATGAAATCCAACAATGGGTAATGGACCTAATTTCTAAAAATAGCTATTTTTAATTGCTAAACATTACCTAATTAATTGCTAAAAAGGGTAAAAATAGCCCAATATGCACAAATTAGGCCAAAAAAGGCCATTTAAAGCATGTAAATTAGGGTTATCACTTTAGGATAATGATATCACACACATGGGAAGATTCAAGTAGAGAACTAGCCACTTTTTAAGATTCCAATGCCTAAGGCTAAACTAGTTGATGAATTGCAAGTACTAGAGCTCAAGAATCTCACCGAATCCCATATGGAGGTAATTGAGACTAGTGCCACAAAAATTTCCAATTGAGTAGAGGAGGACGAGACCAGTGCCACAAGAATTTCCAATTGAGTAGAGGAGGATGAGACCAGTGCCACAAGAATTTCCAATCAAGTAGAGGAGCATTCTATGTCAAAAGAGAATCTATTACCCAAGGAGCCAGAAGAGTGCCAACAATTTGAGTGGAGGCAAATGCAGCAAAAGAGCCAAAGAATTGGAAGATGAGTCTATGGAAATACCAAGGTGAGAAAGGATCAAAGTAGCATACCTCAGTGCTCCAAGTTTTAGAGGGTAATTATGGGCAAGTTTTTTGGAGCCATTTTGGTTGCTCTATAGGCTCCCAAAGGTGCCTAAAATATGCACCAATTGAGACAAATTATGGGCACAATATGAACATATTTTCAATGATATTTTTGATGACCTTTTATGGTCTAAATAGTGAAAACAAAACTTGCTATCACTTCCCTATATAAATCTAAGTCATGGGTCATTCTTCATAGCAGTTCAAAGATAGAGATTGCAAAGCCAAGAATAAGGGTAAGAGAGCCAAGACCAAGGGAAATAGATGCAAAGAAAAAAAGACCAAGATCATGTAGTCACACGACATTTGGATCAGCCAATTACACCTCCCATAGAGAGGACAGTAAGCATGATTCCCATGAATAACATTCATAACTCATTGTAAATGGTTATTCATTTAGTAATATAACATAGGAGTAGGATAGGTAAGAGATTTCTCTTCTCCTCCCCTCTACTCCGTTATATATGTGATTAGCATTAATTTAAATTACTTTACATTAACAAATAATTAAGCACACATGGTGTGTTACAATCTCAATGGTTTCTTTTTTCTTCAAGTTATCGATTCACTCCTTCTTTTGTTATAGCAGATGGCCACCTCATTATCTATTGTGCCCTTTTTGTCAAACTTTTATCGTCAAAATTCTACCAACCAACTTATGAGAGCCTGAATGAAGAGCATTCAACTCTCTTATCTTTTTTCTCTCTATCCCTCTCCTTAGTCCCCCCCATAAAAACCAAACCCACTTGCACCCAAGGCCAAGGTGGCACCCAAGGAAAGATGATAGAGCTCATCTTGCCTTGTTGAGTAGACTAACTCTCCCCTCAAGATTTAGCCCAATGTCAACATCCTCATTGTTAGGATGTCAAGCTCAACATGAGCTGACACTGGGGGACTATTCTACCTTTACACCATTGGTGTGTTTGGTAGCTATTTTGACATGACAAATATTCACTAGTGATTTTATATCTTGACTCCACCTACCTAGACTAACCGAATTATGGCAGTATACTTATCTTGCGAGCTCACCTATTTAGCATGTTCACATTATGAACCGATTGTTTATAGTACTCTCGCACTTATGTTGGTTTTCACTTATATCTTTTATAGAGCTTTTTTGAGAGAAACAAGAACAAGAATATTTCATTCTTTCATCTCTGTGTGTGTCTTATCCATTGTTGTGAGAGTGTGTGTGTGTTCTTGCAAGAGCTCAAGTTCTCTCTCCTCCCCCAGCCTTTCATCTTTGTGTGTGTCTTATCCATTGTTGTGAGAGAGTGTGTGTGATTATAAGAGCTTAAGCTCTCCTCCCCCAATCTTTTCATGGTATCAGAGCTTGGTTTAGGCTAATAAGCTGAGTGTGGCAAGTAAAGGAAGCTACAAAGGCAAAGAAAGCAGTACATGGGTAAGAGCATCATCATTTCTTTCCCTTCTTATATTGGTACAACACCCCCTAGGTAGCTTTGAGAGCTACACGTCTCCAATTGAGGAGTTATCTTCATAGGTGCAAAGATACCTATATTATGTATAACACTTTGCATTTCGGACATGTTTTGGCCACAATACAAGTTTTTTTGGGTACTTCTAGGAAGTTTTGGTTTGGAACTATCTCTATCCAAACTTTGGCTACTATAGTGTAGTAGTGCATTTTAGGTGAGAAGACAGTGATTGCACGTGTATTGCTGATTGTGTGTGTATGTACATGTACTCTAGTCATGTGTTGTGACATACAAATTGTGTAGAAGTATTACTATAGGAGTTATAACAGATACTATTATGTTACAAGTTATATACATAAAATGGTTGTTTTCAAATTCATGGTTATTGTGTAAGAAAAGATAGATTAATCAAATTATTAGTGAGAAGCTTGATAACAACAACTTTCATGCATGGAAGTTTAGAATGACCAATTTCCTAATGAGAAAAGGATTTTGGGACTACGTTGAAGGAGATAATGAAAAGCCTCTGCAATTGCTGACGATAGAACACTACTGCACCAGAGATAAATGTATTCAAAGACTCAAACCTAGGTGCAAGGAAAGTCATGTTTTAGCTTTGCTACTGTGAGAGACACTATGATAGAGTGTATAATGGATGTCGACACTCTAGTAGTTGCATGGAAAAACTTGGTGAAGATGTTCCAAACAAGCACAAAGGCAAAGAAGTCACAACTAAAATAGGATTTTCTTACAGTGGAGAAGAAGAACATGTCTATCAATGAGTATGCATTGAAGATCAAGGGTATTATTAAATCTCCTAGATCTATTAATGTCATTATGGAAGACGATGACTTAGTGACGATCTGTTTAAATGCTCTTGGCAAAGAATTAAAGTCGTTCAAGTGCTCTATTTGCTATAAGAGATAATGTTTTCAAATTTCAAGATTTGGTGTCTATGTTAAACCATAGAAGAGAAGTGTTTAGGTGAAGACTCTTCCTCCCAAAGCAAGAATTCTTCAAAACAATCATTCTACTTAAATTTAGGTAGAGGTAGAGGTGAAGAGAAGTATTTAGGTGAAGACTCTTCCTCCCAAAGCAAGAACACTTCAAAATAGGCCCACAAGAAAAATCGTATTGCTAAGAAAAAGAATAGGCACATTATAAAGGTTTCTTGTGCATTGATGGGCTAAGAAGAGAATGTATCAGCATTATTGAGCTGAAGAAATTTGTGACTATAGTTTACATTATGAACACGACCCCCATAGCAATGGTGCATGGTGGACTCTAGAGGAGAAATATATTGGTAGAAAACCAAATTTTTCACACGAAAGTTTTTAAATGTATTGCATATGTACACATTTGTTAATGGTTTAACATGCTACCTCACAAACACAAGAGAGAAGAAGATGAAAGTGCTTGCAAAGGGTTGAATCTGGTGATTTTCACTTGGCTAACCCTATTAGGGTTAACTCCCCGATGTGAGGCCACTAGGGGCTCACTCTACACTCTCTTTGTGTCACCCAAAGAGAGATCCAAGTAAGCTAGGTAGGATCAAGAGGGAAGGAGCTATGGAGAGCTTAACTTCTACCTCATTCCAATCGTATATGCAAACAAGGCAAGGTGGAGAGAAATGAGAAGGGAGAGAAGGAGAGAAGGGAGAGGAATACCACTCCTATCCACATACACCAACAATCACAAGCATGCAATCATCACATGCAAGCAAACTACCATAAGATCGAGAGAGAGAGAGAGAGAGAGAGAGAGAGAGAGAGAGAGAGAGAGAGAGAAGGCAAGAATCAATTGAGACAAATGGGATTATCCCTTTTCATATTCCATAAAATGTCTTATATACATGAGCTCACTTTTTACAATGGCCGGCCGCCCAATTACAAATGGGGGCCTAAAACTAGTCTTCCTAGTTTAACTAGCTCTATGTACATCAATTCCTACAATTGGCATTACACAAGCTGTAAGCTCGGTCATCCCTTGTCTCATTTTACAATTGGCGCTTAGCGTGGTTACCAAAAAGATGGATTACAAAGGTAATGTGGTAGCCACGTGAAAGGTCATGTTAACCAGAGTGGTTAACATACCCCCCTCCCGATTGCAAGTCCGTCCTCGGAACTAGTCAAAAAAGCTATCTATAGAGTAGATAGAGTATGTGTGGACAAAGTCCCATCTCGAGGTCGGAGCGGGAGGGGCACAATGGAAGACGTCGTGGCTCGTTCAGAATGTCCTCTCCATCTTGTCTTCAAAAGCCTGGAGCCGCCAAGCAGGCATCCACATGATGCGTTCGTAGTAGCCAAACAGTTGCTTGAGTGTGGGCCCTTTGTTGATGTCAAAGGAGATGCCTTGGGCTCCCTTGAAGTAGTGGTCCCATGTCGGGAAGGACTCCAACAAAGTGATGATAAGGTTGAAGAAGCGGATGGTTGCAATCACTGCTAGGTTTTCGGGAGACGTGGTCGTATAACGGTGGATGAAATTGTTGAAGCGCCTGACCATGGTTTCTTTTGTACATGGATTCTACGGTGATAGGGTCACGAACCAAGGGAAGTTGAATTGCAACTTTGGGTTCTTTTGTTTTACGTCATGGAAATTTTCCCAAGCCCACTGCCGTCTATGGATGGGGAGGTAATCTTGGCTGATCCTCAGTGCACAAGGCGCATTGCAATAGACCTCCCAAACAAATGGTCTACTGAGAGGAAAGGCCATCACCAGCAGTAGGCCGGCTGCTCGCCCATGAGATCAAAGGTGATGGGACGAGAAACAACAGGTGACCAGTGGTAGCCGCACCAATGGGTTTGGGGTGGGTGATCACGCTTCCATGTCGTGTGCTTGGATGGTGGCCCGCTCGAACTCCATGTGGTCCAGGGGATTGCACCAAGGGGTTTGGCAGAGGGTTGACTTCCTTGCACTCAGATTGTGGCGGTGGCAGGATCTCCCCTTCTTTGAGTGGTGGATTGGTGGGTGGCGGAGCCAGCGAGGGTGGAGGGGGGGTCGATGATGAATGTCGGGTGTGGTAAGGCTCACCTCGAGGAAAGGTGGGGGTCTAGTGGAGGTGGAGGTGGAGGGGATATCCCTAAATGCTGTGTGCATTCCCAAGTTAAGGGATAGTGAAGGTGGAAAGGGGGGTGTGGGTGATGGGGATGGAGTGGGAAAGTGAAGGGGGGGAGAAGAAGTTGGGGCACCCAAACGTGGAAGTGTGGAGGTGCTTGAGGGGGGTGGTGGGGGTGGTGGTGGGAGTAGTGGTGGGGGTGGGGGTTGTGTGTGAGGAGATGCAGACGAGGGTCCTAATGGTGGAGGAGGGGGTGGTGGTGAAGAGGTTTGTGGGTTTGGAGGTGGCAAGCTACCTTGCTATGCCATCATCATTGTCGTCGGGCTGCAGAAGCAGCAACTTGAGGACCGTTGGCATAGAAGAAATTGCAATTGCAACCTCGGCTTCGTTGAACTTCCATGGAAAAGCGATGTGTGTATCATCGAACTGGCATATGCCAGTGGCCTCCATGACCTCGATTTGAGTGAAGCAATGGTGGTAAAGAATGAGGAGGCCGGGTGCTAAGTAGGGTGGTACAAGATCGTTGAGGAGGGAGATGTAGGTGTCATGGACAACATGCCAGCCCAGCGGTGCAGAGGTACTGCAATGCCTAGCTCGAAAGGAGGGGGAGATAAGGGTAGGGGCAGATGCCATCTGGTAAGGATAATTCAATGAGATTAGATGGGGTAGAGGTAGGGAAACCATATCGAAGCAATAGGCTCCATGTTGTTAGGGTGGCTTGAAGGGGATGGAAAGGGAGTTCAAAGAAGTCATGAGGGTGTTGGAAGGTGATCAAGCCTTGGAATAAAAAATGAGGGATGAGGTTTAGGCTATCAAGGGGCATCTTGGAGAGAGCATATGTAAACTGTTGGCGGGAGAGGGACTTCTCTAGATAAATATCGTGTTGGAGGTGGTTGAGGCAGATGGCTCAAAACTGTAAGTCAAGGAGCTAACTAGGAGTTTGAGGGGGGAATGCCAAAATAGGGAGCTCTATTGTGGTCTCCATAAGTACATCCACCTTATGATTGATTGAGCTATATGAAGAGGCTGATGGAATGGTTGGCGGTTGGGCGGCTTGGGCCTTTGCCTCTTCGAGCTTCTCATGTAAGTGATGGAGGGTGGCCCCTGTTAAATTGCGGTGCCTTGCAAAATCTGTGGTGGTGCGGGCTAGAGCTTCCTCTGCTATTTGGGCCCTGTTAAAACCCTAAGATCTCTCTAGATAATTGTTATGCAGCATAAACATGCATAAATCAGGTATAAACTCATCCACCCAAGGGATGCACACATGAAATATAATGAAATACATCATACATTTACCTTGATGTCCCATACCATCAAGAGGTATAACTCCAATCCAATAGCATGTAGCTATAGTGTGAAATGGTAGGTGAGTAGATATGATCCTCTACACAAGAGACAATAGCCTAAGCCTCCAAGCCTCCAAGCCCCCCTTGAGTGTGCCCCATGCCCCTATTATATAGGAGGACCCTCAAGTGAGTCTTGACTCTCCATTTCCCATGTGTGACCCTTGGATGCTTGACCCTAACCTTAACCCTTAAGGTTGGTCCTAACCCATGCTCCACTAGAGCTTGTTTCCATGCTTCCATGCTCACAAGCCTAATGTGGGTTAGCCTCCTAGTATATGCACACATAATGTGCATATAACATACTTTCCCTCTCTCAAAACATTGCACTCTTGCAATGAAAAGAAGGAGAATTACGCTGAACAGTCTCAACCGACTCCCAAGTCAAATCCTCTATTTCCCTATCTTTCCACCTACTAATTTTAACCTCAGGAATTAGTCAACTACAAAGTTTCCTTTCCATGAATTCAAGTACCTTATTAGGTTCATGTGGAACATAGGATAAATCTTTGACTTCAACGAGTTCCCATATTTTCATATCAATCTATTGATATGAAAGACTGGATGAACTCTAACATGTGGAGGTAGTTTAAGTTCATACAACCATGCCAATCTAATGTATAAATCGAAATTGACCACAATATCTAGGAGATAAATTTGAGCATTTTTCTATTGACAAAGTTTGAGAATCTTTAGGCACATTATAGGTGCCCTGGGTTGATACCCATACATAAGCATGAATGGACTAAAACCAATAGCCGTATGTTTAAAACTGTTATAGGCAAATTCCATCATTGGAAGATACTTTTCCCAATTTGATACTTTTCTAGAGACATATGCACGAAGCATATCCTCTACAATCTGATTCATATGCTCTGTTTGCCCATCAGACTGCGGATGATCATAGGAATTCATACTCAAAGTAGTTTCCTCGTTGTAAACCATTCGGAATAAAGTAGGAAAACATGGCATTATAACAGCAGGAACCAGGTATCCATTGGCGATGTACCCTACATCTACTCATGGAATTATTGGTGTCCCGAGTTACCCATACCAACATAGAGAGTCATCAACATCTTGATGAGTCACATATGTCCATCCGTAAACCATCAGGTTGACTGTATAAATCACCTAAAGTACAGAACTAGAGAAAGAAATGCCAACAAAGGAAGAACCCAAATTTCCTTATCCGAACACAACAGATAAACTCATTGAACTCTAAAGAAAGAGATTTCAACAAATGAAAATACCGATGAAGTTACTCTCATCAAAACATGTAGGCTATAGATAAAATAAGTTTATCTAGAGAATGCCCACACTATAAATTCTAGTGAATTTAGAAAATGAGATTGTCTTTGAATGTTGAGGTCAACATGCTAAGTGATGTAAGCAAAGCAACAATCTTGAGTCCAAATTATCCCATAAGATAATATATGTGAGGGATCGCTAGCGTCCCATACCACCATGATACCACCCATACATACCTTAACAATTTGAAACTCCCTAGTATGCCATCTAGGAAAAATATGAATAAAATCCTGTGTAAAAGGAATAAAATGGCCTTATCCCAGACTTTCACGTACTAAAACATATCTCTATATACCTGAGACTACATCAAGGAATAACTCTTTCCGAGTACATCATTAGAAAAGAAATTGAATTATTGGCGCCTTTCTAATGATAACTACCCAAAACATAATAAAGTTAGGGTAGAAAAATAACTCACCTAGATACATAAGCAAATAGGTATCCGAGTTGGAATATGTACAAGAGTACAAGGAACTGTTGAGAAAACGTGGTGCTCATGCTAGATCAAGTGTGTGGAGAGGAGAGACTCACAAAATACAAGAAAAATATCTTGCTTATTAAGTTGCTCAAATATAACTTGGCTTCTTGCTCTATGCAAAATGCCTCCTAGCTTCACCTTTAAATAGGTGAGCTAGTGGACCTTAAGTCCCTTCACACTCACACCCTTCTCTTCCCCTTCTACATAACCTTAGTCTCTTAATAGGAACATAGTCCAAAATTAAGTGCAAAAAACGAAGGCAAATGTTTCCTTCAAAGCACATGATATTATCCAGAAGATCAAAAGATCCTTATAAAACCATGGATAAAAGCATAAAAGCTCCTCGAATCCATAAAAACCATAGTTGATCATAAAAATCAATGCATGCCATCTAATGGACATTAATCATGCCAAAAGAAGCATTAAAATTGGTGGGGCCAACTCTTTAATCCGGAGTATATGACCGTGGTGTTGTTCAAGCAAAACTCCAAAGTAAGCAAGTGAAACACATGTATGTAACACTCATTAAAAAACCCCTAGATACAAGTGATCTAGGTAAAACCTGATGAGTCCATATAAAACTTGGAAAACATCTAATAAAATCCACCAAAACAAACAAATCAACTAATCCATGATAGAACTTGTCTTAGGCTTAAGAAATTAAGCATAGACCACACTTAAAAAAGTGTAAAATAAATTATCATGGAAAAGTGTCAAAGGTGAAACACACTTTGAACACAAATTATAGCCATCAAAAGAAATTAAGGAACATGTCCAAAAAGAATGACTAAACAATGGTAAAAAATCATGGAAAAATCATTTAGAATTAATCCAAAGTTAAATAACTACTAATACAAGGTACAATTGTATTAATAATATGTGAATAACCCGCATCTATCTAATGTCAGTACGTGAAAATGTACTTCAACATTAAATAACCCTCGAAAATATTAAATTCTCAAAAAAAAAATTATCATGATTTTTTCCAAATTTTCCTTAATTTTATAGGGCCTCAAAACACGATAATTTTGAATTCCACCAAACCTATCTTATGGCATTCCAAACCTACATTTTTCTAAAAACAATTTGACAAATAATTTTGCAAAATACCATTGATATTTTAAAAATACCAATTTTTTAGGATTTCTAAAAATAAGTTCTAGAAAATTCCTAATTTTTCCTAAGCATCCCATTGTTCACAAAATTTCCAATTCCGCTCGAGAATTCTTAAATCCAATGAAAATTTGTAATTATAATGGATTTTTCAATTTTATGGGTCAAATTTTTTTTTTTAAAGGAATAAGAATGGTCACGGATACCTTAATGGATACAACACATGCAAAACACCAACCCCACATTTTTCAAAAATTTAAAATATCCTTTGTCTAATTTCCCACTAATTTTTAAGAATTTTTTTTAAAATTGTAATTTACCCCAAACGCATTTAGAATACGAATGGTCAAAAAATTTCGGAATCCCAATGGTGTTCCCGGAATACGGAAAGCCAAAAGTTTCGGGAAAATGAAAAGACAAAAAAAATCAGAATGTGAAAGGTCAAAAGTTTTCAGAATCCGAAAGGTCAAAAGATTTTCCGGAATTCGGAAAGCCAAAAGGTTTCCCGGAAGATGAGAAAAGCCAAAAGGCACCAAGAAAAAATTCTCAGAGAATTTTATTTTCTCAGATTTCAAATTTTCTCCCTTTTTTAGGCTTTTTCTCCAAGCTTAATTTTTGAAAAAATTTCAAAATCTTTTTTGTAGATTAAAAAACTCATTTAAAAAAAAACCAACCTTAATAAGCTTTAATAAAAGCTTATGAATTTTATTTTTTTAGAGGGGGCGATGTTTGCCCGGCGGGTTGTAGCGCACCCCCCCTCGCGTGCACCTGTTGAAAATGAGGGAGAGGGAGTCCTCTCCCCTCTCTCCTCTCCCTCTCCATTCAACTCACTTTCCTCCCCCTTCTTCTCTGTTAACAGAGAGGAGGATTAACCTTTAATTAAAAATTTACTTAATCATAATTACATATTAATTATGATAAATGTTTAATTAAAAATCCCCTTTTAAAAGGCCGAGAGGGTCCCACACACACGGGAGAGCATTTCATGCATCAACATGCTTAACAGAAATTTGATCGCATACCCACGGAGAAACCTGCAAAAATGTATTTAAAAAATACATTTTTAACCATAAAAATGCTCAAAAATTTTCTTAAAATTAGGAAAAAATTCCTTAAAAATTCTAGAAATTTAGGGAATCCATTCTACCAAAAATATCCACAATAAAATATGTGTTATTTTTGTAAAAAAATCCATTAATGCTTATTTTAAACCACAAAAAATAGGAAAAAAATAGCATTAAACTCACAGAATTCCCCCGCAGCGTCGATTCGTCCATTGAATAGTAGTAACACACGTTCCAATCGCCATATCCATGATCCACATGCAAATCATCAACACAAATCAATAAAATAACATTTTTAGTAAATATTAAAATTTACTTCAAAAAAAGCCAAAATTTGTAATAAAAACGAAGAATCAACAACTATTAACTAGAGATTGCTTTGATACCACTGGTAAAACCCTAAGATCTCTCTAGATAATTGTTATGCATAAACATGCATAAGTCAGGCATAAACTCATCCACCCGAGCCCAAGGGATGCACACATGAAATATAATGAAATACATCATACATTTACCTTGATGTCCCATACCATCAAGAGGTATAACTCCAATCCAATAGCATGTAGCTATAGTGTGAAATGGTAGGTGAGTAGATATGATCCTCTACACAAGAGACCATAGCCTAAGCCTCCGAGCCTCCAAGCCCCCCTTGAGTGTGCCCCATGCCCCTATTATATAGGAGGGCCCTTAAGTGACTCTTGACTCTCCATTTTCCATGTGTGACCCTTGGATGCCTGACCCTAACCTTAACCCTTAAGGTTAGTCTAACCCATGCTCCACTAGAGCTTGTTCCCCCATGCTCCCATGCTAACAAGCCTAATATGGGTTAGCCTCCTAGTATATGCACACATAATGTGCATATAACAGGCCCAGCTCATGACCTCTTGTTGATGCAGTCCTTCTATGACAGTAAGCTCTTTGTGGATTGTCCCGTTGTCGCGGGCCGCTGCATCATGGGCTTGGTTAACCTGCTACTAGAGCTCACAATAATTCTAGAAATGGCCGTGCCCAGCTACTCTGTTTGTTGGTCAAATTTTTTCTAAATCTCCATGAACTAGACATTTGTCTAGTATAACTCCTTAGACACTGCTCTCTCATGGGCTTTGGCTAATAACATTTCCCTCTATGAAATTTGTGCCACTTCTTGTTGTTGGGAGATGCAGTCTACCATCTGTTGGATGAGCTCTCGAGCCATATCAGCAAAAACCTAGGCAAAATTGGGCATGTCTCCTTAGGTCGCATGGATGCTTTCCACGTAATTTTGGCTAGAGCTGAAACTGCCAGTGCGGGCCCAATGGAGAGTGTTGATGGTATTTTGGGTGTCACCGGCGGGGGATGAGAGCCCGGCTTGATCATGAGGTGGCATTTCTGTGAAACTGTTAGGGGGTGGGGTCTCATATAGACTTCTGTTAAGGAATTCTTTCCGCGCGGCGATCCTCTTCCTCTTCTGTGGCTTTCTTGGGCGGCTTTTACAGCTACAATGGCAGCAATCTCTTCCTGTGTGGGTGCTTGGGGGTGGTTGTGCCTATTCTACAGGTGTGGGTTCATGGTGGGGCCTCTTGGTGGCTGGTGGGGAAATGGGAGAGGTGTATGGAGGGTATAAAGAGGCAAGTGCAGCATTTGGTCCTCTCAACTGGATGGCTCGTGGAAGCTCATCCCATCCCATTGCGTAATAAAGAAGTCTAGTAAGTAATGTGTTGCGACCACCAACTTGCCCGGGGGGTCGAAGTAGATTGCATGAAGCTCTTGGAAGAGATAGTTGGCCCAATTGACCTGCGGTGCACAACACAAGACAAGGTTGTCAGACTACACCTTGTCTAAACTCTTCTCCTAGATCTTCCCTCTGATCCAATGTAGGAGTAACTTTTACTTTGATCATGCATATTTTAGTGATCATGCATATTTTAGTGATTTCTCTTTCAATGTGCTATTTTGTGGATATTTGTTGTTATGGATATTTATATATGTCACCTTGCATGATCCAATGGAGGAGGAACTTTTACTTTGATCATGCATATTTTAGTGATTTCTCTTTCAATGTGCTATTTTGTGGATATTTGTTGTTATGGATATTTATATATGTCACCTTGTTTTGAATGTGAATGTTTTGTTGGTGGTTGTATATTTCTTAGAATTATGTGCGTATAAATATTATCTTCAAAGATGCTTTTTTTTTTTGTTGGAATCAAGTGGTTGTTATAAGTTTTGAGATCTCATCTTATCAAACTGCTCAATTATTAATCAACAAGACATCAGTAGCATGGAAGGCACTCAACCATTACCTAGAAAATAGTCAAGTTCTTGGAAAAAGTGGCCTGGAGCCATTTTTAGCCAGTTTGAAAACCATGAAGGAAAGCTCAGAAGAAGCCAATGCTTGACTTGGCAATGACCTTTTGTATGGTCAAAAGCTTTTATGCTTAACAACTGGTGATTTTCCAAAGTAGGCTGGATCAAGATAGAGCCTTGAATCTTTTATGGACATACCATGACCAATGCATGTGCCAAGCTGTTTCGGGTTTGGACAAGTAGACACCAAATTAGGCCCTAATTTGAGGAAATATATTTGTTTTGAAGGTGGATTGGATAAGTGGTAAGCTGAAGCAAATATGCTCTGGTTGCAAAGAATCTTCAAAGATTATGAAAAAAATACAACCACAATCCTCATGAAAGACGAGACATTTTACCTTTTTAGAGTGATGCAATCAGACATTGTTAAGGTGCTCAACCGTTAGTCCCCGCGACACATGAGGAGATCACCGTAGTAGTGTGCAAGCATGATTAACTGGATGTCTGTAGTCAGTTTGGTTATGGTAGATGATGACCAGATAGCCCATCAAGATAATATGGTCACATCATTCTTTATGCTATTAGCACATGGGTTGAGATTCACTTGCCCTCTCTCTCGTTTGTAGATTTGAACAAATCCTATGTATGTATATATATCATACACCACAAAATAGGAGAATCATTAACTAGGAATTGGACTATCTTGATGTACGCCATAAGATAAAAGACTAACCATATAAGAGTAGCCTATTTATACAACATATAAATTAATGATGCGAACATAGATTGCATCTTTGTCATAGGTAATCCCTTGGTTAGAGCAACTGTGGCTTTGGTAGATAAGGCATCATCAAACTGGATTCATGGTAGATAAGGCATCATCAAACTGGAGAGTGACAGTAAGAGCAGTATACAATGGAGATGATAAAATATGGAAGTTGAACATAATAGTGCACTTACACACACAGACATGTGATGGAAAATAGAGATAGAAAGCAACAAGGGTGACCAATGTGACACACACTTGGCATCTAGATTCCAAGATCTCACGTGTCCCAAACTCTCAAGCATTTGGATTGTAGATAAAAACACCGACATTACCAAAGACGAGACTAAATGCTTTATAGTGGGATGGTTTATATTGCAAACCCTTCAGCAAGATAATGAGGAGTTGACAAATTCAACCCCGCATGTAGGTTCAACTATTCAACAAGAAGATCTTGGAGCCACATCATCTATACAATGAAGATCTAAATAATGATGGTATATTCAAAGAGACAAGGAAGAGAATTGACAATACACTATCCATGGATCTTATTGTCATGGGTGAGATGATTGTAGAATCCATGAAGAATGTAATCTTTCATGTCCAATCTACAAGCTTTGAAGTGACTAGGGTGCAATATGATGTGCATTACCAAAGAGGAGATAACACTGCTACGAGCAAAATAGGTAACTGACGGGGGTTACCTAAACAGATTCCCTCCCAAAATGTGTGAAATCTCAAAAATGGCTTAAAAACATAGTTTTTTGAAAACACATCTAGAATTCCATGTATAAATTTAAAAATTACATGAATTTTGCTATTTTTCAAGATTGAGAACACATGTGACCTTCGTAGATTTATAAACTGCTCTGCTGTTTGTGACATAAAAATAAACTTGACTTAAAAAATCACATAGGAGTCTGCATAACTTAAAGAAATATCAATCTTTTTCAAATGAAAATTTATTTTATAAATTTCATGAATGTAAGACACTTTTTTTAATGGACTTTCTTGGAACAAATTCTACCACTATGCATAAATATGCACATTATTTGACCACTATGCATAAATATGCACATTATTTAACCAGCACTTAAAAAATATTAGAATACATAACAACATAAGCTCCATAGTTTATGAAAAGTTCTACAGACATCCTTGAGTCTATTTCTAGACCCAAATAGTAGAGCCTTTAGTACATACTTACCTTGACAGCTTGCATGACATAATTATTTGCTCTATTATTTATAAGCATATAGTGGGCATGATATACAACCAATGCTAAGAGTTTAAAGAGGTCAACTTATAGGTGTGCAAAGGTAGACTTCAATTCATATATATATGTAGAAGATGGTAACATTGGAGGCTCTGAGTAAACCTAAGCATGTTAAAAGAGTTGAAAATTGAAATATTTTTTCGACGGGACAATTTTAGAGGTAGACATTACATAGCCTATGGGTGTAAATTTCGACCCACATAGGCATTTGTTTTCATGAAGGAAATTCTTGTTATGCAATATGGATAAGGGTGGCGGGAAGAAATTGTAGCCTATATCATGTACATATGTGGTGGTGGCAAAAATTCATAGTATATGCATATATTGATGTTTGATCCAGATAGCCATTATCATGAATGTAGGTGATGGTATATGTAAGAGTAGTGTAGGAATTAGCTCTAGTTATAATTATTTAGATTATATGCGAAGGATGTTGAGAGATGGTATGTCTAAGGGTAGTGTAGAATAAACTCTAGTTATAATTATTTAGAGGACATGCGAAGCATGCTGAGAGATGAAATCTTTGCTCATGACATTGTCTTTATGTACAAAGAAAAAGAGAGGAGCTTAGGACTTCTGGAATGGTGGTAGAGAAGAGCTTGGAGCTTTTACACGAGTTGACGACAGATTCAAGTTCCCCTATGCTGGAGAGCATACTGTTAGGAAAATGTGGCGCTCATGCTAGATCAAGATATGTGGAGGAGAGAGACTCACAAAATACAAGAACACATCTTGTTTATTAAGTTGTTTATGAATACAACTTGGCCTTTGCTCACACAAAATGCCTTCTAGCTTTGCCTTTAAATAGGTGAGCTAGTGGACCATAAGTCCATTCACACACACACCCTTCTCCTACCCTTTGGCATGACCTTAGTCTTTTAATACCCCCCTCAATACCAACTATGAAAAAATTGGAATAGGTGGTATTGGACATAGGTTGCCTTTATAACATTAGGCATACAAGGTTAGGAATATAGGTGTTGTTACATTGAGATTTAAAACAATTTCTCAGTGGAGTTAGATTCAAGGGTGGGATTAGGAACGTTCTTCAGGGTGGTGACTAAGGTGGGGTACACCTTCTTGATTGCTTTTAACAAAACAGCCCCACTGCATCATTTTCATCCATTCTCGCATTCACTGATGCAAGTTGAGCCATAAGGCCCTTCAAATGAGAGATAAAGGCTCCAATGCCATCTCCCTCTTTGAGCTCCAAGCTTAAAAATTCAATTTTAAGTGAGATCTTGGAATTCTTACCACGAGCTCCATAGAGCTTGTCAAGCTCATCCCATTTCTCCTTTGCAGTCGAAAGTTGGTCCACATGGTGATAAGAGCCTCATCCCCAAGATGAAGCATGATGATGGCTTGTGCCCTCTCATCATCTTCAATATCTTCAGCCTTACTTAGATCAATATCTTAAAACACATCATTAGGGTCCTTGTCTATCATCTTTAAGAATTCAACACTTGGTACAACAAATTCAATAAGAACAAGTGTTTCTTGTCCATAAACAAGGTGAAAAAAAGTGAATTGTGTAGAGGCTGGCTTTAAAAATGGTTTTATAGGCCCAAAGCACCCCATCCAAATGCTAATCCCAAGTTTTTGGCTTAGCTTCCACATGTTTAGCTATAATTTTGCATAAAATACCATTACTCTTTTCAACTAAACCATTACATTGGGAGTAATAAGAGGTAGATGTTGGTGGAAGGACCTGACTATTGTCCTCCGGCAACCTGCTGATGAGAGACTCTGGTTATGCGTGCAGCATACACCAGGCAGATACAAGCTAGACACAACACAACTACAAATAAGTACTTGATTGATTGACTAAGGAAGAGGAGTAGACACCGAAAACCTAACAGATAACTCCACTAGACATAACACACAAACAGAAATGAATATACATAGACACAACCAAAAAGATGCATATATAGATGAAATAGAAGAAAACACTATAAGATTCCTCCCCAACCCCTCAAGATGTCCAATTTCTCCCCCTATAATCAATCCCCTTTTCAGAATAATAACAGATCTTGTTTCGATCTGTTTTGGCATGGAGAGAGGTAATTCAGTTTTTAGATATCTTTGGATGGAAAAATATCCCTTCTTATTAAAATAAATTCCCTCGAAATAAAAATTCAAAAAGAACTTTCCAATGTGCAATTGGAATAAATTGAAATCAAGTAAAAAGGACCTTAGCCTAAGGGTCCAGATTTTCTGAAAAAAATTGGATTAAGGTTCCTATGGACCAATAGGATTAATCCAAATGTAGGGAGGAGATGAATTGAAGAATAAAAGAAAACCCCCAAAAATGAGTAAATGCTCACATGAGATGAAGAGTGGACTAAGGACCAAAGAAAAGGATTTAAAAACTGAATTTTTACACCTCAGTGTGGGGATCTCCCCTCATGAAGTAGGTACCTTTTTCTCATCATTACCTCCAATTTTAAATCAATAAAATGAGATATTTCATCTCTCCTCTCTCCTATTTCAAAACTAGATCCAAAAAGTAAGCTGAACTAACCCAAGGGTGGTTGCAAGATGAGGTTATCTAGTTTCATGTAGTGGGCGCCCTTGGCTTTAGCTGGAAAACAGGCATTTTTTCAAGAAGAATAACCAATCTCTCATAGTTAGCCAAGGAGTTTCACTTCAAGGTCTTCTAACGAAACATCATATGCAAAGTTGGGCACCTAAAACTATAATCTAATCGAATATCCAATAATTATAAATCCCCTTTTCTTTGGGAACCAAGTTTGTATACAGGCCCTGTCCTAGGTTTAGACAGGTACAGTGAATGTGAGTAAATTGCCTATAACTTTTACATTATTACTCATATGATGTTCCCACTTTGCATATCACAAATACAAATAACATAGAGCTTAACTTGATTTATCGAGTAATTTTTGATGTGTTCTACTATTTTCTATATTATTTAAAATGTATTAGAATTGTTAAAAAACATACTATTTTATCTTCCCACCACATCTACCATTTAAAATGCTCAAATTGTATGGATCTAGTGATGATTAGATTGGGAAAGATTAGTATAATGTGGGTATAAGGTAAAATTACAAATCTAACAGTTGGATTTTTGTAGATTTACTTTGGAAAATTTATTATGACTGTCAGAGGCCCATTAAATCAATAGTAATTTAATTCTAGAAAATTAAAAATTAAATATTTCAATCTAAAAACTCAAGGGATCAATACTCTTGTTGCCATGAATTTATTAAAAAAATTTTGGCTTGAATTGAGTATGGGAAGGTCCATTTTCAATCCTCCCAAGTGAAAATTCCCATATTGTGTCCACTCTCCCCTTTTCAAGTCTAAAACCAATCCTAGTTAGGTTTGGAAATCTAGGCTTGGTAAACTTCACAGCTTAGGTTTCATTCCATGTGTGAGGCTTGGGTAGGCACAAATCTTATATATGCATGCCACTTTATGTCCACATGAGCATCGAGAGGATCCACATAAGCAGCTTGCCACCTCAGCTTGCCACCTCCACCCTCCATGTCAACATGGTCAACCTAGTTGACTCCCCACCTCATCATCCTAGTCATCATTAATGCCACATCATCTTGCCACCTTTGCATGCCACCTCGCACATGGTGACATGGCATGCCACATCATGGAATTGCCACATCAACCATAATAGTGCCACATGTCAAGAGAATGCCACGTGTCATACACGCTTGTGACACGTGGCATCTCCTTCCCACCTCCCCTCTTTTTTCAAAAACATATTTTTGGAAAAGTTAATTTAGTAATTTAGAGAAATAGAATATAGAAAGTTAAATAATAAAATATATGTAACTTATTAAATAAAAGAATTTAAAATCAGTAATTTTAAAGGATTATATTTTGGGATTAGATCAATAAAAATATTATTAAAGATCATATTATTAATTTAAAAAAAATTTAATTTAATATTTCTTAAAAAAAAATTATGTAGAATAAACCTTTGAATAAAATTTAAAAAAAAATACTTTATTTAAAAAAAGCAGTTATATAATTATAAAATAAAAGATATATTTAAAGATATATTTATATATCTAGTAATGATAAATATTTAGACTTGTTAATAAATATTATAAATAATATTGATTTTTAAGTGGATAATAGTTTATCTTTATGTTTATCTTAGTTATCCAATCAATCTTAGATAGGAAATCCAATGAGATTTGAAGTGGATAACCTATTTTTCCTATATAATCACACATTTCTAGTACTATCCCACACTTATCTCTAATACTATCCCATCATTGAGCCTTTATAATATTTTCTCTCTTAGCTTCCTTGAGAATGGGTTCTCAAAGTCGTAGGAGTCGGAAACGTGATAGGACTAGACTCCCCCCCATCCACCAAGTTCAAGAGGAGGAGAGGAGAAGGGTAGCTCGTGAGAGAAAGAGAGAGTGGAGAGCACGTCAACGAGCAACACCTTCCGTTGGCGATGATCCAAGCCTTGCTCCTCCTCTTTCACTTCCTCTCCCTACGCCCTCGTCCCCTCCACTACCCCTTAGTTTAGATAATCCACATGAACCCGCCCTTCTTGAGTCCTCTCTTCTACAAGAACCCACCCCCCCTCCTTTGGGCGCCCTTCGTGTGGATAGGAAAGAACTATCAAAGTCAGGGGCACATCGTCGTGCCCATGCAATCTTCCATTCCTATTTCAAAGACCTCACGCCTTCATCACAAGCATGTGTGCTTGATGCTTTGATTGATCTGCCCAACATGGCCAACTGCAGGGCGCTTTCCGACATTGGAGGTCGAAGAGAGAGGAGAGCTGGCATGGCGGTGCTACAAAGTGTTCGTCATTCCTATATAGTTAACAAGAAGAGGAACTCTGCGGACGCTTTGGCTGCTCGACGGGCTATTGTGGCAGCCATAAGTAGCTCCCAAATGAAGGGTAAGGTTAGTGCCACATCTCGCATCCTTTCCATAGCACCACACGCACTTAGAGTTGGGTCTATTAGGTGACAAAGTTTAGATGCCAATGAGGTTGGTGCTATGTGGGCGAGTAGTGGTCGTGTAGCTAGGCATGATCGCCTACTAGATGAAACCACTAGAACCTTGATAGAAAGTTTTTGAGAGGAGAATTGTCGTGCATCGCCAGTTTTCAAGAAAGCTTTGCGTAAGAGAGTGACAAGAGGAGTGTTCATTGAGCACGGTGTTTGCTTTCTTGAAATGACCCAAACTGAGTTGTATTCTCAGTTTGTGGCTTCGTATCCAGAGCTTAAAATTGGGCAAAGGTCATTTGAGGGGTATAAGCCTTGGTTTGTGAGGTACTCACGTCAGCGTGACACATGTTGTTGTCGCTACCATGTTGAGTTCAAACTTTTTTATGATGTGTTCCGTTCTCTTAGTGGGCATAGAGAGTTGCCTCGTAGTCCACGTGATTTCATCCACTCTCTTTTGTGTGCACGCACGGAGGATGCCCAGTTCCATAGGATGCCTTGTGTGGAGAGCAATTGCACATCATGTGGTTCACTTGCACATCTACAGATGGTAGATCTTGATGCAAGTGACCAAGAGATAGTGGCATGGCAACGTTATGAGTATGTGACACACCAGCTCCAGAGTGGTGGACAGTCCAGGAAGTTGCAGCTCGTGGACAAACATACACCACGTTGTCACTTCACAGCCACATTTAGGGAGCAGATCTACCCCTACATACGGCACAGTCATTGTGCCAAGTGGCAGGATCGTCAGTTCCGAGCATGCCTAGCAGAGTTTCCTATTGGTGTGGTCGTCTCTGTGATTGATTTTGCAGAGAACTACACTTTCACACCTTTTCAGGAGATACAATCTGAGTATTACTTCTCAGAGCAGGTAATGGTTATATTTTGTAATATTTGTCTTATGTTTGAGCTACATTACTTATTTGATTTTTTGTGTCCTAAACGTATGTATTGCTTACCTCACCAGGTTGCTATTATGGTCCACATTAGCTATCAACATGCAGAGGCTCATGTAGATGGGATAGCGAGTACCCCCGAGACCCGTGTCATTATTCGAGAGTATCATTTCTATATCAGTGATGATCATTCACATGATGCACATTTTGTGCAACACTGTTTTCGTCTCCATGATGATTTTTTAGGAGATTGTGGGATCAGACATGTCCAGCGATGGGTTTGGTCAGATGGTTGTGGCGCACAGTTCAAGTCATCACGTCAATTCTATTGGCTCTACAGGTAGTACTTATGGCTTTCTTACATTTACAATTAAACTAAATTCACTAGAACATCTTAAAGAAAACAATAACTAAGACTATCTTTTATGGATTTATAGGTGGCATGTGCAGTCTAGTATCCCAGTGATTTGGTCATTCTTTGAGACTGGTCACGGGAAGGGAGAGCATGATGGTGCGGGCGCATGTGTGAAACGTGCCTTGAGGCGTCATCAGCTACGATAGGATGCTCAGCGGTTCAGAGATGCGGGCCACGTAGTCGAGTGGTGCTCCCAACATTTGTGTGGGAGTGCAGCATCATCGTACCCCAAACGTGATGCTCGGATTGTCAGGAGATTTTTTTGGCATGTGGATGGTGGCATGATTGACCGTAGAGCCTCCCATGATTGTGACACAGTACCTGGCACCTTGGGCTTACATTCCATCAGGAAGAGCACGTGCATGGCGGCCCCCACGATTTACACACGACGGTTTGCATGCTTCTGTGGAGCATGTATGGATGGCGATTGGTCACATTGTGCCTCGAGAGGATGGGCAGATGCATGGATACAGACATTCCTCTCCCCCGAGCATCCTTCACATCCAGTGGTGTCTGATGAGCACACAGGTCCTGCGTTCATGGTCAGTTATGATGACCTGACAGATTTGCTACAGGAGGGTGATGTATTTGCTGTTATTGCCAGTGAGGGAAATAGCGAGGGAGTAGACTACTATCTGATGAGTTGCACTAGGCCAAAGTGCATGCTTGACCAGGATACAGTGGATGATCATGGGTTTTCTTATGACGCCCATATCTACCAGCAGATTCGACTTCATCGGGGGAGTCTTGAGTTCCAGCAGTGGAAGTGGGAGTTAGAGGCATTTCAGTTCTCTCATCTAGTGGTTGCTACCAGGCTCACTCTTGTTCGAGTACAGAGCCGAAAACACAGTTCTCACCCTCGTTTTCGGCTTCGAGTGGATGACCATGAGAGCATTCTAGAGCAGTTGAGAGCTAGAGAGGGTGCTGCTGACTAGATCTCTATCTTGATAGTGACTAAACTCAGACTAGCTGGGTTAGCTCACTTACATTGTACTTAGATTTTTGGGCAGTGACTAACCTCAGACTAGCTGGGGTAGCTCATTTTCATTCTGATGTACTTATTTGATGTTTATATCATTATGAGTTTTCTCATTATTGAGGATCATTACATTTTAGTTGATGTTCTTGATTTTATTATATTTTTTAACACTTTGGCTATCATATTGTTTGTTGAAAATCTCCATGCCATCGTACCCAAACATGCTCCGATGGGGACCAAACGTTGCAAGCATGTGGGGGTGGGCCCCCCCACATGCTTGCAAAGTTTGGTCCCCATCGGAGCATGTTTGGATTGGTAATTAGCGCCCAATGCGGGTTTTTGAAGTCTCTTGGTGCTTAAGAGGCCATGGAAAATCCGGGCCTTCCCCATACCATCGTACCCAAACATGCTCCGATGGGGACCAAACTTTGCAAGCATGTGGGGGTGGGTCCCCCCCACATGCTTGCAAAGTTTGGTCACAATCAGAGCATGTTTGGATTGGTAATTAGCGCCCAGTGCGGGTTTTTGAAGTCTCTTGGTGCTTAAGAGGCCGTGGAAAATCCGGGCCTTCCCCATACCATCGTACCCAAACATGCTCTGATTGTGACCAAACTTTGCAAGCATGTGGGGGGGACATGCTTGCAAAGTTTGGTCACAATCAGAGCATGTTTGGGTACGATGGTATGGGGAAGGCCCGGATTTTCCATGGCCTCTTAAGCACCAAGAGACTTTAAAAACCCGCATTGGGCGCTAATTACCAATCCAAACATGCTCTTATTGTGACCAAACTTTGCAAGCATGTGGGGGGGACCCACCCCCACATGCTTGCAAAGTTTGGTCCCCATCGGAGCATGTTTGGGTACGATGGTATGGGGAAGGCCCGGATTTTCCATGGCCTCTTAAGCACCAAGAGACTTCAAAAACCTGCATTGGGCGCTAATTACCAATCGAAACATGCTCTGATTGTGACCAAACTTTGCAAGCATGTGGGGGGGACCCACCCCCACATGCTTGCAAAGTTTGGTCCCCATCGGAGCATGTTTGGGTACGATGGTATGGGGAAGGCCCGGATTTTCCATGGCCTTTTAAGCACCAAGAGACTTCAAAAACCCGCATTGGGTGCTAATTACCAATTGAAACATGCTCTGATTGTGACCAAACTTTGCAAGCATATGGGGGGGACCCACCCCCACATGCTTGCAAAGTTTGGTCCCCATCAGAGCATGTTTGGGTACGATGGTATGGGGAAGGCCCGGATTTTCCATGGCCTCTTAAGCACCAAGAGACTTGAAAAACCCGCACTGGGCGCTAATTACCAATCCAAACATGCTCTGATTGTGACCAAACTTTGCAAGCATGTGGGGGGGATCCACCCCCACATGCTTACAAAGTTTGGTCCCCACATCGGTGGATACGATGGTATGGGGAAGGCCCGGATTTTCCATGGCCTCTTCAGCACCAAGAGACTTCAAAAACTCGCATTGGGCGCTAATTACCAATCCAAACATGCTCCGATGGGGACCAAACTTTGCAAGCATGTGGGGGGACCCACCCCCACATGCTTGCAAAGTTTGGTCCCCATCAGAGCATGTTTGGGTACGATGGTATGGGGAAGGCCCGGATTTTCCATGGCCTCTTAAGCACCAAGAGACTTCAAAAACCCACACTGGGCGCTAATTACCAATCCAAACATGCTCTGATTGTGACCAAACTTTGCAAGCATGTGGGGGTGGGTGCCCCCCCCATGCTTGCAAAGTTTTGTCCCCATCAGAGCATGTTTGGGTACGATGGCAGGGAGATTTTCAACAAACAATATGATAGCCAAAGTGTTAAAAAATATAATAAAATCAAGAACATCAACTAAAATGTAATGATACTCAATAATGAAAAAACTCATAATGATATAAACATCAAATAAGTACATCAGAATGAAAATGAGCTACCCCAGCTAAAAAATATAATAAAATCAAGAACATCAACTAAAATGTAATGATACTCAATAATGAAAAAACTCATAATGATATAAACATCAAATAAGTACATCAGAATGAAAATGAGCTACCCCAGCTAGTCTGAGGTTAGTCACTGCCCAAAAATCTAAGTACAATGTAAGTGAGCTAACCTAGCTAGTCTGAGTTTAGTCACTATCAACGGCAACCCAATCAAAATCGTCATCTTCGACGTGCGCGTCGAGGCTGCTGTGCACGTCGAGGAGGCTGTGCCGGCTGCGGGGGTCGTCGAATGTCTGCGGGGAGGTCTGCCTCAAAGGCAGGATCGTGAGCTGGTGCCGGTGTACTCGGGAGCTCACAAGTCCCAAAAGCTGCTATGGCCCTCTCTCTCTCTCTACGTCGTGCTAATGCAAGACGCCTCTGTCTGTAAACCCAAAATCTATAATCTGCAATGGTACGTGTCTGCCACTCTGCTCGTGTAAGCTCCTCTGCTGTAAGGACACGCTGCTCATGAGAAGCAGCACTGCTGCTAGCACCATCACCCGAGGTGCCACTAGGGCCAGCACCACCCACGCGCTCATATGATGTGACCTGGCTCTCATGTAGGACTCTCTGGTAAGCATCGAACTCATGTGAGCTCCACTCTATCTCAGGAGGCACCTCAGGCTCCTGGGCTCTATCGTCGAAGGCGTCGAGTCCCAAGTCAATAGCTGATGTAAAGTCAATAGGCCTGCCAAACCTGGCATCTACTCGAACGAGGCTTGGGTGAAGATCATCGATGCCCAAAACCCTGTACGTCGCTAGGTCAACGCGTGCACGGCAGGAGGGGCATGCTGAGAACCGGACTAGCTCCTGGGTGATGCAAGACAAGTGGAAAATATGTCCACATCCCAGGGCATATCCACCTGTACTATCAATGTCCTTGATACATAAAGCGCAGCACGCATCACGTAGGAAGGGTGGTGCATCCTGCGGGAGAGGTCATCGAAAAACCTCTGTGATGACAGGCCGTGGATATAAAGGTAAGGCACTGTCACGTCCGAGGATCTACAAAACTCTCGAACATGTAGCATCAGCTGCTCTGCCCTGTGCTGGGCAATCTGCTCCATAATCTGATGATGCTGTGCCTCAGCTCTGGAGCTCTCTACCTCGGTCCGAGCCTATGCAAAAAAGTAAAGCATTAAAATAATTGATTAGTCTCTCATTAGGTATTACTTAAAGAAATTTATAACTTAGGACCTTAATTATAACTCTTTTACGTGCAAGAGAAACCTACCTGCTGGATGTCAGACTCTCTCAGATGCTGTGCCTCTGCAATAGCTGCCTCTGCCATCTGTAATGCAGTTCTGAGGCGGTCAATCTCCGCTCTCGCCTCTACCAACTCCTGAGTGAGCCTCTCAGTGGTAGGTGTGGGAACCTACGTGACACAATCAACCATGCTGCTCATGTAAAAATATAGAAAAGTATATATAAACATGTAGATAAATGACAAAAAAAACTTAAGACGTAATATATATATAAATACCTCGACATCTGTCGTCGGTATAGATCGTGAGAACAGGCGCACCATGTGCTGGATGCTCTCCGTGGTACTCCGTACGTCAATGCCGACCTGAGTGCCAAGAGTCGACAATGGCACAAATGAAGGATCTGTGGTAGGTGCTACACGAAGGGCTGGTGGAGGCCGCCTACCCTGGTCCTGGAGACGGCCTCGGCCAGCACCACCACCCAGACGATGGCTGGTGTAATCCACCTCCTCCCTTAAGACAAACTCCGCATATAACTGCTTTGCGAAGTATATGGGAATCTGGCGGTTGTTCGGCATCCTCCCATATGCGGCAACATATCGACTATAGATATGTGCCCCCATACGAGGATGCGAACACCGCGAAATAGTAAGGGGCTTGCCCGCCCCCCAGGCCTCATCCCACGACTATCGAGGAAAAGATCTAGGTAGGCTCCATCCCTAATAGGAGAAAGATCACAGACCTGACGATATGTCAGGCCATGTGACACAGGAGCAGCGCGATGGTGGGCTATCCACTCATCTACATAAACAATATCGTGAAGGCTACGAAGGGACGCAAGCATCGCCTCCAAGTCTGCCACGATATGTAATGTAGACGGTGTGTCTCTAGCACTCCTACGGATAGCCGGTCTATCTCCGCGATGAGGTCCGCAATAGATGAGCGGCCCTCCTCGTGGCCCTCCTCGTGTGACTCCATGCTAAAACCTAAGCCAAACACAAAGGTCCAATGTGAAGGGTCTAATGCTTAGTGCTAAGTAGCACTAATGAAGCTATAAAACAATGCTAATGGGCTCACTAATGCTAATCCAAATCAAGAGAGCAAGGAGAGTGAAAACGACTTGTGACAATGAGGCAAAAAAAAAAAGTTTTCCGGTTTTATAACCTCGATCGAGGTTCGGTAACATCATGCAATTTAGGGTTTGCAAGATTAACGCTCTGGATATTAGGGTTAGTGCAACATACGGCCAAGATACACACCTAATTTTAGGGTTGGGGAAGGATCGACGGCTGAGATTTGATATTACTATCTCGTTCGAGGTACATGGACGGCCACGATTTAAAGTCATTACCACGACAAGGTATGTCGACGGTCAAGATTCATTATATACCTCGATCGAGATATTTAAACGGCCGAGATCGCATCTTCCAACGTACGTGAATGGACGGTATAGATTGCGTTTACGTATCTCGATCAAGATAATTGGACGGTGGATATTGCATCTACGTATCTCGATCGAGATATTTGGACGGTGCAGATTGTATCTCTGTATCTCGATCGAGATATTTGGACGGTTGAGATTTGATCTCAGTATCTCGATCAAGATATGGGGACGGTGGAGATTGTATCCCATTACCTCGAACAATGAATGGTCGCGATTTGATGTTAATTTCTCATTCGAGATACGTGGACGATGGAGATGTGCTGGTCAAATATGCCTAGGGGGATACAGCGTGGCCCTGATGTGGATCTGAGTGGCATAGATATCTCGATCGAGATAATGTCGTGGCGGTGACATGTATTGGTGACATGGATGACGCCTGGAAACCCGGACCTGCTAGCGTGGCATTAGTTGGCATCTCGATCGAGATATGTCGATTTAGGCTCGGGAGGCACGTGTCGTCTTTTAATTCGCGGCACTATCACGATCGAGGTACTCCGTCCGAGATGCATGGATGTCCCAATTTTAGAGAGAGTGAACGAAAGTGAGTACCCTCATCTTGCAACCACCCCCAAAAATGGTCAAAAATTGACCAAACTGATCTGGAAAATTCTAGAATTAGTTTGCTTGGTTAGAGGCTCCCTTTTTCTATAAATTGAAGCCTCCCCCTTTTGTAAAAGCTTAATGGTGTTTATGCACTGTTACTCTGCTCCTGTCCTGAGCCATCTACATTGAATTTTTTAATAGTTCAATTGTTTTTGGCCTAATCCTCTCCAAAGTGAATTGGTGGCCACTCTTGCTTCAAACAAGAGTAGAACCCTCAATCCCTCAAGCCAAAGGAGAGCTTACAAGCTCTATGTAAATTAAATTTCTTACTTGTTTAATTTTAAATCTATGGTTTTCTTGATTTTCATGTTTTTCAATTGATTGAACTAAATTCAAATGCTATGCCTTTGAGGAAAAGGCCACCCTCTTCTCTTCTTTACATTCCATCCTTTCTTAATCCTAGAAAGATTAACTAAAGGACTCTTTTTATTGTTTACTCTCTTGATTTTAGAAAATGGTGTAGATTAGAGTTCTTGGAATCTAAATTGGGTTAATTTAAGTTAAAAATAGAATGTTAAAAATGAGAAACGGTCAGCCATATAAAGGAGGTTATGGCAAAAATTTCTAGAATTTTGTGAAAAAGAAAGTTTGTTTTTTATGTTATTCCAAAAGAGTAATTCCCACCACTTTTGCATCTAAAAGAAATATTCTAATTACTCCATGTACATATTCATCTATGAATATGCATGGATATCACTGATATTAATTATTAAATTTAAATTTATGCATAGAAATATGCATAAATAATTTATTTTTATTTCAAAAGTGTTATTCTCATTAAATTTGATTTTATGCATAGAAAGATGCATAAAGGAATTATTTTTATTTCAAAAGTATTATTCTCACTAAATTTGAATTTATGCATAGAAAGATGCATAAAGGATTTATTTTTATTTCAAAAAGTGTTATTCTCATGAAATTTGATTTTTGGCATAGAAAGATGCATAAAGGATTATTTTTATTTCAAAAGTGTTATTCTCATTAAATTTGAATTTATTTTTATTTCAAAAGTGTTATTCTCATTAAATTTGAATTTATGCATAGAAAGATGCATAAAGGATTTATTTTTATTTCAAAAGTGTTATTCTCATTAAATTTGAATTTATGCATAGAAAGATGCATAAAGGATTTATTTTTATTTCAAAAGTGTTATTCTCATTAAAATTGATTTTATGCATAGAAAGATGCATAAAGAATTTATTTTTATATCAAAATTAGATTTCTCTTAAATTCTATGTTTAAATTCTATGAGTATTTGATAAATGAATAATTAAATACTCTAAGGGAGAAATTTCTATCGTTTTATATTCACCCGAATTGTAAAAAGAAAATTCAAGAAATCTATCGAGATCAAAATATTCAGATAAATGATTAATTGATTCCTCTTTGAAATTCGTATTTAATTTAGAAATAAGTTAAGTGAATATTCAAAGAAAGAAATTCAGTAAAATAGTAACTGAATTATGAAACCTTTTTGAGAAAGATAGTTCAGGAAAAATCTTATCGGACTCGAACCTTGAATCAGACTATGACCAAGACCAAACTCTTTTGTCAGTTTCGAGGAAAGAAGGTGTGACCAATTTAGAAAAATACACTCAAAACTCCATCAAATCTGAAACTAAGTTTGAGACCCTTCGAATTGATCTGTGGATCAAGGTTATAGAATTCAAGGAATTTTGGTATGAAATTCAGAATTTCAATCAAGGAGTTTTGGGAATTATGATTCAAGAAATACTCTTGTATTCAAAAGAAAATCAAACTGAAAACTTGCTTAGAAAGCCTGTTTTCTTAAAGGACTGTCTTACGCCAGAATGGAGGGATGAGATGTCATGTGAATCAGGATGTAAATGAATGATATGGGATGTGAATGGATATGGATGTGTATGTGAAGAATGGATGTGGATGTGTATGTAAAGAATGGATGTCGAAGTATATGTGAAAGGATGGATGTGGATGTATGTGAAGAATGGATGTGGATGTGTATGTAAAGAATGGATGTGGAAGTGTATGTGAAAGAATGGATGTGGATGTATGTGAAAGAATGGATGTGGATGTGTATGTGAAGAATGGATGTAGATGTATGTGAAAGAATAGATGTGGATGTATGTGAAAGAATGGATCTGGATGTGTATGTGAAGAATGGATGTGGATGTATGTGAAAGAATGGATGTGGATATATGTGAAAGAATGGATGTGGATGTGTATGTAAAGAATGGATGTAGAAGTATATGTGAAAGAATGGATGTGGATGTGTATGTGAAGAATGGATGATGTGGATGTGTATGTAAAGAATGGATGTGGAAGTGTATGTGAAAGAATGGATGTGGATGTGTATGTGAAGAATGGATGTGGATGTATGTGAAAGAATGGATGTGGATGTATCTAAAAGAATGGATGTGGATGTGTATGTGAAGACTGGATGTGGATGTGTATGTGAAAAAATGGATGTGGATGTATGTGAAAGAATGGATGTGGATATGTATGTGAAGAATGGATGTGGAAGTGTATGTGAAAGAATGGATGTGGATGTATGTGAAAGAATGAGATGTGATGTGTTGTGAATCGGGATGTGAATGAATGAGATGTGATGTGAAATGGATGTGATGTAAATTGGGATAGATGTGAATGAATGTGATGTGATGTAAATTGGGATAGATGTGAATGAATGAGAATTAAGATGTGAATGAATGTGATGGGATGTGGATAGGGGTAGATGCGAGTGGATAAGATCTGATGAGCATACATGAGGAAAGAAGTGATAAGTTGGAAAATGATGTGATTGGATGAGAATGGGAATACGTATGAAATGGATGCGGGTTGATGTGGAACAATGTGGAAAGACGAGAGTTTGTTATAGAAATTGTATTTATAACCTATTTTTAAATGACCGTTTTATGTCAAGAATGTTGGGGAAGCATTTTGACCGTCTTGTGAATGAGGTCGTGGAGACCTAACTCATAAAGTTGCAATAGCTGACAGAGAGTCAACAGAGGACATCTCGCATAGCAAGGTCGGCCGAGGTCTTGACCAGCCTCGGTTCGATTTAAATGGTGAGCTTCCAATACAGTGGATGAGGGACCAAAGGAAGCGGCCTATGAGTGGAGCGCTAGGTGACCTGCGAAGGATCCTAGAGGGTACTGACCATACAGTGCTCGGGCTCTGGGTCGCCAAAGATACCCACACGTACGTCGGGGAAGATACTAGAACAAGGAATAAGAGTTATTTTCTGAATTCAGGCATGGATCTGGTTGATTGACCTTGCTGGTCCTCAATGGATGATTCCATGGCTCTTTTATATGGATCTGTTAGTTGATTTTGCTGATCTTCAACGGAGATTCCATTTTGATTTTTATAAGTGAATATATTGCCGAGTACTATGAGCTAGGAACTATCGAAACGGCCCCTGGAGTGGAGAGGTGGTGAGCGTTCTGGTTGCCAATGATGCCATAAGTACACTGATGAAGGAATGATTGGAAATTAGGATTCAACCGGATATTTTGGAGGATTATGATCAGTGATACTATGGTTTCATTAAATGATTGTTTTAAAGACAGCTGAATATGTGAAAAAACAATTTCATATTGGGTGTGTAAGTGGTGTGAGTAGTTTTAAGTTTGCATGAATATCCGGCTAGGGGGCCTAGGAACTCTTTTCCCTGGTACCCGAGACAAAACCTAACCAAATTCCTAATTGGATCCCATCACTACAGTGGTTGGACGGTTGGCTAACCCATGGGACTCTGGATAGGGTTAGGCTGGACTGATGGATCCTTAAAATGAGACTAAATTTCTGTTATGGTACAATAGATAAAGTAAATCCCGGATAAAAATTGTTCTATGGAAAAGAATCAACGGTTGTGCCTCTCAATGAGGAAAAAAGCGTTGGTCTCTATGATCCAAGTGCAATCTTTTCCTTGATCTGACTATGGGACTTACGGGTTTGGTCAGATCAGTTCAGTTAGTTAAGGCTTTTGATTACGTTAGAGTAAAAATATCCTGGAGGAATCACCCGTGCTTTCTGGGCGAGGAAAGTTTTTCCGGTTCGTTTTTGGAAAAACCGAGGGATTAGTCTCTTGTCCGGATGTATGTGGGTGAGGCCCCGAGTGAGGGACCCTACCCTGTGCAAGAAGTGCTACTTCTGCTGCTAGCACCCCCGAATTTGTTGCGCAGAGGGGGCAGGGATCTTTCAAACACCACTCTTGCTTTATTCGAAGGAGACAAAATGATACAATCGGAGTCCAGCCTTGTATAATTCAGGGGTTAGATCCTTTTATTCTACTTGGTTCCAGTATCCGTTGGTGCCATAATTTCCCTAGTATGAAAGTGCACCGACTAGGTGTTAAGGACGTGTCCTTTCTATGATAAAGTGCGTCGGCACGGCTGACATCCGGCTAGCTCTGACCTTTGGTGGTGCTAACATGTAGCTCTATGGTAGGGCCGCTGCCCGGTTGCTGCTACGGCTCTGGCCCGTGGTGCTAGCTAGCCTACATCCACAACACTTGGCATGCCCAGTGGGTCAGATTCCCAATCCAATGACTCGAACCCCAAAACTTGCTAATTTTCAGAATGTTTGATGCTCCTTAGATATTTTGGTGAAGTCAATTACCCAGATATGGGTACCATGTTAGATACTCCTTACCACCTAACTCGGTTGGGGGAGTTATGATCATAGTCTATAGAGGCTTTCCGAAAGACTCTACCTCTGCAACCTTAGTGCTTAGACTTCCGAACCCAGTGGGAGGCACATCTATGCCCTTGAAGTGGGCACAAGGATCCAGGAGGCAGAAGATTAAGGATGACTTCCACGATATGAATTCCTGGGAATGACATCCGGAAGAAGATTTTCAAAATTCGGAGCTGCGGAATCCAAAAACTTGTGAAGGGTTTCGGGTTATGATGCCTTGTAGTCGGATCATCTAAGGCCAGGCGTGTGTGGTCGAGGTGTGAGTGGAGGTGAGATCAATGCAGAGGTTGACTTCCTATGCCCCTTTGATGGTGTTGATGGCCAGTTCAATTTCTACGTGTGTGTCTCGGTGCTTCCTCTACCGAGTGACTGGCTTCTTCTAAGCAATCTTGCCTTTGAGTTCCTTGATGTGTGAGCGAGCATCTCGTCTCTGTCTTTCTTGTGGCATTGTTGCTTTTTTGTGTAGGACATCTACATGATGACCATCTAATCATGTAGCTAGACCAATTCTCGGATGACATCATTCACAAAGCGCTTGCCCTGGTCACTACTAATGAGTTTGATCAGGCATCCAAACCGACAGATTATCATCTCGTAGAGGAATCTGGCAATCACATCCATTTCCACATCCACATTCATACATCCACATCCACATCTACATCCATACATCCATTTCCACATCCACATTCATACATCCACATCCACATCCACATCCACATCCACATACACATCCACATCCACATCCATACATCCATTTCTACATCCACATCCACATCCATACATACACATCCACATCTACATCCATACATCCATTTGCACATCCACATCCACATCCATACATCCACATCCACATCCACATCCACATTCATACATCCACATCCATATATCCACATTCACATCTACATCCATACATCCATTTCCACATCCACATCTAGGCACATGCTATTACCATTTAATAGCTTTTTCTAGATTGATACCGATAATAGAACTTTTTTATAAATTTCAGCCAATTGCTTGGCCTAATTAAAGATTCTTTTTTGACAACTAGTCCCGTATTCCTTCTCAATTCCTCAATTGAATTATATTCAATATTCTTCTTTTGAATAAAAGAATTTATGGAATTTGTAGAAATCAATTTTACTCATATTTTCTCTTATGGTAAAATAATCATAAATCAAATTTATACAAAAAAAATCCTCTTCTTCCCATTTAATTTCTAGGATCCCAATTACCATGGGAATTCCTCTTCTCCCATCAAATATTTCTTATTAAAAAAATTATTTAAAAAATAGATTATTTCAATATGCTAGAAATTTCTCTTTGTCCATCTAAATGATGGAATTCCAAATGTCGTAAGGATTCCTCTTTTGACATTTAAATGTCTCTCATAGATAAATAAATTTATCTAAAAATTCATCTTTGAAATTAAATGAATTATCCCATAATTCCAATATGATAGGAAATTCTCTTTTTCCCATCCAATGATGGAATTCCAAATGTAATGGGGATTCCTCTTTTAACATTTAATTATTTCTCATAGATAAATAAATTTATCTAAAAATTTATTTTTGAAATTAAATGAATTATCCCATAATTCCAATATAATAGAAAATTCTCTTTTCCCATCCAATCATGGAATTCCAATGTAATGGGAATTCCTCTTTTAACATTTAATTATTTCTCATAGATTAAAAAATTTATCTAAAATTTTATTTTTAAAATTAAATAAATTATCCCATAATTCCAATATGATAGAAAATTCTCTTTTCCCATCCAATCATGAAATTCCAAATGTAATGGGAATTCCTCTTTTAACATTTAATTATTTCTCATAGATAAATAAATTTATCAAAAACGTTATTTTTGAAATTAAATGAATTATCCCATAATTCCAATATGATAGGAAATTCTCTTTTCCCATCCAATCATGGAATTCCAATGTAATGGGAATTCCTCTTTTAACATTTAATTATTTCTCATAGATAAATAAATTTATCTAAAAAATCATTTTTAAAATTAAATAAATTATCCCATAATTCCAATATGATAGGAAATTCTCTTTTCCCATCCAATCATGAAATTCCAAATGTAATGGGAATTCCTCTTTTAACATTTAATTATTTCTCATAGATAAATAAATTTATCTAAAAATTTATTTTTGAAATTAAATGAATTATCCCATAATTCCAATATGATAGGAATTTCTCTTTTCCCATCCAATCATGAAATTCCAAATGTAATGGGAATTCCTCTTTTAACATTTAATTATTTCTCATAGATAAATAAATTTATCTAAAAAATTATTTTTAAAATTAAATGAATTATCCCATAATTCCAATGATAGAAAATTATCTTTTCCCATCCAATCATGAAATTCCAAATGTAATGGAAATTCCTCTTTTAACATTTCATTATTTCTCATAGATAAATAAATTTATCTAAAAATTTATTTTTAAAATTAAATGAATTATCCCATAATTCCAATATGATAGGAAATTCTCTTTTCCCATCCAATCATGGAATTCCAAATGTAATGGGAATTCCTCTTTTAACATTTAGTTATTTCTCATAGATAAATAAATTTATCTAAAAATTTCTCTTTTAATATTTAATTATTTCTCATAGAAAATAAATTTATCTAAAAATTTATTTTTGAAATTAAATGAATTATCCCATAATTCCAATATGATAGGAAATTCTCTTTTCCCATCCAATCATGAAACTCCAAATGTAATGGGAATTCCTTTTTTAACATTTAATTATTTCTCATAGATAAATAAATTTATCTAAAAAATCATTAATTAGCATAAACCTAAAAATCAATATTTCTATGATTACAATGAGATTCAATCAGTTTATCTAGGATGATATTTCCTAGAATATGGTAGGAAGTCCTCTTTTCATACTTTGAATGAAAATGTTTTATGTGTAATTTTTACAGAAATTTTACAATAGCTCCGCTGCTATTACTGATAAATCTCAATTTATTTCAAAAGAATGAACTTTAACATTATGGATATTATTAGAATGATCCCTAATTGGATCATTAACCCATTATGGATTGAATCATAAATTTTCATGAAATAACTAACTTAAAAGCATAAAAAGGCCATTAATTTGGCCTCCAATTAAACAAGCATAGAATTTATTCTTGGATTAGGAAAAAGCTTCATGAGAAGCTTCATTTGGATTGAGAATCGGTCATGGGAATGACCATTCTTTGAGTGAGAGAGAAATTACATAAAAACCATTAAAATTAAGCATAAATAGAAATTTATGTATTTCCTTACTACTATTTGTCAATTAACTTCAATAGCATTAAAAAGCCATTCCAATTAAGCTTCTCAAGCTTGAGAGGGGTTGAGAAGAGAGAAACATTGAGAAATTATAGAAAAAGAGCAAAATTCACCCTTTACCTTACAAATTACTTGATTCTTTGATCACGGTAGAGGCCCCCAACCAATCAATTGGTTTGGTATGTTGATGGAGCCACCAATGGAGATTGAAGAAAGAGGGAAGTTCCAATTTCTTCAATTTGGAGAGAATTTTAGAGAATAGTAAAAATTATCATTATTTCAGCATAATACTAGCATAGTATAGTTCTGATATTTTTTACAAAGGGCTAAGGATCTATTTATAGGAGAGGGAGGCCTCTAACCAAGTCCAACTAATTTTTAGAATTTTCCAGGTTCAGTTTGGTTGAATTTGGACAAGATTTGGACCTAGTTTGGTTCCCTTTTGATTTGGTTTGATCCAAGAGAGAGGAGAGATAAAAATATCACATTATTTTTGAGTTTAAAACTCATTCAAGCATGTGAAGTAGGCGCCTCCTTGAAGGGACTCCCCTTCCTTACACGTATCAAAATGGAATCATTATACCCAAAATATCTCATTTTTTTTGTAATACTCATAGTCTTTTACTAATAAGCCTTGTACATAGTCAAGTCTTCATCTTATGTGGGCATTCACTCATTTTTGGGTATCTTCTTTTACAAATTGGATTTATCTCCTCCCCACACATGGATTGATCCTATTGGTCCATAGGAACCTTAAATGGACCATAATCCAAAAATTTCTGAAAATCTAGACCCTTAGGCTAAGGTCCTTCATACCTATTTCCAATTAATTCCAATTGCACATTGGAAAGTTCTTTTTGAATTTTTGTTTCAGGGAAACCCATTTTAGACACTAGGAGGATTTTTATATCCAAAAAATATCTCAATTTTGGACTACCTCTCTCTAGACATTTTCTCTCTCTAGGTCAAAACATGGTAAAACAGAATCTTTCTTTTATTTCAGAGAGGGGAATAATTATAAGATCAGAAAGGGAGGTTCTTACTCCTGTATACCTCAAAAGCTGGGGGGGAGGAATCTTACATGTATGAGTGCTCTAAGGTGGAGGAGCTACCTGAAGATTTTGGGTACCTTGAAAGTCTAGAAGAGTTTTCCACCACGAGGAGCTCAACAATCAGGAAGCTCCCTTCTTCCTTCGCGCAGTTGAAAATGCTATGGGAGCTTGACATGCATCACTGCACTGAGCTAGAGTACCTACCAAAAGATTTTGGGTCTTTTGAAAGTCTAGAAGAGTTTTATGCATGGGGATTAGCAATCATGAAGCTTCGTTCTTCCTTCATGCAGCTGAAAAACCTATGGAATCTTGGAATAGGAGGGTGCCTTAAACTGGAGGAGCTATCACAAGATTTTTGGGTCTATTGAAAGTCTAGAAGAGGTTGATGTAGAGGGCTCATCAATCACAAAGCTTCCTTTTTCTTTCAGGGAGCTGAAAAAGCTACGGAAGCCTAGCATGGGAGGGTTCCTTAAGCTGGAGGAGCTACTAGAAGATTTTGGTTCTTTTGAAAGTCTAAAAGAGTTTTCTGCAAGGGGCTCAATAATCACAAAGCTTCCGGAAGATTTTGGTTCTCTTGAAAGTTTAGAAGAGTTTTCTGCAAGGGGCTCAATAAAGCTTCCTTCTTCCTTCGAGGGGGCTGAAAAAGCTACGGATGCGTGACATGTATGAGTGCTCTAAGTTGGAGGATTTTGGGCATATTAAAAGCAAGGAGCTCATCAGGAAGCTCTCTTTATCCTTCGGGCAATTAAAAAAGGTAAGAGAGCTTGACATGCATCACTACATTGAGCTGAGGAGCTACTAGAAGATTTTGGGTCTCTTAAAAGTCTAGAAGAGTTTTATGCATGGGGCTTAGCAATCACGAGCCTTCCTTCTTCCTTCAAGGAGCTGAAAAAGTCACAAAAGCTTCACATGAATCAATGCTCCAAGCTACCATAAATTTTTGGGTCTCTTTTGCAAGTCTAGAAGAGTTTGATGCAGGGGGCTCAACAATCACAAAGCTCCCTCCTTCCTTCAGGTAGCTGAGTAGTTGGAAGAGCTACCACAAGATTGGCTTAGATAAGTGCTCTAAGTAGTTGGAGGAGCTATCGAAAGATTGTCAGTTCTTAGAAATACATGACGGATCAATAGAATACACAACAAACAATGAGAACAAAGAGGTAGAATAAAATCATCCACAGTTTGAAAAATGCACCATAAATGAAGATCTTCTACCTTTTATTTCATCAAATGAAATCAATGAGGCAATATGCAATAATAATTATAATACATCTACCTATTCTTCACATGTTGGAATAGGACTTTACATTGATAAACTTAGAGATGGACCAGTTGACTTGTATGGATTTGTTGTAAGATGACATTGATGATAGTACTATAAAAGGATATAAATCATTACATACCTTTCTACATATTATAACATTATGTTGAATTTTTATTCTTTATTATAAAAATATTTATGTTTGACAAATTTATGTGATAAATCTTTACTAAATGTTTTGGTGGACTTCATTTGGAGTATTCCATTATTTTTTCTAGTGCCACATCCAATGCTACTTATAGTGATGTTTATAAAAATCATCGAGTGGTGCTTATAACGATGAAATGTAAAAAATTGCTAAAACTTTGATAAAAAGAATCTCTAATCTCTCATCTTTTTATAAAGAATATATTATCACTCATCAATTCCAAGCTAAGTAGCAACAAGTACCTAAGAAGGATAAGCCCATTAGGAAGAATGGCCAAAGAAGAAAAGCTAAAAAGATTGGGAATAGAGATCACCAAGCACTTAGGATGGCTCTAATCTATATAAAATGGAAACTACCTCCATTGAATCTAGTTATGAGGATCCAATTCTCAAAGATCAGAATATCAAACCAAAAAGGAAAGTGATGTGCCTACTACTCCCAAGGGGATGAGAAATGTCCAAATGTTGAAACAAAGATTGAGAGATTGGAAGTGACCAAGGCAAGACATTGATTGGATTTTACAAATTCAAATTGGGCAAGAGACATGTATAGCACAAGATTGGTGACATATTATTAATTTTCACTGGGATTTTGATATGTCATGGACCTCCTCCTTGAAATTTGCACCTATGGGGGGGAGGGGGTTCCATGTTGGGGTGTTGGTAGGCATGAGTTGGATCATCATCTCATTGCTACAAGTAGGTTCTTGTGGGGATACATGGGATACTTATAATGGTAAGGTGATCCAAGGAATGGTGGCATTGCTCATCCTTGCCATGACTTTGGATCCAAGTGGGTTCTTGGGGTGCCACTTGTAGCTTGGGTTTTTGTGGGAAGGTAGGTCCTTGTGGGGCACCCTTGTCATCTAAAGCACCTCTCCCCTAAAACCCAAGGTAACACTACCATCCCCCAAAGCATCACGCAAAAATGGGTTCAAAAGGACTTACTACCATCATTAGCCCCACCAAGGTGGAAAAAATGAAGGTTTGGATCCCCACAAAGCCTCACCTTCCCAAATCCAGACCTAAACCATCTAAACCCACTCGAAACAACTTGTAGAACACAACACAAGCAAGGACCACATTGATTTACCCATAGTGAGAAATGGGTAGCATTAGAGCTACTTAGAGGGTAATACCAACATTGTGGTTCCCAAGGAAGGGTGTGCTTGAAGTCTAAGGGTTAAGCTCACTTCGAGTGTGAATAAGTTCCCTAGAGTCTTGTAATTAATGCAACTTTTACCACTTCTACAAATGAGTGTTGATCTCATCTTTCTCCATCTTTGTTACATTCTTTCTCCTCCCCAACAAACTAGGAGGTTTCACTTTGAAATGGTAGAATCATCTTACAAATGAGACATGCCAACATTTATCATGCCCCATAGAGGTTCTCTTGGGGCCAGAACCTTCGACATTCCTCCCCTTGTGGGCAAGAACGACAAATGTCCCCTTTTATTGGGCAAGGCCATCCAACTTTCCTCCATAGAAGCATGTTTGGTGGTAGTAGCATATTAAATTTATCTATCTCCTTGTGGTGGTAATGAGAAGAATATTGTCATGCTTGACCTTGAGCTCAAAGTTATGAGAATCCAAAGCCTAGAAATGATTCAAAAGTAACAAATTATCATCAAGCGAATCATCTGGATTTAATCTATCATCATGACATTGGGATTGTTACCTTTCATATGTCCAATGGCTTAGCACATGCACACATGCCTGCTGAGCTATAACAAAGAAAGTAAGAGCTATTGTCTTGACAATCCAAGGTTCAGCAATGCGCTAAGATGAAGCGAAAAAATCTAAACCAACCCAAATAAGGTGTTCTACAGTATCTCCCACACGAGGAAGGATTGTCAGATGGACTTGATGTTCTAGAGCCAGTAAGGGAAAGATCAAACAAAGGAGTGATGAATCAAATCCTATCCTTACTTGATTCTTTAACACGATGGATCAAGTAAATGTTGTGCCTCAAGAAACTTTGTTGTCATATTCTAGTAATCAAGGAAGTTTTTTTGGTTGTTCCTTCCATGGTCACTTAAAAACACAGGCTTAAAATCGGTGAATTGTGTGAGCCTTCTATTAGTTGAAATCGATGGTCACCATGGGCAAAGATGAGCTTTATGGCCTAATGTTGTTTTTGTTTGCACAAGCAGGTTCTTGGGACCTCTTGAATTGGTTTAATAGGGTTCTTTTGGACTTCTTGCTACTATTTATGCCTCTATTATTTCTTAGAATTAAATTGTGCATGTGAGGTTGAAGCTGGTAATGAGGCCTTCAGTGGTTTATATGCTTTATGAAACCAAATGATGGGATTGCCATCATAATATTCTTGAGATTGAAGTTAATGTTTGGACAACCATATTTGCTTTACCTTTGGATCTTTGAACACCCATATTTGCTTTACCTTTGAAGCTTTAGGGTGTTGCCTTTGTTTAGTTGATTTCTTTGTTGTAGGCATATGGAATTTGGTATTCCACTTAGAGATCCAAATTTTAGTGTTGTTTTGGTAAAATGCATGGGCTTGTAGAATTTTCTTTGGTATTCACAGTTGTTAAATAGGCAAATCTTTTGGAAACGCTTGTGGAGATTTGTATGTATAAGGCTATGGGGTTATTTTCTTTGGTGGCTTCCATGGTTTTCATTGAGCAAGGTGTTGATTGGCGTGGTAGGCCAGATTTGCATCTTGCCCTTGTAGTAGCCTTATGCTATGGGTTTATCTTCTTTGGTGGTTTTCATTGAGAACAAGGTGTTGATTTGTATGGTAGGCCAGATTTGCATCTTGCCCCTGTAGTAGCCTTATGCTACTAATGTTTTTATTTTCTACCCACCTTTACATGCCTTGGAAGTATTGTGATTCAATTTTTTCCCTTTTTCGAGAGATAAAGCCTTAGAATATACAATGTTTCTTATTGTTCCTTGCTCCTTTGATGATTTAGTAGGAAACAATGTTAATGATAACGCTAGTGGCTTTGACATAGTAAAGCTTATTTTGATGATATAGATGTCATTTGACTCCTGTTCATTTGTTCTCATTATTGGGCTTTTAACAAGAGGGGTTGTTGATGTGGTAAGGAGAGAGGTTGGTGATGGCAAGGTCAGGCTGGGGCTCATAGTGGTTTTTATTGATGAGAGTTTTTGAGAAGAAGCTTTGCTCTTCTTTCACACAAGTTATTGTGGAATGACAACTGCTAAGGTAGACAATGTTTGTGCCATCAACCAAAATGTCATAATTCATGTAACCCATGGTTGGAGCTTTTGTAGAGCTCATAAGCTGGATCCATACATTTTGTTGCCAACAATGTTGCTTGGCTAATGCATTTCCGAAGATCCTTTGTGATGAGGTTGTGGTCCATAATTATGTTTAGTTTAGCTTGGCATTCTTCATAACAGTTGTGTGCTTTCAGATAAATCATCCTCCTTAGCCTCAAGTCTTCTTCATTTAGCATTTGAACATTTGGAATCTACATAGTATTCTCATATACATGTGTTATTAGTAATCCTTGAGTAGGTTCTAGTCTTGATATCTTTTTCTAGAGTAGGTGTTTCTTCCATTTCGTCTTGTATATCCTCTGAATTCTCAAATTCAATACTAAAGTCGAATTTCATTTCTCCTTTTGAGAGAAAATTGTCGATTTATGCTCAATGTGGCTGACCGTGCATGTATTTTGCATTTATTTTTCACCTAGGATCCAGTCTCATGATCCAAAGGATCAAAAGAGTACACAACAAACAATGAGAACAAAGAGGTACAATAAAATCATTCAGAGTTTGAAGAATGCACCACAAATGAAGATCTTCTACCTTTGATTTCATCAAATGAAATCAATGAGCCAATATGCAATAATGATGTTAATACATCTACCTATTCTTCAAGTATTGGAATAGATCTTTACATTGATAGACTCACACACTATCCAATTTTGAGATTTGCAAACAAGAGTATTGCTAAAGGCAGGTGTTTTAGATAGATGGTCAAACATAACCTTCTTTCTTTTTTTCTCATTGTCCACTTTTTTCTCCCTTGGTTTCAAGAATAGGAACACCTCCGTCTCATCAATTCCTCTTGCTCCTAACTAGAGACCATTTGTACTTGGACATCAAGTAAAATATGTGGTTTGCACTCATGATCAAGATATTGCAACTATGTTGGTAATGTGCTTTTCCATGTTGTTAAGTCTTAGGTTTTGGGTTTGATTCACGTTAGTACTTTTTGACAATACATCATCAAATACTAACTCAAACACAAGGACAAATAAAAACTACATGGGAAGGAATCCTCAAAACACAAGGACAAATAAAAATTGCATGGGGAGGACTCCTTAAAATAGTCAAAGAAACTCAAGAACTAGGCTCATCCAAAAAGGGAACAATCTCAAGACTTTTTTTAAAGACACAAGAAGAGTAGGAAAAACAAAGCTCACTCATGTCAAATGAGTAAGGTGTTTATAGTTTTCCTCCTCAAACAAATTTGTATGTGTTTCAAAAAGTTGTTGGGCTTGTAAGGACTCTTTGGCTTTCTACTGCGGTACATGTTTCTCAACCAATTTGGACGTGGATTTTACTTTATTACGAGGTATGTGTGCCTTTTCTTGGAAGCATGTGGGCATATTCAAGGCACTGCAGCTAATTATCCATTTTGCATACTAACCATGTTGATGGATGCCTGCAGAGCAACTAGGTGGTTTGGGCAATCAATGAATAAATGCTTAACACTGTATTTATCATACGTAGGCTTTGGAAACGCAAGGTTTTTCACATTTGGAGCATTTCGATTTTGACAATCCACAATCTCGTGCAACCCTTGTCAATAGAAGCACTATAGATGTGTTTGGGCCTTAGTGATAGCCCTCAATGGTAGTTTGGTCTTTTTTTTGGGTATCATCTCAGTACTTGAATTTATTAATGGAGTTGTTTGCATGGTATTTAGGCCTTATTGTTTGTAATTTTCTATGTAATTTCTAACACATTGTTGGGCACTGAGTTGTGTGGTGCATAGATTTGCCATGAGCACAATACAAGAACACAAATTCCAGATAAGGAAATACGGATTTAATTGGATCCGTCTCTACAAATCACATAACTTCTTTGGTTTGCAAAGAGCACGAGTCTTGAGGGATTCGGACAATTGGTTATACCCATGGATCTTATTCTAGGTGGTACCTTTAAGCATGCTTCCACTTTCATAGCTGCAAACAAGCAATTTAAAGCATAAACAGACCGGAGCGAGCATCATGACAGCCTCCTTTTAGCACCTACCAGCAAGCGAGCAAAAGATAACGAGACAGAGAAGTCACTATGAAGTGAATTGGGCCACGTCAACACTGGACTGCAAGAGAGAGAAGGGAAGGTGAAAAACAAACGTACACAGAAGAGTGAGGTGCCATCTTGGTGGCCTTAATCTTTGCGAGGTCAACTTGCTACTTGAGAATGGAAAACTTGGTAGCGAGCCTAGTGGTGGCCTCCTTGACCTCAACCTCCCTCCAATTCTTATAGATCTAGGTCTATGGCTCTAGCTTGAACATCTACTGTTGGGTCCTTTTTACTGACTGCTCCTTCACACACACTGCACGGGAAAACACTAGCAACAAATAGTAGAGAGGCACAAGGTGCAGGAAAAGAAATGAGCAACACAATTTTGACTACAAAAAAACAAAAAAAAATCAAAGATAAGGATAAAATTTAAACCATTATAAAAGCGACCAATATGAGCACGTGAGAGTGAGTGTGAAAATGAAGAGCAAATTCTTTATAAAAATCTCACAACCAAATGAGCATGTGAGCGCATGTGTGTGTAAACAAAGCAAGAGTACATTTACATCAAATCCAAGCATACGTGAAGCACAAGTGCATGAGATGATCTCATTCCAAAGAACGACAAGGCCCTGCCCAATTCCAATCTCTCACTCTTTGTTTCAACATTTGGGTATTTCTCATCCCCTTGGAAGTAATATGCACATCACTTTTCTTATTGGTTTGATATTTTGAACTTTGAGAATTGGATCCTCATAACTAGATTCAATTGAAGCGGTTTTCACTAACTAAATCAAAGCCATTCTAAATGCTCACTTGGTGATCTCCATTCCCAATCTTCTTAACTTTTCTTCTTTGGCCATGCTTCCTAACTAGCTTATCTGCTTGTTGCTTAGCTTGGAATCAACGAGTGATAATATTCACTATAACAAGATGAGGGATTAACAATGCTTTTTATTGAAGTTTTAGTGGTGTTTTACCTTTCATCGTTATAAGCACCGCTCAACGATATTTATAAACATTGCTATAAGCACCGCTAGGTGTGGCATTGAAAAAAAAAATACTCTAAATAAAATCCACAATAACATCTAGTAAAAATTTATCACATAAATTTGTCAAACATAAATATTTTCATAATAAAGAACAAAAACTCAACAAAATTTTCTATGCAAATATTTTTAGGTGCTGCCCGTAGGAAGAAGGAAGCTTCATGATTGCTGAGCCCCGTGCATAAAACTTTTCTAGACTTTCAAGAGACCCAAAATCTTTCCAATAGACCCTCCAGCTCCCGAAGCTTCGTGATTGCTGAGCCACTTGCATCAAACTTTTCTAGGCTTTCAAGAGAGACCCAAAATCTTCTGGTAGCTCCTCCAGCTTAGAGCACTCATCCATGCCAAGCTTCCGTAGCTTTTTCAGCTGCCCGAAGGAAGAAGGAAGCTTCGTGATTGCTGAGCCCCTTGCATCAAACTCTTCTAGGCTTTCAAGAGACCCAAAATCTTCCGGTAGCTCCTCCAGCTTAGAGCACTCAGCCATGTCAAGCTCCCGTAGCTTTTTCAGCTGCCCGAAGGACGAAGGAAGCTTCGTGATTGCTGAGCCACTTGCATCAAACTCTTCTAGGCTTTCAAGAGACCCAAAATCTTCCGGTAGCTCCTCCAGCTTAGAGCACCTCCACATCTTAAGCTCTCGTAGCTTTTTCAGCTGCCCGAAGGAAGAAGGAAGCTTTGTGATTGCTGAGCCACTTGCATAAAACACTTCTAGGCTTTCAAGAGACCCAAAATCTTCCGGTAGCTCCTCCAGCTTAGAGCACCTCCACATCTTAAGCTCCCGTAGCTTTTTCAGCTGCCCGAAGGAAGAAGGAAGCTTCGTGATTGCTGAGCCACTTGCATAAAACACTTCTAGGCTTTCAAGAGACCCAAAATCTTCCGGTAGCTCCTCCAGCTTAGAGCACCTCCACATCTTAAGCTCCCGTAGCTTTTTCAGCTGCCCGAAGGAAGAAGGAAGCTTCGTGATTGCTGAGCCCCTTGCATCAAACTCTGAGCACTCACCCATATCAAGCTCCCGCAGCTTTTTCAGCTGCCCGAAGGAAGAAGGAAGCTTCGTGATTGCTGAGCCACTTGTATCAAGAGACCCAAAATCTTCCGGTAGCTCCTCCAGCTTAGAGCACTCATCCATGTTAAGCTTCCGTAGCTTTTTCAGCTGCCCGAAGGAAGAAGGAAGCTTCGTGATTGCTGAGCCCCTTGTATCAAACTCTTCTAGGCTTTCAAGAGACCCAAAATCTTCCGGTAGCTCCTCCAGCTTAGAGCACTCATCCATGTTAAGCTTCCGTAGCTTTTTCAGCTGCCCGAAGGAAGAAGGAAGCTTCGTGATTGCTGAGCCCCTTGTATCAAACTCTTCCAGGCTTTTAAGAGACCCAAAATCTTCCGGTAGCTCCTCTAGCTTAGAGCACCTATCCATGTTAAGCTCCCGTAGCTTTTTTAGCTGCCCGAAGGAAGAAGGAAGCTTCGTAGTTGCTGAGCCCCCTGCATAAAACACTTCTAGACTTTCAAGAGACCCAAAATCTTCTGGTAGCTCCTCCAGCTTAGAGCACTCATCCATGATAAGCTCCCGTAGCTTTTTCAGCTGCCCGAAGGAAGAAGGAAGCTTCGTGATTGCTGAGCCCCTTGCATAAAACACTTCTAGGCTTTCAAGAGACCCAAAATCTTCTGGAAGCTTCTGCAGCAGCTCAGAGCACTCATCCATGTCAAGCCTCTTTAGATTTTTCAGCTGGCCAAAAGAAGAAGGAAGTTTCATCTGTAAAGTACATGAATCAAAGTTCAGAACATGTAAACTTTTAGAAGACCAAAGTCTTCTAACATCTGCAAGTATTGTCAAATTTTCAGCTGCTCAAGGGAAGATGGGAGCTTCATATTCACTGTGCAATCAGGGATTTTTTAAATTGAATTCTCTTGTAGAGTTAAAGTTCACTTTTTAAAGTCAGATCTCATGAAATTACAAACGTTTGCAGATCAACTCGAACATTAAAAAATAAAAATAATGAATATATACCTCAAAGTACATAGTGGACCCGAATTCCAGCACAGTAAGAAACTCCAGGCCTAATAATTCTTTAGAAGGAGCACATCTCAACCACCTTATTTCCAATGCTTTTAGCCCCTCATCATCACCCTCCAGATATGTTCCATGCAGAAAAAGCAATCGTAAAGATCGCATTTGGGAGAGAAAACTCGCATTCAAGTTTTTCTGGGAAGTGGCAAGCCCACGGATTTGATCAAGACCCTGCAACCACAAACCAAACCATCATTGCATGGATCGTGTTTTATCGCTCATGTACGGTAGTACTGGCATTGGAGGAGCATAATGCAGATGCTTGGTACAGATCTACATTCACTAATGTAGTTCCCATCGACTGCATAACCGAGGCACCCGTTAAATATATGGATATTGCACAAACATTGTAAGATCTAGTGTAGAGCAACTGAAATGGAAATACTGGGAGAGCCACCCACCCTCCACACCAGAAACAACCTTCAAAACAACAAGTGCAAGTGCAAAGATGGAAAAAAGGAAAAGCGACCAATCAAAGAGTAAAAAGTTAAGGATGAACAGTATAACAAGTTGCTTTCTGGACACTCACAACAGCCAATTTGAATCTTGGTAGTCTTTCGTTTTTGTGTTGCCTTTGCTTCCTACGGCATTGTTTGCAAACATAAATGTGTGCTGAAAACAGAGAAGTAAATAGAGAAGTGGATAACGCACCTGGTTACTTCGCAGCACTTGCGTCAAAATGGTATCATCCCACACCCTACTCCACTTGCCTGACTGTTTGACAATGCCTCTCCCCAAATCCCTCAAGTGATCGTGCATTGTCAAGCACCCATTTTCATCCACCTTCACTAGACAGAGATCTACCAAGCTCTCTAGACCACTTATCGAACCCTCTACCAAATCATCGCTTTTCCAAAAGTATTCGGCACTCTGCCTGTCTGCACCAATCAAGAAGCAAGCCACATCTAGAAACATTTCCTGCTCATGCTTACTAAGAGCCTCATAGCTAACCTTCAAACAAGTCTCTATCCGTTCGTACGAAGCAGCGCTTCTACTTAGAGTCTTGATTGCTTCTTCCCAGAATCTCTTTTCCTTCCTCACCCCAAGATGCTTACCAAGCACCTCCAGCGAAAGGGGAAGACCAGCGCATGCTTTGCTTACTTTCTCTGCTAGCTTTTCAAAACCTAGATCTGGCGAAGGCTTCTTGAAAGCATTCAGACACAAAAGTCGCAAGGACTCATCACGGTCCATGCCTTGTACCTCGTAGCGTTCACCGCTGAAGACATCAGAGAAATCATTGCCGTGAGGAAATACTGTTTGGTTCCTGGATGTTACAAGCATTCGACTTCCCGGTTGAAGGAATGTCAGATCTATGATTTCCTCGATGGATTCAAAGTTCTTTGGATCATCCAATATGATCAAGACCTCCTTCTCCCTTAATCCAGCTTTTAAACACGCTTTCTTCTTTCCTGCAGCGTCCCCTTGGAACTTCTTTTCATGCAGCAAATCTTCGAGCAGCTGATTCTGTAATTGACTCAGAGTCTTATCCTGACAATTTTCCACAAAGCTTGCTGCTTGAAACTCCTTTCGAAGTCTCCAGTAAATAGCGCGAGCAAGAGTGGTCTTGCCAATGCCACCCATGCCCCAAAGCAGCACAAAGTACACACTTCCCTTTTCTTTCAAACGAAACAGCTCGCCCACATCATGCACCCTCTTATCCAAACCAACTGCTTTGAGGTCATCCTCCACGGGAATCCTGCTTTGCATCTCCTGTGCTATCTTCTCTACGAGAGCTTCCAGCAACCGTCCTTCAAATCTGCACATAATTTGATAATATCGCATAGATTAGTGATATAAGTGAGAAGATTAACTCTACAAAAAACGGTTGCAAAACAAAAGTTTCGTACTTGTTAAAGGTCTCCAGGCGGAAGCCCTCGAGCCATGAGGCATCACACAGAGCATCTTCCCACCCCTTGATCGTGCTTTCGCTGTGCTTGCCTCGTCTTCGATGGTCCTTGATAGCTTTTGCAAACAGCCCGTCATTCTTGTTTCTTAGGTCTTCTGGCTTCACGTCGTCATAGAAGACCGGAAATAGCTTGGCTTTACTAGAGCTCTTGGTGCTCTTCAGCATCTCTACTCCAGACACCACCTAGACTCTGCGTAATTGCTTATAAAGATGGGCACTTGAATGATTGCTTTTCGGGCAGCTTCCAGCATGAAAGGGCGAACATTGTCTCCTTCAGGGAGCTCCTCCATGTCCAGAAATGCTTTGATCCCACGGCTTTTCAGGAAATAGTAAAGCATATTTGCAAATCCACGCTTCACGCGAATCCCACGATGGCTGATAAACACCGCATGCGTGCCGCTAGACAAGTGCAAAGGCTGATGAGCAAGAGCTGCGGGCGGAGTAGCTTCTGTGCTCGGGGAGCGTCGAACATCCATCTCTCTCTCTCTCTCTCTCTCTCTCTCTCTCTCCCCCCCCACTACGTTTCTCTTCCTCTGCTTCTCTCTCTCTCTCTCTCTCTCTCTCTCTCTCTCTCTCTCTTAGCGCTATGTCAGTGAGAGGCCTCTCGTCTCCATTAGAGGAGACAGGCTTTTAAAACTTCGCCGCAATAGTTTCAGCCGGCTCCTTCCAGGTAATTTGTTCGAGTCATCCTTCCAGGTAATTTCTGCGAGTCAAGCACGATGTCCCAGTGCTGTTGCTTTCCTGACAGCTTTTTTTCATGGATGTGTGTGTGAACAGCTAAATATTATTTTGTGTGCGCACTCACTGCACAGTGAACTGTGTGCCAGCAATATCCACAGGATTCAATTATTTTTACTTTTGCATAAATTCTTACTGCACAGTGAACTGTCTTTGTGGCTTTGGGGAAAATCTTTACTTTTTTTTTTTTAAGCAGGGATTTTGTATTAGAAAAAGAAAAGGGACTGACGATTACATAGCAGATACGGGTTGTGCCCTTTCAAAAAGAACCATACTGATCTAGGGGTTACATGATTACAAGGGCATGCACACATGGGTATACAGAACAGATGCAAGCTCTCGGGGGCCTGTTGGGGTGTACAGCGTTCTCATCGTCATCCACCTTATTGTAAATATCGGTGATTTCCAGCAGGTGCTCAGTGAGTATTCTGTCCTTCTCACGGATATCATGGATGTCATGTTCCAACTCTTCATCCCACCTGACATAGAGGATGCTGTCCCCGTCTTGTGCAGCATGTCCATGTTGTTGCATGCGTGTTTGCTTTTCTTGAGGAAGTCTCTTCTTTTGTGGAGCTCCTTCTTCCTTGCAGAGTTTGCATTCTTCATCTGTAGAAACAGTTCATGTTGCAGCATTGTTAGTACTGGAGGGGATGATTGAAATAACACGGCATTCCTGGCACACCAAATAAACCATAAAAACTCTGCTCTAATACAGTTCCAGAGGGGGTTTGAGCATCCAATGGAATCCCCTAAAAGGAGTTGTTTCCACGAGAGGGGTCTCGGGTGGATGCATTCAATGAGTTTGTTGAGGATTGATAGGATAGGGTTATTAAATCTGCATTGGAGAAATAGGTGTAGTAGGGACTCCCCCTCCCTTTTGCACCGTGGGCAAAGGCCAGATCCTTTCCCTATTTTGCAAGCTCTCTCCTGTGTCCATAGCCCCCTGTGCAAGATTAACCACAAGAGGCATGCCTTTTTGGGTTGGATTATAGGGGACCACAGACATTTGAACTTGAAGGTCCATTGGCGTCTGTCGAGGAGCACCTCCCACTTGGCATTAAGCTTGACATGCAGCGGGGGGCTAACAATGTCTTTAGGGATGGGGAGCAGGTTTTTTCCCGTCGCCCACACGATCGCCTTCGGGTGGATAGGGGTAAAGATACCAATCTTCCAAGTGATGTCCACATCCCATTCCGCCATTCTCTGCTCAATCAGCCCTATATCCACTCTATTCAGCTTAAATCGGGTCCTGATTTCCTCCCTGGATGCCCAGTCCTGTTTCCCTTTGTCCCACAAATCCGCCCAGGTTCGGATACCCTTTTTGTGCAGTTTCAGGGCTTGGTGAAGATTTTCTTCAGTAACTCTAGGGATTTCCAGCCAGGGCCACCATACAGAGTCATTCTGTCTGAGACCTGCATCCCTATGTTGACGGGGGTTAGGGCGGAGCTTACCTTTAAACCTGTTCCACGCTTTCCATAAGGATAGCGTTAGTGCACTGCCCACTGCTCTGATCGGATGAGGGCTGAAGAAGATAGTTACCGTAGGAAGATTGGTCCATTTTGCCTTTCCTAGTAGTTTGAATCTGTGCAGATGTCTTGTGATAAGCTTCGCCCAATCTTGCTCTAGGGAGAAGAATCCTCTGATGATCCATTTACTGGCCAGCCTGTCAGCCAGTTCAGAGATGTCATGAATTCCAAGGCCCCCTTTCTCTTTAGCCAGAGTGCAGTATGGCCATTGAACTTTGGGGATTTTCTTTCCCATGGGATGTCCCGACCAGAGAAAGGTGCTGCAAATCTGTTGTATAGACTTGAGTGCCTGATCTGGGGGTCTCCAGCATGCCAAGAAGAAAAGGGTAGCCGGGATAATATAGTGATTGATTGCAAGGATTCTTCGAGCGAACGATAGGATGGTGTTCTCCCATCTGTTGAGTTTGGCGGACAGCTTGGACATTACCCATTCCCACCTCTGGTGCATTGAGACCTTGAACCCCATCGGTATACCTAGTAATCTGAAGATCTCCCCATCTTGGATGAGTTGACATCCTTGCTTCACAATCCACTCGGGGGTGGGGAGCCCCTTGGACCTGATACCCGTTTTTTGGTGATTGATCAGAGATCCTGACGCTGTGCAGAAGAGTTGCAGGCAAAGCCAAAACTCTTTTAAAGAAGCCTCCTTATTGGCCACCACAGGGCATTGGTATCATCGGCGAAGAGCTGTAGGCACATCTGTCTGTGGGAGTTGGGGAGTTGTATCCCTTCCATTCTCTTTAGCCTGATTCTATCTTCAACAAGCCAGGACAGCCCGTCTGTGGCTATAGCGTATAGAAGGGGGGCTAATGGGCAGCCTTGTCTGATCGATCTGTTGAGACAAAGGGGCCTTGAGAGTTCACCATTGATTGACACTTTTGCCCGGGCATTCCCAAAGAGCGTTAGGATCTGTCTGATAAAATTCTCTTTGAACCAAGTGCATTGGAGGGTCAGCCTGAGGTAATCCCATTCTAGACGATCGTAAGCTTTGTCAAAGTCGATTTTAATGAAGCAGTAGTCCTGCTCTGATTCCTTTGCAAATTCTATGCCCTCCCATAGGCTGATTATGGCATCAAGGATGTAACGCCCTTTTATGAAACCCTTCTGTTCCTGTCTCACCCAGTTATGCAGGTGTTTGGTGAGCCTAAGAGCCAGCGCTTTTGAAAATACCTTGTAAGCTGTATTAAGCATTGTTATCGGTCTCCAGTTGCCTAGGTGTTTGGTGAGCCTAAGAGCCAGCGCTTTTGAAAATACCTTGTAAGCTGTATTAAGCATTGTTATCGGTCTCCAGTTGCCTAGCTCCTCTTTGTCCCCCCTTTTGTGAATAAGTTTCATACTCCTGTATTAATAGTTAGGGGCAGAGCTTGGAAATGCAGGGCTTCATCCCAAATGAGCTTGAGCGGGGTTAGAAGGCTTGATTTAAAGATCTTGAAGAATTCAGCTGGTAGGCCGTCCAACCCCGGACTTTTGTGATTCTTCAATGTGTCAATGGCTTTGCTCAGTTCATCAGTAGAGAGGACAGCCTCCAGGCTGTCAGCCAAATGCAACGGGACCGATGGTTTCCAAATTCTTTTAATTTCTTGTTGAGCCTGCCATTTGGCTGGGGAGACACTTCCAGGGAGGCTGAATATTTGGCTAAAGTATTGATGGGCTATCTCCAGATTTTCCTGCTCGGATATTGCAATAGAGCCATTCGGTTTTCTCAGGGGGGGAATAAAGTCCTGCATGTTCTTCTTCTTAAGCAGCTTGAACATTTCTTTCACGGGTCTATCCACTTTATTTACCCATGAAGAACAGTTTAAGGTGCTCTCCTTCAATCAGTTCTTCTTTGTGGAGGGCGTGTCTGAGTTGCAGTACCTGTTCCCTCTGGCTCGGGGAGGGGTTTACACACTCTTCCAGCACTTTCAGCTTGTCATACGTGTGTTCTCTTCTCTTCCTCCTGATGATGGAGACTTCCTTCCTGGTGTCTATTAGCATTCTTTGAGTTTGCTTGACAGCTGCCGACCATGCTCTAGCGGGGGGGGGGGGGTTCCCCTTGAAAGCTTCTTCCCAGATATGTTTGATTTGGGTCTGCACGCAGGGTAGGTCAAATAGCTTTGGGTCGGTATGGAACCAGCTACTTCTAATCTTGTTATCCTTCTCATCTAGCAGCACAACCAATGGGTAGTGGTCCGACAGACATGTAGAGCTATCCACATTCGCTTTGCACCTCAGGAACCTATTTCCTACTTCGGAGGAAATATAGCATCTATCTAATCTAGCTTTTCTAGTAAGTGAACCTTTTCCATAGTTCTGCCAAACAAGTAAATTTGCCTTGTTCACCAATATCTAGCAGAGAGTGAATGGCCTTCAGCTGCGACCATTGCTCCTTCTCCTGGCCTTTAATGGTTTGTCCTAGGCCTTTGAATCTATCCTCCACCTGTTCTACCATATTAAAGTCTCCGATTAGCACGCATGGACCTTCCACTTCCTGCAGGGATTGCCAAATGTTCGCCCGGTTCGCTGCATTGCTTGCAGCGTAGATGGCAATGACATTAATGGGATTGGGTCCCCCCAATTTAACCCCTCTAGCCAGTGGGTGTTGCAGGGCTCAGAGATGATCTGTAAGATGTCCTTCTTCATTTTCTCCGCTATGCCCAAGGCTGAGCCCCCAGATCCTGTAGGATGAGATGTAGCAATCCAGAAACGGCTTGAGTCAATGCTTTTTAGCCTCTGCATGAGAGTCGCCTCTTGGGCTTTAATTTCTTGCAGACATATTATGTCTGCATCTTGATGCATACTGTGCAGCCATCTTTTCACCGCCAAGGCTTTTAGAGGGTCGGTGAGTCCCTTTACGTTCAGAGAAACTATTTTCATTTCTTACCAGTTTTGGTAGAGTGCCTCTCTAACTGAGGAGTACCCGCCGGGGATTTTGCCACCTGATCTCTGCTCCTCTTGTTATCTTTTTGACATTCCATCGGCGCCGGGGTAGAGGAGATGAGATGAGTCTCTTCATCTACTTTTTTCCCTTTGCCTTTATCCTTGGTCGGGGTCGAATCCTTGGCATCCATTGAGTCAACTTCCTTCTCCAGCCTGTTTATGTCGATGCTAGGTTGGGCTTGATGGTAGGAGGACGCAGATGATTCGGTCGTCTCAGCGACCTCCGACTCAGGGAAATTTAGCAGTGGTGCGAATCTGTTCCCTTTCCTTCCTTGCATTTTTTTGGGGGGATCTCCCCGTTTCTTGTTCTTGGCAGTGACAGGGATGAACTCTTCCTTTTTTTGGAGGGGGCCCGTCCCACTTTTGGCTGCGGTCTGGATGGGCGCAGACTGTTTCTGCGGGTGTTTGGCTGGGCAGACTGTTTCTGTGGGTGTTTGGCTGGGCAGACCTTGATGGCATGACCTTGAAGACCACAGTGGAAGCATGCGTTCGGAAGGTGTTTGTACACCACAGCATGAATTAGGGTAATCCCGTCATCTCTGTATATCTCGATGTTGGCTGGGAACGGCCCCTCCAAGTCCATCTCCACCAGGATTTGGGGGTGCCATCTTGGATTAAAGTCCTGCTAAGGTCGTCTACCCAGGATTTTCCCAAGGGGTTCAGCTACCTTGTGGAGGAAGGGGTAGTATTGCATGGGGAGGTGAGGGAACTCTACCCATACAAGGTAAAGGGTCGGTTTCGGCCCTTCAGTCGAGAAGCTTGGGGACCATCTGGAAAGGCACAGGGGGTTGTTACGGATGAGCCATTGGCCTGCCCCCAGAACTTTTAGGGCCATCTCTAGGGTCTTGAGGAGGAACAGATAATAATTGTTGGGGAGGACATGTGCAGTGGAGATTTCTACCCCCAATGGGCCCCAGGACTGTCTTACCCAAGACTTTAGGGTTTCCAGGGGGGGACGGGGGCCGAACAATAGACCCACCACCGCCCTGGCAGAGTATTCCTGCTCTAACTTCTTAAGGCCATCAGAGGGAAGAAAAAGCTTGATATTGGCATAAGAGTTACCTTGATGATCTCCGAGTGGAGTAGTTCCAGCCATTGGAGTGCCATCTGGTGATTGCAGAGCGGGCGGGGATTGCATGGCACCTCCGCGGGGATGGACTTGGCGATTCGCCTCATCTCGGTGTGATGCTTCTGCAGTATGAGATGGGGAGATCTGCGCGGCCGCATGTCGCTCCAAGCAGGCCACTCTTTCTCTGAGAAAATTGCGCTCTGCTTCCGCGTCCGCCAATGCATGATGAAGAAAATTGGGATCTTGAAGCATGATGGAAAAGAGGGGGCATGTCCTGCGCCACCGGGACCAACGCCCGAATCCAGGTCCATGATCTCACGCGACCTGAACTCCTTGGGGACGGCATCCAAAGCCTGATGCCACAGGTCCAAGACCTGATTTGACCCTGTCAAAGCCTGTCGCTCGGTGTGTTGCTGCAACATGTCAGTTCTTTCCTTGACGAGCGACGAAGCGGCGACTCTGTACCTGCTCATATTTGATCATGCTCCTCTCGTTCTTATTAATATTTTGCTGCTACCTGCACTTTGCACACAGTCCTACTCGCCTTCAATTCTAATGTGCGACAGCCTGTGAACCCTGAATCGTCCCGCAGCACTCCCCTTCCCCGTTACGCCAGGCCCTCCAAAATCTTTACTTTTGCATAAATTCTTTTTCCTTTTACTTTTTACTTTTTACTGCACAGTGAACTGTCTCTGAGGAAAATTTTTACTTTTGCATAAATTCTTTCCTCCTTATTTGGTAGATATCTGCAAAATAGATTAAATAAATATTTTAAGTAAACTTTTTTATTATTAATATTTTTAACGTATTTATGGTTTTTTAAAACCCGTATTTTCTTGCATATTTTAGTAGCTTTCCAATTAAGTTTGCTGATATTGGAGAGCACTCCAAGAATACGAATCTACGTAAAAAGCTTTATTAATTTAATTTTCATGTATATTCTAAAATTAAAATGCTTACCCTCTATTGAAGCACCTTGAGTTTGTTTTGTAATGGAGAATTGTTTTCCCATCATTCCTGATTTGAGATTTAAAAGCAAGGTTAATATGAGGTTTAACAAATAATAAATTTATTGTTTATACGTTTTTATTTTTATATATTGTTACTTTTACCTTTTTATTCACTATCTTGCCATATCCAAGATTTCCTTATATACTACATTTTTTGTTGTGTTTTCTTTAAGATTCTTTGTTTTTGTCTCTATGCGTTCTTCTTTAAATAAGAAAATCTTTAAGGTATCTGATGATTTTGCTTGAAATAATTCAACATATAATTGTCTATGAGTAAAGACGCGAGTTGATAGATATAATCCTAGGTTTGACAATGTTTGACGTTGTGATTTGTTTATTGTCATACAGAATGCCAATTTTATTGGAAATTGTCTTCTTCTCATTTCAAATGGAAGTTCTATCAATTCCGGTATGAAAGTTATTCTTGGTATGAAAACTCTTTCTCTAATATTTGTACCTGAAAATATATTATTTGGTTTTATTTTTTATTTTTTATGAAAATGTCAAATCATAGATATATAGTTATTCTTATTCAATGTTTTTACTATTTAATGCAAGTCTCTCTCTCTCTCTCTCTCTCTCTCTCTCTCTCTCTCTCTCTCTCTCTCTCTCTCTCTCTCTCTCTCTCTTACACACAAACAAACAATCATACTTACATTAATATATATAAATTTATTTTTGTATTTTTTCATTCTTGGATCTATTTGCACATTATTTAAAAGTTATCTTAATAAGTATTCATTAAAATTTATTTGTTTCTAATTTACTATATTTAATAGATTTATATTAAAAATGTGATAATAAAATTTGTTACATCTACCTTTTTATAAAAAGTTGTATTTTATATTGCATGGTTGTATGAATATCAAATCATTATAATTAATACATTTAGAAAACATTGTAGCATATATATTATTAAATTGATTAGAGACTCAAAATTAGAGAAAAAGAGAGAGGATAAGATGGATAGATAGAAAAAGATAGATATTTATCTAAGTGTTTAAAAGAAAAGGCTAAAGTACTTTATTTAAATTATAACCAAAGTCTTCAAAGATACCTTTTTGATGTTCTCCATCATGACACCCTTGACCATCCACCCGGTTGTTTCTTCACAACATTTAAATTATAACCAAAGTCTTCAAAGATACCTTTTCAATATTCTCCATCGTGACACCCTTGACCGTCCACCTGGTTGTTTCTTCACAATCATGCACCAGCTCCAATCATCTTCTCCATCCTTGACCTTTAGCAACCTGCCAGGAGCTAAGAAGATTAATATTTAGAAAACATTATAGCATATATATTATTAAATTGATTAGAGACTCGGAATTAGAGAGACAGAGAGAGGATAAGATAGATAGACAGAAAAAGATAGATATTTATGTAAGTGTTTGAAAGAAAAGGCTAAACTGTGTTATTTGAATTATAAATAAGCTCAATATAAAATTATAACTATAATTGAAAAGATAGTTCAAGTAATCTAACCTTGTAAAGTCTTTGTGTATTAAAGACCAATTGAAGGAGCATGCATCTATCCAAAATAGTAAACCTAGAGTTTGAAAAAAAAACACTTAATACTATTTAATGCAAGCATCTCTCTCTCTCTCTCTCTCTCTCTCTCTCTCTCTCTCTCTCTTGCACACACAAACAAACAATCATACTTACATTAATATACATAAATTTATTTTTGTGTCTTTTCATTCTTTGATCTCTTTGCACATTATTTATCTTAATGCCCACCTTCTGATATTTTTGGCTTCAAAATTGCATTATAAATACATATTTATATAAGAGCATCCTTGCTTTGTAACGGCCTCAGGTCTGTAGGCTTGGGCCCCCCTTTGATATTGTATATCCTCTTTATGCTCCTTTTAGGAGTTTTTCTCATTAATTCTAATCTTTGCCCCCTTTTTTAAAAAAAGTTTATTCTTTCAACACATGTACACTAAGTTGACGGTCCTTTATAGGAAACATTGATTGATTAAAATAATACCAAGATCTAATCATAATGAAGTAGGATCCTTGTTATTAAGGTAATACACATTAATTAAGTCGAAACTCAATAGTTAGCAGCATAAGCTCTAACCATAGGATATGGCGAAATACCTCTTTAACTAAGGCGTGCTCTGTTGATCCTCACATCCATCCATCAGTGGCTAGATAAACGATACCTACGTTCTCCTCGATTGCCTTGCTATGGATGGTTGCTACCATATTAGCCTTTGGCATGTGGTAACCTTTGCTTTTTTATAACTCCAACGCCCAGCTGCCCGAATCGATCACTACACCATCCCCGCGCAATGCAAGAAGCAAAGCCCCAATTGATGGCATCTGCATATGGACTCCTCAAATCTCCAATGAACTACAGCAATCCATTCATCATGATGTTAATCACAAAATATAACTCATCATGTTCACGTTAATCACCAATGAATGAGCTGATAAAAAACATTACACTAATTGAGCACCAATATATTTTATGTTCGACATTACCATTGTGCTAGATGAGGCAGCAGAGGGTGAAGGGGGAGGCAGGGCTGCCCTAGCTTTAGCATCGCCAAGATGCTCTAGCAAAGAGTGGATAGTGGCCTCGGTGAGGACCCGATGCTTTGCAAAATCTGCTTAAGTGCAGGTGAGGAGGTTTTCTACTGTCTGGGCCAGACTCATGGCTTCCTCATGCAAGCCTTCAATTACGGTAAGCTCGTGTGATGAGCTCTCTCGACCGTTGTATGGGCTATTATGACTTGCTGTTGGAGCTCAGTGATGTGAGCAATTGCAGTGTCCAATTGCTCGATTGCTGATCAAACTTCTTTTGGAGCTCCATAAACTGAAGGTATGTCTGCTATAGGTCTTTAGACACTGCACCCTCCTGGGCCTTGGCTAAGAGCCTCTCCCGTTCTGGGACATCTGCACCACCTCTTGTTGCCTGTAGATGCACTCTATCATTTGGGTGATGAGCTCGCATGCCATATGTGAGAAGCCTCTCCATGGGCTGCATGTATGCTCTCTACATAAGCCTGACTGGAACTGAAACTGCCCGAGCGGACCCAACGAAGAGTGTTCACAGTGTTCTATGAGGAAGGGCCAGCCTTTGCATATGATGGCATCTCTTCGAATATTTCAAGAGGCAATGTTTCAAACAGGCTTCTGTTGAAAAAATATGGTTTCCTCTTCTCTTCCTCTTCCTCTTCGGCCTTCTTACTGGCTTTTGTAGCTGTTGCAAGTTCCTCCTATGTTGGCCTGGGGTTGGGGGGCGGTAGAACCTATTCTATGACATCTAGCGCGTGATGGGGCCTCTTCACTCGTGGTGGATTAGGAGAACTGGATGGTGAGGGTACAGAGATCACCGCCGCACCTGGCCCGCTTAGCTGGGTTGCCCTTGGCAATTCTTCCCATCCAACACCATAATAGAGGACCCTAGTCAATAAGGTTGCAGCCAGCAGCTAGCTTTCCTTGGGGGTTAAAGAAAACTACGTGTAGCTCTCTGAAGAGATAGTCGGCCCAATTCACCATCTTGCTCTGGTGGTGGACTCTAGCCAATGTGGTCATACTACAGTGGTTGAATCGGTCGGTCCACCTGGTAGTAAGTAGAAACTGCAAAGCTCTTATAGGCATAACCAGATCCTCCTGTGCTATGTTCCCTCACTCGACTCCATCCTTGTTGGGGTTTCCCCTATACAGGCCTCTGGTGAGCTTTGTTGCATTGTTGAGGCAGACATATGGCTGGATCATATGAGGAAACGTCAAAGCATCGCGCGCATCAGCTCCACGCTCAGCTGCACCTTATGCCTCTACCCTTCGATGTCCAAGACCTTGTCTGTGTGTTGATTGGCGCCATAGCTCTCTGTGAAAAAAAATGTGGTCGGGGCCCCATGGTTCCAAAGTGGGTAGTGTTCCATAGCTGAGCGGATCAAACTTTTGTACCACCGCCGGATCTGAAGGAATAGCTCTATAGTAGGGTTTGGTGAAGTAAAGGAGCTTATGCTCCACCTTATGATTATTTTTCATAAGGGAATGGACAATGTGTCCATTGATCTACTTCATCAAGGCCTCACCCAAGTGAGAGAACTGGTCGGGTGCTTTGCATATTCTTTAAAGCGGCCACCCGGCAGTCTCTTCCTCCTGATAGTAGTGTGATGGAGGACTTCCTAGGAGGAGTCAGAGACTTCAGACATTGTGTGGGCTAGTAGGTGAGTGTAAGGGCTTGGGAGAAAAAAATTCAAGAGTTTGGCTAAGGGGAGAGGCAAAAGTTAGAGAATAGAGAGGGGGGGCATATTTATAGTACTGGGAGAAGGGCATTGATGTGGCAAGTCCAGGGAATGGAAATGTGATTGTCAAGGAACGGTCGCGGGAAGTGAAGCAAACGGGCGTGGTAGTTGGCCAGTGTGAGCGAACGGGCATGAGATTTTAGCGAACGGGCGTGGGAACATGAGCGAATGGGCTTTTGCTCATGAAATCAGGAAGGAACGTCCGCGGGAAACTCGGAACATCCGTGGGTCTGGATGATAAGGGGCTGGCACGACCGCGGGCTTAAATCGAACGGGCATGGGAACTTGTTGAAGAGGCAATGGCCATGGCAAACTTCGAACAGGTGTGGGTGTAAGATTCCTCATCCCAGCTTTTGAGGTATACAAGAGTAAGAACCTCCCTTTCTGATCTTATAATTATTCCCCTCTCTGAAATAAAAGAAAGATTCTGTTTTACCCTATTTTGACCTAGAGAGAGAAAATGTCTAGAGAGAGAGAGTCCAAAATTGAGATATTTTTTGATATAAAAATCCTCCTAGTGTCTAAAATGAATTCCCCTAAAATAGAAATTCAAAAAGAACCTTCTAATGTGCAATTGGAATTAATTGGAAATGGGTATAAAGGACCTTAGCCTAACGGTCTAGATTTTTAGAAATTTTTGGATTATGGTCCAATTAAGGTATAAAAGAAAGATTTTGTTTTACCCTGTTTTGACTTAGAGAGAGAAAATGTCTAGAGAGAGATAGTCTAAAATTGAGATATTTTTTGATATAAAAATCCTCCTAGTGTCTAAAATGAATTCCCCTGAAACAGAAATTCAAAAAGAACCTTCCAATGTGCAATTGGAATTAATTGGAAATGGGTATAAAGGACCTTAGCCTAAGGGTCTAGATTTTTAAAAATTTTTGGATTATGGTCCAATTAAGGTTCGTATGGGCCAATAAGATCAATCCATGTGTGGGGAGGAGATAAATCCAATTTGTAAAAGAAAATACCCAAAAATGAGTAAATACTCACATAAGATGAAGAGTTGACTATGTACAAGGGTTATTCGTAAAAAACTATGATAAGTATTACTAAAAAAAGAGATATTTTGGGTATAATGATTCCATTTTGACACATGTGTAAGGAAGGGGAGTCCCTTCAAGGAGGCGCCTACTTCACATGATTGATGAATGGTAGTAAGGAAATACCTAAATTCCCATTTATGCTTAATTTTAATGGTTTTTATGATTTTTATCTTCTCTAAAATGAATATGATGTTATGCTTCATTGAAAAAAGGCATTCCCCTCTCTTCTTTACTAAATCCAACCATTCTTTATCCTAGATGAATGATTAATGGATGAAATCAAGCTTTTCATAATGTTTCTCTTTGATAAGTAGAAAATGTTTACATTAGAATGATTTAAATACTCTTGGTGAACTTCTAATTAATTTTAGAGAGTTAAAAATTGAAAAATGGTCAGCCATACAAAGGAGATTATGGCAAAATTTTCTAAAATTGTGAAAAATAAGTTTTATTTTTTATTTCAAAGAGTAATTTCCTTCATATATGTATTCTTAAAGTGTTATTTTTCATCCTAGGTATAGAAAAATGCATACTAAAAATATTTTATTAAAAAAGTGTTACTTTCTTTAGAATTAAATTCTATGCATAGAAGGAAGCATATTGAAATTTTTATTTTGATCATAAAAGATTTATTCATAAATGATTTTTATGCATAAATGGATGCATAAAAGAATTTCTTTTATATTAAAAGAGTGATTTTCATCATAAATGATTTGTATGCATAAAATATATTTTTTTATATTAAAAGTAAGATTTTCATCATAAATGACTTTTATGCATAAATGGATGCATAAAAGAAATTCTTTTATATTAAAACAGTGATTTTCATCATAAATGATTTGTATGCATAAACATATGCATAAAAGATTTTTTTTATATTAAAAGAGTGATTTTTATCATAAATGATTTGTATGCATAAACATATGCATAAAAGATTTTTTTAATATTAAAAGAGTGATTTTCATCATAAATAGATTTTATGCATAAATTAGATGCATAAAAGATTTTTTTAATATTAAAAGAGTGATTTTCATCATAAATGATTTGTATGCATAAACATATGCATAAAAGATTTTTTATATATTAAAAGAGTGATTTTCATCATAAATAGATTTTATGCATAAATTAGATGCATAAAAGAAATTGTTTTATTATAAAAGTGTGACTTTCATCAGAATTAAATTTATGCATAAATAGATGCATAAAAGAAAGATTTTATTTTAAAAGAATTATTTTTCATTGGATTTAGTTTTTATGCATGGGAAGATATATAAGAGAAATTCTTTTATTCTAAAAGTGTAATTCCTACTAAATTGGATTTATGCATGGAAAGATGCATAAAGAATTTATTTTAATCCAAAAGTGTTATTCTCATCAAATTTGATTTTATGCATAAAGAAATCCATTTTTATTTCAAAAGAGTTATTTTCATCAATTTTGATTTTATGCATAGAAAGATGCATAAAGATTTTTTTTTCAATTCAAAAGAGTTATTTTCATCAATTTTGATTTTATGCATAAATAGATGCATAAAGAATTTTACTTTTAATCCAAAAGAATTATTCTTATCAATTTTGATTTTATGCATAGAAAGATGCATAAAAGATTTATTTTTATTTTGAAAGAATTATTTTCATTGAAATTGAATTTATGCATAGATAGATACATAAAAGATTTATTTTTATTTTTAAAGTGTTATTCTCATTAAAATGAAATTTATGCATAGTAAAATGCATAAAAGGTTTATTTTTAATTCGAAAGTGTTATTTTCCTTAAAATCGAATTTATGCATAAATGAATTTTTATAAAAGTGTTATTCCTACTAAAGTTATCTTTATGCTAATTAGATACGTAAAGAATCTTTATATCAAAATATTGAAATTCTCTTTCCTTCTATGAATGGATGGATGGAAGAATATGAATCAGATAAATGTAAATGGATGAATGGATGTAGATGTCCTATGAATTGGGATGTGAAAATGGATGTATGGATGTAGATGTGAATGTGGATGTATGAAGGATATGGATGTGAAAATGGATGTAGATGTGAATGTGGATGTATGAATGTGAATGTGGATGTATGGATATAATGGATGTATGGATGTAGATGTGGGTGTGGATGTATGGATGTGGATGTAGGGATGTGGATGTATGAATGTGGATGTGAAAATGGATGTATGGATGTAGATGTGAATGTGGATGTATGGATGTGGATGTGGATGTATGAATGTGGATGTGGATGTGGATGTGGATGTGAAAATGGATGTATGGATGTAGATGTGAATGTGGATGTGGATGTGGATGTAGATGTGAAAATGGATGTATGGATATAGAAGTGGATGTGGATGTGGATGTAGGGATGTGGATGTATGAATGTGGATGTGAAAATGGATGTATGGATGTAGATGTGAATGTGGATGTGGATGTGAAAATGGATGTATGGATGTAGATGTGGATGTGGATGTATGTGGATGTAGGGATCTGGATGTATGAATGTGGATGTGAAAATGGATGTATGGATGTAGATGTGAATGTGGATGTATGGATGTGCATGTATGGATGTGGATGTGGATGTGGATGTGGATGTATGGATGTATGGATGTGGATGTGGATGTATGAATGTGGATGTATGGATGTAGATATGGATGTGGATGTATGGATGTATGGATGTGGATGTGGATGTGGATGTGGATGTATGAATGTGGATGTGGATGTGGATGTGGATGCATGGATGTATGGATGTGGATGTGGATGTGGATGTGGATGCATGGATGTATGGATGTATGAATGTGGATGTGAAAATGGATGTATGGATATAGATGTATGGATGTGGATGTGGATGTGGATGTATGAATGTGGATGTGAAAATGGATGTATGGATGTAGATATGAATGTGGATGTACGAATGTGGATGTGTATGTGGAATAATGAATGCGAATATGTATGTGAATGGATATGAAGTCGATATGAGCGAATGGATGAGGTGAATCATAATGTGAATGATTAATGAATGTGGATGTGTATGTGGAATAATGAATGCGAATATGTATGTGAATGGATATGAAGTCGATATGAGCGAATGGATGAGGTGAATCATAATGTGAATGGATATGAAGTCGATATGAGCGAATGGATGAGGTGAATGATTAATATAAGATGTGAACGAATGAGATGTAATGAGAAATGGATGTGATGAGACGTAATGTAAATTAAGAAAGATAGGAATGGATGTTATGTGAAGTGAATGAATCTGATGTGATGGGATAAAAAATGATGTATCTGGTCAAGAATGGATACACATATGATTTGGATTTGGGTTAAGTAATATGGATTGATGTGGAACAATCTGGAAAGACGTGAGTTCATTAGAGAAATTGTATTTGTGAACTGTTTGTAAATGACTGTTTTATGTCAAGAATGCTGGGGAAGCATTTTAACTATCTCAAGAATGTGGTCGTGGAGACCTACCTGATAAAGTTGCAATAGCTGACGGAGGACGTCTCGCGTAGCAAGGTCAGCCGAGGTCTTGACTAGCCTCGGTTCGATTTAAATGGTGAGCTTCCGGTACAGTGGATGAGGGACCAAGGAAGCGGTGGATGAGGGACCAAGGAAGCGGCCTATGAGTGAAGCGCTAGGTGACCTGCGAAGGATCCTAGAGGGTGTTGACCATACGGTGCTCGGGCTCTGGGTCGTCGAAGATACCCACACGTGCGTCGTGGAAGATATTGGAACAAGGAGTAAGAGTTGTATTTTGAAACCGGGCATGGATCTGGTTGATTGACCTTGCTGGTCCTCAACAGATGAATCCATGGCTCTTTTATATGGATCTGTTGGTTGATCTTGCTGATCTTCAACGGAGATTCCATCTTGATTTTTATAAGTGATTATATTGCCGAGTACTATGAGCTAGGAACTATTGAAAAGGCCCCTGATAGGTGGTCCGATGAAGGGATGATTGGAAATAAGGATTCAACCAGAGATTTTGAGGATTGTGATCAGTGACACAATGGTTTCATTAAAGGATTGTTTTAAAGATAGCTGATGCTGAGAAAAAGGCAATTTCATATTGGGTGTGTAAGTTGTGTGACTAGTTTTATGTTTGCATGAACATCCGGCTAGGTGGCCTGGGAACTCTTTTCCCTGGTACCCGGGACAAAACCTAACCAAATTCCTAATTGGATCCCATCACTACAGTGGTTGGGGGGGGCGGTTGGCTAACCCATGGGACTGGATGGGGTTAGGCTAGACGACTGATGGATCCGTAAAATGAGACTCAATTCTATTATAATACGATAGATGAAGTAAATCTCGGATGGTAATTGTTCTATGGATAAGAATCAACGGCTTTGCCTCTCGATGGGGAAAAAAGTGTTGATCTCTATGATCCAAGTGCAAGTTTCTTCCTTGATCTGACCGAGTGTTTTCTTTGGTTCGGTTGGATCAGTTTGGTCAGTAATAACCTTGACTACGTTAGGGAAAAGTTATCCTGGTGGAATCGCCCGTGCTTTCCGGGCAAAGAAAGTTTTTCTGGGTTTGGTTTTGGAAAAACCGATGGATTAGTCTCTTGTCCGGATATCCGTGGGCGAGGCCCCGAGTGTGGGACCCTGCCCCATGCAAGAAGTGCTACTTCCGCTGCTAGCACCCCTGAATTTGTTGCGCGGTGGGGTCAGGGATCTTACAGTGGGAAAATTGGAACGCCTGTGACTTTTTTTTTGTGCACCCTCTACTAACAGGTTTTGTACACATAGGCTATGTTGCCATCACCACTTTGCGGGTTTTTTTTGTACACATAGGCTATGTTGCCATCACCACTTTGCGGGTTTTGTACTGATCATCACAAGTCCAATTTGCCAAGACAAGGAGTCGATTCTAGTTAGGTGTTGGTGAGTAAGTGGGAGTTACTTCCTTGAGGAATTCGGGAGCGGTTTGCAAAAGGAAGTACCTAAGGCTGGTGGAGCTGATGATGGCATTTCTGTAACCTCTGGTGGTAGCCTTACAATGAGTGGTAGCCTTACAATGAGTGGTGGGGGGGTTGTTAACGTTGAAGGTATATCTGTAAGGAATTCTATCAGCAGCAGCAGCATGGCAATTAGCTTGGAGTTTTTGCTTACCTTGGCAGGTGATGCCTTGGGCATCCATTTCAGGGTAAGGGACGATGGAGTGACACGAGGTGGGGGTTTGTATTGGGGAGATTAAGGAATCCAAATGTGAGGATTGCCCTCATAGAAGTGTTAGGCACGGAGAAGAGGTTTTGAATCCACTGAAGAGTTGATTTTGGAGGTTGGCATGGAGGGTTTGGTTTAGGGATATAACTCTTGGGCCTGCGCTTGGCCCTCTCCCTGTAGGCTTGAGGTTGGCGAATTGGTTTGCGACGTGAGGGATAAGAAGCATTGGATGCATGTGGATGAGGGGGACAGTGAGATCTTTTAGGGATCCACAAGTGTGATTCACCTTCATAGTAGCCTTGTCCTGTGAGGAGCTTCTTAGAAACCCATAGGTGAGATGATGAACTTTGGGGACTTTTGTTAGTGGTGTTAGCTTTGTTAGTTGGGTTAGTGTGGCTTGATGGGGCAGCAACTTGCGAAGTGGCGATCTGAGTGCGAGTTGCTACTCTGCATGGTGGTGGTGTGGGAGTTAGAGACATTTGTGTGGTTGGCATGAGTAACGGCCTCTTTTTTAGGGGGATGAATTGGTAGGGTGAGGTGACTGAATAATAGTGGGTGGTGGAGTGGGGAGTGCTTGGTCTAGGAAGGCAGCGGGGGTTGGCTCCTCATCTATCATGAGAGAAGCCAGTCAATGTGGCATCGGTTATGTCCCATCCATCCTCTGTCGCCTAGGAGGATCTCTCCATGCACTGTTGCTACACGCATCACATAAAACTTTCCTTCCAAGGGATTATTTCCAATGTGAAATGAGAGTGTAACTGTGCCAATGCAATGAACATGCTATGACGCAACCGTTGTGATAGTGGCAAGGGTTTCTTTTAGTGTGGGTTCCCCAAGGGAACACCAAGTTTCATATGACATCAAATTGTAACTAGACCTTGTATCAACAAGAGCTAATTTTTGGACAAAGCTTGTCGGGGTGGTCATTCCTAGCCGCGGCAGAGCTGGCTTCACCTCCCAATCTTCTTCTTCTTCTAAGTCGACCAATTGGGCCACGTTGATCTCATGATATGCTTTTGCCTACACTTGCCTTGCCTTTCCTTGGCCTCTTCTTGTGCAGTTTTTTTCATATCCTCATGGTCCTTCTTTCGTTGTTTTTTATCATGGGGATGGCTTTTAAAGTGGCCTCTGTGAGAGGTCCATATTAGCGTTTAAGTTTGCTACCATTAAAGTAACCTGCCATCTCAACACCATCAGGTGTTTCAATGCGCATAGCACCTTGTGGGGTTATCTCAGAGACTAGGAAAGGTTCTAAGCCTCTGAGCTTGAGATTTTTCTTATGTGTTTTGGTACTGAATAAGAGGACCATGTCTCCCTCATTTATCTATTTATCCTTGAGCTGGTCATCAAACCATTGTTATTGCCTTAACTTCTCTACAATCATGTTGTAGATTGTAAAAAGGCATGTTTCGTCAAGATTTTTACGCTTGAATAAGCGACAGCTTAAGGCATTTTTGATGAGTTTTTCGTGCACTATGACATGTAGACTAGGGACTAAGAACTCCATGGGCATGACCGCTTTTATACCATAAGCTAACTTGAAAGGGGTAGTATTGGTTGCAGCCTTGTATGAAGTTCAATAAGCCCAAAGTGTAGCCGGAAACTTTTGTTTCCAATCGTTGTGGCTAGCCTCCATGGTTTTGGTAAGAATGGCACACAGGATTTTGTTAGTGCTTTTAGCTTGGCCATCTGCTTTACGGGGGTAATATGGGGAAGACTTCTTGTGGGTGACAAGGAACTCTTGTAAAAGGAATTTAATTACCTCATTAATGAAATGTGTCCTATTGTCACTGACGAGCTTGAGAGGGAAACCAAAGCATGTGATCACTGATTCATAGAGGAATTTAGTCGTTGATCGAGCATTAGCCTTGCGGGTTGCACGAGCTTCTACCCACTTGGTGCAATAATTTGTGGCAGCAATTATATATCGGGCTTGAGTGTATTTGGCCGCCAAACTAATGGGTCCTACGAAGTCTATGCCCCATTTCTCAAATGGTTGTAAAGACGCGATGGGGTTCAGGGGCATGTGATCCTTGAAACAAGGAATTGCTACACGTTGGCATTCATCACATCGTTTGACATACTTAGTAACGTCATCCATTAAAGTGAGCCACCATAACCTAGCTATGAGAATCTTGCAAGCAATGATATGGAGTGCAAAGTTTTCCCGAGCACAAGCAGAGTGAGCCTGTTCAAGGAGGAAGACATATTCGCCTTCCCGAACACGTCTTAGGATTTTGTCTTTGCCCTGCTTGTAAAGTTGGCCCATGATAAGCTGGTAAGGGGTCTCTTTTTTGATTAAACGACGGGCACGGTCTTTGTTGAGGAGAGGATCAACTGGTAAGTCATTGGCTAAGAAGTGAGCTACTTCTTTGCCCCATTCAGAAATCAAGCAAAGTTGGAATAGGGCGGCATCTAGTAAATCATCATCTACCCCCACTGGTGGTTGTTCACCATTGGGGATCCTTGACATGTGGTCTGCAAGAACATGCTGAGAGCCTTTCCTTACCGTGATGGTGAAGTCAAACTCAAGCAAAATAAGGAGCCACCTAGTGATTTTACTTGTCATATAGGGCTTATTTACTAGGTACAAAAGGGCTTGATGGTCTACAAAGAAAACAAAAGTGGTCACCGAAAGATAATGGGCAAAATTCTTAACCATGTAAACCATCGCTAATCCCTCCCTCTCGGTTGTGATGTAATTTCTCTCAGCTTCGTTGAGTTGGCGGCAACTGGAAAAAAATAATGGGAAAGTCCATCTTGTGTTCGCTTGGTTGTGCTAGCACGCATCCTATAGCAAATGCTGAGGTAGCATTAATGTGGACATGGAAGATGAGATCCCAATTGGGGAATCTGAGGATTGGAGCGCTTGCCAAGGCTTTTTTGAGAGTTGTGTAAGCCTGTTGGCATTCTTCAGTCCACTCAAAAACAATAAGGAGTCCGTAAAGGGGTCTAGCAATATCAGCGTACATGAAAATGAATCGTCGTCGATAATAGCCGACATGTCCCATGACGCGTTGGACACCTTTAAAGTTTGTGGGTGGGGGAAACTCGAGAATGAGCCGCAATTTTTTGTCATCGGTCAAAATTCCCTACCTGGAGACAATGTGTCCCAGAATCACACTGCATCAAACCCAAAATTGACATTTGAGAGGGTTCAACGAGATTCGATATAACCTGCATCTTTCTATCACTTTGCGCAGACATGTTAGGTGCTCCTTCCAAAAGTAATTGACACAAAGGTCATCCTTGAAGACTTCAAGGAACTTCCGAAGATATTCCTTCTGAGCCGTATACATGAGGTGTTGGAAGGTTTCGGGGCATTGATCAACCCAAAGTGTTAGTATACACTCAATGCTCGCCTCTCAACATGTATCTCACTTTGATGTATAATGCACATTTGTTAGGCCCCCATTATAAGGAGTGCCATGGTGCATATGCCTTTAGTGGGAACCCCAGACACCGATGGGGTCATTATTGTGACCATTGATGATTAGGAGATGGTCAGGGGTACGAGCGTTAGTTGGGGTCCGGGGCATTGCCCCAGCTGGGGATCCCAGGGGGGGCTAGTGGCTCCCCTGGGGGTGGGAGCCCCGAGGAGATGGTATGAGGAATATTCCCTTGGATACCAGCTCCATCATTAGTGGGCAGCAGTGGTCTCCCACACCACCTATAGTACTATATATGGACATGGTTGCCCCATGAGGCTAAGGTATCCAATTCTTGTGAGTATCCACCCCCTTCTACACTTCATACATACTGACTAGATTGCCATCTAAGCTCTACTTGAGAACGCACAAGTGGACAACACCATCACTTGCACCTCTTTGGTATAATCAGAATTTTAAATTCTCTCAATTGTGTATCTATTGCATTGTCTATTCTGCTTTGTCTAACTATCTCTTTTTACTGTGCCATATTCTTATATGGTATCAGAGCTTAGGTTCTCTTAGCAGGAATAGTGCATAAAGTTTAGTCTTTCTTTGCATAGAACCCTAAGAGTGACGGTTTCTACCTCTGTTGTTGCTACTGCTGACCAGTCTTGTGCATAAAGTTTAGTCTTTCTTTGCATAGAACCCTAGGAGTGACGGTTTCTACCTCTGTTGTTGCTACTGCTGACCAGTCTTGTGCATTCATCCGCGTCCCTTCACAGAAGGCAAGCTTGATGGGACAAACTATACTCTTTGGAAATTCAAAATCAATGCCATTCTAGACTCTTATGAGCTCCTAGAAACTGTTATGGGAATGGATGTAGAACCACCCAGTGGGAAGTCCCGACCCCAACAACCCTACAAACATGCTTTCGCCAGATGCTACACTTCTTCGAGCATGGAGAAGATGCTACACTTCTTCGAGCATGGAGAAGGTGCAATGTTGACACACTTTGTGCAATCATCACCACCATAAGTGATTTTGTTCTCACTCTGATTCAACATACTACCAAGGCTACAAAGGCTTGGATCATATTAAGAAATTAGTATGAGACTCACAATCAGACTTGGATTTTGAACCTGGAGAATTGGCTTGATGTGCTGAAGTTTGCTAAAGGAGAAGCTGCTGAAGCATTTATCTTGTGGATCAAAAATCTGTGATATCAAATGGTTGTTGTTGAGACTACACACACTAGTGAGGAGTTGGCCCAAGGGTGCATCTGAATTCTTTCACAAAAGTATGATGGCTTGGCCACATCACTAAACACTCAGGTTATAGTACCGTCTTTATCATTTGAAGAATTTAGTTCTATGCTACTTGACGAGGAGATGCAGCTGAAGACCTGCGATGGTAGTGATGCTGCATTTTTGGCCAATGCTAAAGGCAAAGGCGCAACATCTATTGATGAGAAGAAGAAGAAGCCAAAGAAGAAGAAGTTTCAAGGGAGCTATTATTACTCTGAACAAGAAGGGTCACGCTATCAAAGATTGTAGAAAGAACCAAGCTAACGAGAAGAACGGCACCTTGAAGTCTTCATGGAAGGGAAAGGAGTCAGTCAACAATGTCGAGACCAATCTTGAACTTTGGGTTGCCATTGAAGAGGTATGTTCATCTGCTCAAGCTCCAGTTGATGATTCATGGATTTTGGATAGTGGAGCATCCCGAAACATGACCAGTAAGAAGGGCTAGTATATTTCAGAATTGTAGGAACCATGTGAATCTTGTATGATGGGCAAGCAACAATGCAAGGCATTTCTAGAGGAAAGCAACAATTGGGCAAAGACTCCTCTAGAGCTGGTACATGTTGATCTTTGTGGTAAAATGTCTACTACTGCATTAGGGGGATCTTCTTACTTTATGCTATTAGTCAATGATTACAGTAGGAAGATGTGGGTTTATTTCCTTCAAGATAAGGCTGAAGCTTTTGGCAAGTTCAAACAGTGGCATAAGCTTGTGGAAAATGAGACATGAAAGAAGGTGAAGAAGTTTTGTAAAGATCGAGGAGGGGAATTCCTTTCAATGGAATTTGACAGCTATTGCAAGGAGAATGGCATCAAGCACCAACTCACCACTGCTCACACACCTCCACGTAAAATGGTGTTGTAGAACACCGCAATCGAGCTGTCTCATGGAGATGGCTCGATGCATGTTGAAGGCAAAGGGTTTGCCCAATACATTTTGGGTTGAAGAAGTCAACACAGTAGTTTATGTCCTCAATCAAAGCTACACAAAGGCACTCATAGATGTTACTGTTAGAAGTCATCTCCTGTCCAGTTTTATACACCAGGGCCTTTGTTGTGGGTGTGCCCGCCCTTATGAGGTGTTTTATCATTTTTCCCCACTCTCCGTATTTTTTCCCTATTTTTTTCCCATTTTTCTGTGGCTTGGGAGGCAGCCCTGAGTTGGCAGGAGGATCCATTTGCTAGCCGACTACATCAGATGTGTGTATTGGAGCTGGCCAACTGTACCTGATGCAGTCATGGACCCTCAAAGCTGGCTGACTGGCTGACTGGCTGCATGCTACTGGCCGACTGTATATGCAATCGTGGAGCCTTTTTCAGCAGGCTGACTGCACATGTGGGGGCATATAAATAGGCCCCCACCCCCATACCACTCAGTGTATCATACCGAGATTTTCTTGTGTATATCAGAGCAGAGTTACACGCCTACTTCTCTCTCTCTCTCTTGTGCTGTTTTTCTACATGCGTTTTTGCTCTTGTGTTCCCAGATCTGGTCATCATCTCCGCTGTGTATTCTAACATGGTATCAGAGCCCTAGGCTCTAGATAGTTCTTGGAATTTGTGTGAGCAAGAGGGGGACTGTTCTGTGGCTGATTGGTGGACTGTTTTGGACTGTTCGGGAAGAGGAGAAGCAAGAGGACGGCGGGCTGACTTGCTGGACAGCCACTTGCAGGTTTTAGTTCTTCTTTGCTCCCACCCAGCTACCCTTTTCAAAGTACATCCCCGCAATGGCAGATCTATTTGAGATGGCCGAGAGACATGTGAAGATCCCGACACTCCCCACGTTCCTAGTGGACCGTCAGTTGGATAGGAGTAACTACGGCATATGGAAGGTGATGATGGAATCTGTTCTGGAGTCTTACGACCTCACCGATTTCGTCATTGTTTGGTGTTCCACGGCCGAAAGTAGAGGAAGGGGAGTTACCGTCGACCCGAGACCGGGAGGTCCAGACACAGATGTGGGATTGTGTCAACGCCAGGGTCCGTTCGTTTATTTTCCTCAACTACACACCGCAGAGGTAATCAATCATGTAAAGCATATGACGCTGGCCAGAGGTATATGGCAGCATTTGGCTTCTCTTTACAATAGGGTATCGCCCATGAAGAGGATTTCCTTGGAAGTACAGATGCGGGTCATGAGCCCTACAAAGTCGTCGATGATGTGGGAGCATATTAATAAGCTGCAGGCTCTTCAGCAGGAAGTTCTTCAGGTTGGGAAGGAGATATCGTCAGAGGACATGGCCATCACGTTGTTGTCACATTTGCCCTCTTTGTACTCAGCATTTCACTCATCTTTGATTACCAGTGGCAGGCTCACCACCATCACGTGGGAGGAGCTTGTGCCTATGGTCCTGGACCAGGAGGAACGATTCACGAACCCTCCTCAAGGTGGAGGTTTAGAGGCCTTAACTGGCCAACAGTCGAAAGGCCGTAACTCGGGCAAAGGGAAGGCTTCATCAGAGAAGTCTTCTGAGAAGAAGTCCGATGCTGACCGCGAGAGCTAAAGGCAGAGAGGACCTGTAATGATTGTGGCGAGAAAGGCCACTATTGGAGGCAGTGTCCCAAGCAGAAGACCGAGAAGGGTGAAGATTCCTCATCAGCAGCAATCATGAAGACTCCGGCTTTTGTGCACCTAGAGGTGATGGACACCGATGTTTCATTTTCTTCAGGCAGGGAGGAGATTGGAGGACTCTCCGCACAACAGATACTCGGGAGTGGATTCTCGATAGTGGTGCTTCCAGGCACATGACTCCTTCCCGTTCCGGTTTACAGGATCTCTGCGCAGGCTTTTTGGTCATATTCTTACTGGGGATACGTCCACTATCCCAGTTCACAGTGAGGGCAGGATGGAGATAGTTCTCGATGGCAGAGGGGGGAAGCATTCCTCCCAGGTGTTGTATGTTCCGACACTTGGTTTTCATCTGTTGTCAGTGCATCAGGTTTGCAAGACTGGCGGGTGGAGTTTGATGAGCATTTTGTTGCTCTCCGGGACAAAGCAACAGGCCAAGTGGTTTGGGAAGGCGGAGTGGAGAATGGAGTTTACAGGCTTTCAGCACTCTCTCTCCCAGGTCCTCAGGATTGTGATGAGTGGCAATCTGGTAATGGCCACTTAAGTGTGGATACGCTGCAGGTGCGGGCTTTCCAAGACCAGGTGGTGGATAGCTGGCAGCAGTTGGCAGGAACTTTCCAGTACTGATGTTGGTGGTTCAGAGGGAACTAAACAGGTCACTTATGCTCTGATGTCTCATCGTGTTCGGGACAAAGAACCTCCAGTAGTTGAGGATGTTCTTTCCACGGGGACCTTTTGGAAAGCCAGGCAGGTGGCAGGTGATTACTTGCAGAAGTAGGTGGTTTCTCCAGGCTTTGTGGTTCCGGATTCAGAGGGGGTGGTTGACAGGTTTCATCAGGTTTCTAGGACTTGTCTGTGCACCGTAATAGGTGTTGATCCTTATGAGCGATGTGATGTCTCTTTGACTCAGAAGCTGTATGGTTCATTGATCTAGTTGATGGACACTAGATTGGACAGGAGCAGTGTGATGTCTCTTTGACTCAGAAGCTGTATGGTTCATTGATCTAGTTGATCTAGTTGATGGACACCAGATTGGACAGGAGCTTCCTGATGAGGCGGTTGAGCTCATGGTTGCGGATGACTCTTTGGGAGGCAGGATTGCGTTTCCTGTGGTTTGTGCGGCATGCGAAGGATCATGGACTCTTGTACATAGGAGGGGGATTGTTGGATGGAGTCCGACTCCACGGTTGGAGTGACTCAGTTTGGGGAGGAGACCCGAACACAAGGGGATCTACTTCAGGCCCAGGAGCAGTTTTAAGGAGCAGTTGGAGACAGTCATCTTTTGCCTTGTCGAGAACAGAGGCAGAGTACCGGGCTGTTTGTGATGCTGTTTGTGAGGTGGTGAAGATGCAGAGGTTGAATGGCAGGTTTGGGCTTCCACTGGCGAAACCCATGGTCATCCAGAGGCACTTTGTTCGTGAACAGATCATTGCTGATGACATCTTGCTAGAGTTCTGTTCAACGGAGGACAGTACAGTGGACCTCTTCACGAAGTCGCTCTCTCCAGATTTGCTCAGGCGGCACCCCAGCTCCCAGTGGTTGGTTTCACAGCCAGGAGCTGAGAGGGGGTGTTAGAAGTCATCTCCTGTCCAGTTTTATACACCAGGGCCTTTGTTGTGGGTGTGCCCGCCCTTATGAGGTGTTTTATCATTTTTCCCCCCTCTCCGTATTTTTCCCCTATTTTTTTCCCATTTTTCTGTGGCTTGGGAGGCAGCCCTGAGTTGGCAGGAGGATCCATTTGCTGGCCGACTACATCAGATGTGTGTATTGGAGTTGGCCGACTATACCTGATGTACTTGTGGACCCTCAGAGCTGGCCGGCTGGCTGCATGCTGTTGGTCGACTGCATATGCAGTCGTGGAGCCTTTTTCAGCAGGCCGACTGCACATGTGGGGGCATATAAATAGGCCCCCACCCCCATACCACTCAGTGTATCATACCGAGATTTTCTTGTGTATATCAGAGCAGAGTTACACGCCTACTTCTCTCTCTCTCTTGTGCTGTTTTTTTGCATGCGTTTTTGTTCTTGTGTTCCCAGATCTGGTCATCATCTCTGCTGCGTATTCTGACAGTTACACCTCAAGAGGCCTACTCTTGTAAGAAATCTTCAGTTTCTCATTTCAGAACATTTTGGCTGTGAATGTTATGTGCATATTCTAGGTGCATCTAGGACCAAGATAGATGCCAAACGCAAGAAGTGTATCTTTCTTGGATATAGTCAAGAGTCAAAGGCATATCAGTTCTATGATACAGAGGCAAAGAAGATTATGGCCAGCCAAGATGTGGTATTTGCAGAATAGCCACTCAGTGGAGGAGGTCCGTCCAATCTATTATTAGCCAGAGAAATAGTCCACCATGAGCCCAACCCACCAGTCAGATTCCCTCTCAAGGAGGAGGAGTTTTCAGAGAGGATGAAGACTCTCACACATCACAACAGCCTACTACTGCACCACAAGGAAAGCCACTTCTAAAGTGGCCACAATAGCTCTTTGATGAGCGTATTCGAGTACCTGAGAAGACATAATCTTCAATAGATGGAACACACAGATCAAGGAGAATAAAAGAGCAGAGAAGAGCATCTGATCTCATTGTCATATGGCCTTGATGGTTGAGATAATGGGAATAGTGAAGGAGCCAGCCACCTTGGATGAAGCCTTAGCAAATCCAAAGTGGAAAGCCGCGATGCAGTCTAAGTATAACAACATCATAAAGAACAACACCTGGGAGCTAGTTGATTGACCACTAAACATAAAGTTAATTGGTACCAAATGGGTTTGGAAAGCTAAGTATAAGGCTGATGGCTCACTTGAAAAATACAAATCTAGGTTGGTTGCACAAGGATTTGCACAGGTAGAGGGTTTCTACTTTGATGAAACCTTTGCTCCTACAGCTTGTATAACAACTATCAGGGTGGTACTTGCCTTGGCTTCTCACAAAAAGTAGCCAGTCTTTCACATGGATGTCAAATCAGCATTTCTGAATAGCCATCTTAAGGAGGAGATATATGTAGCTCAGCCATGAGGTTTTGAGATGCCCACATCAGAAAACAAAGTTTGTAGGTTGAAGAAGGCATTGTATGGGTTGAAACAAGTCCCAAGGGCATGGTATCACATGATAGGCCAATTTTTCAAAAAGATTGGGTTTATAAGAAGTGCTTCTAATGCTAACTTGTATGTTCTAAAAAGGTATGGCAAGATTGTTTTGGTTGTCTTGTATGTAGATGACTTAAACATTTCAGGTGATAATGAAGAGATGACTTAAACATTTCAGGTGATAATGAAGAGATGAGAAGATAATGGATATATTGATGACTTAAACATTTCAGGTGATAATGAAGAGATGACTAAAACATTTCAGGTGATAATGAAGAGATGATCTAGAAAACAATGGCAAGATTGTTTTTGGTTGTCTTGTATGTAGATGACTTAGACATTTCAGGTGATAATGAAGAGATGATCTAGAAGACAATGGATATATTGAGCCATGAGTTTTAGATGAAAGACTTGGGTCTTATACATTTCTGTTTGGGGATTGAGGTCTTGCAAGAGTCAGGTAAAATCTTCATTTCGCAGCAAAAGTATGCTTGGGAGATTCTTAAAGCATTTAGGATGACAAACTATAAGCCTGTGTCTACGCCAATGGAAGTGAACATGAAGCTTTCTGCAAAAGATTCTTCATCACTTGTTGACATCAGGAAGTACATGAAGTTGGTGGGGAGTTTGATTTTTCTCACTAACATTAGACCTGATATCAGCTTCATAGTTGGTGTAATGAGCAGGTTTTCCAACAAGCCACGAGAGAGTCATTGGAAGGAAGGGATGAGGGTACTTAGGTGCATTAGAGGTACTCTTGAGTATGACATCACTTACAACATGGGTGACACTCTGACAGGTTATTGTGACTCAGATTGGGCAAGAGATTGTGATTCTAGGAAATCAATTTTTGGATATTGTTTTTTGCTTGGTTCCACCAGTGCTTTCTCTTGGACCAACAAAAAGCAACCTACAGTGGCACTTTCTTCCACAGAGGCTGAGTATATAAGGCAGCTTGCATGTGAGGTAGTATGGCTTAGGAGAATCTTGGTTGACATAGTAGTTCTGATTAGGGAGGCTACAATCTTGTGGTGCGACACTCAGAGTTACATGGCTATCTCCAAGAACCTTGTGTTTCATGCTCGCACGAAGCACATTGAGATTCAGTATCATTATGTGCGATAGCTGATGGAGGATGAGATAGTGGACTTGGAGTATTGCTCTACATAGAAAAAATGCACCAATATCTTCACCAAGGCTCTTGGGAAGGATCAACTCACTCGGCATCTTCATCAACTTGGCGTTGGACCAAAAACCTAGTTCATTTAGGTGGACATTGAGGGGGGGTGTTAGTATACACTCAATGCCTTCCTCTCACCATGTATCTGACTTTGATGTATAATGCACATTTGTTAGGCCCCCACCATTATGAGGAGTAGCCATCGTGCATATGCCTTTAGTGGGAACCTCGGCTTAGATGCTGATGGGGTCATTATTGTGACCATTGATGATGGTTAGGAGATGGTCAGGGGTACGAGCGTTAGCTGGGGCATCGGCCTGCTGACTAGGTGCTCCCAAGGGGACTAGCAGCCCCCTTGGCAGGGGTTCGAGGGCGGGAGACCCCGATGAGATGGTATGAGGAATATTCTCTAGAATATTCTCTCGGATACTAGGTCCATCATTAGTGGGCAGCGGTCATGATGGTGGGCAGCGGTCGAGATGGTCAGTGGGACGCATTCGAGGGCGGGAGACCCCGATGAGATGGTATGAGGAATATTCTCTCGGATACTAGGTCCATCATTAGTGGACAGCGGTCGGGATGGTCAGTGGGATGCATTCTTGATACATAGGTGGTGACCATGTCTAGCAATGTAACCACCCTCATTGTATACGTGTGTACCACACCGCCTACAGTACTATATATGGACATGGTTGCCATGAGCTAAGGTATCCACCAATGCTTGTGAGTATCCACCCCCTTCTACAATTTGTACATACTCCATCCTCCAGATTTTGTCTAGATCGTCATCTAAGCTCTACTTAAGAGCGCAAGTGTGGATAGCACCATCACTTGTACCTCTTTAGTATAATCAGAATTTTAAATTCTCTCCATTGTGTATCTATTGCATTGTCTATTGTGCTTTGTCTTGCTATCTCTTTCCATTGTGCCATATTCTTATACAAAGGACATGACTCGGTATGCATATGTACCCCACTTAGTGGCAAAGGTTGTTTTGTGCTGGTCCTTAGGATCAATCAGCTTCCTTTGCCGCTACTCTTTCTAGCACGTGTTCGGTGAATGGTAGGGGATAGTGGCCCCTAATGGTGGCGGCATTAATGTTTTTGAGGTCAACACACACTCTGACTTTTCCATTCTTTTTGGGCACTATCACGATTGGTGATACCCACTCCGTATGCTCGATTTCATAGTTAAATCTGACATCGTAAGTCTTTCAATCTCTTCACTCACGGACTATCTTGGTGTACTTAGGGTTCATGGGATAAGCTCGTTGTTTAATCGGCCTGGCTCCATCAACCATTGGAATGGTGTGCTGGCACTTCTGGAGGTACACCCTTCATATCCGTGTACTTCCAAGTGAAACAGTCCTGGAATTTTGTCATCAGGAGTGTGATGAGCTTGGTCTCTTCTTCCTTTGAAATGTCTTCTGCAATAAATATCGACCTCAGGTCTTCACCCGAGCCTGCTAAGTTTACTTCCTTGACCTTAGTTGAACCGTCACATGAGGTCCTAGGTTGCCCACTAAGCAGACCTTTGAGCCGAGTCATATTGGACAAATCGGTCGACCATTTGGAAGGTCTTAAAGTGCTTGGGCACCGGTGTCTTGTCTCTTCTCCTTTCGCATTTTCCTCATTAATTAGTCTATTGGCTTCTTTCTCAAACGAGTGCTAACTTTTATTGCGTGCCTTATGAGCGGAGCGAAAAAAGCTTTTTGGGGACTAGTTTGGGTTGAATGGGTTCAACTGGCTGTGGGACAATAGTGTGGACCAAAAGAGAGCGGTTTGCAAACTCTATTTGCCACATTTCATTGAAATGCTCATGTGCCTCCACAACACCCACATATTTCAACCAATGGGTTTCTAAGTAGTCTGGGAAGACATACCTTTCCAGCCCAAGGAATCCTTCTAGCCTATGAGTTCTATGGGAGCATGTACTCCTTGATGGATTTGCTCCAACAGACTGTTCAAGCTCTTGGTTGGCTATATTGGGAAAATATGCTGAACTAAGCATGTATAATGATGTAAGATCTTGCCCATCTATCGTGGCAAACCTTGTACCAGCACATCGAGGTAAGATATTCAGAGTAGCGAGGATATGCATCTAGTTCTCAAAGTCTTCTGGCTCTGGGGGCAGTGTGCAATCCTCACTCTCCCTTTCATCTTCCAGCGTTTTATGGCATGTTTGGCACAGACAGACTTCAGTAGCTCATGTAGTTGTGACCAAGTCCTCTGCAAATGGTATACCACTCATGGGGTGTACCTTCCACATGCACATATATTGATCTTGAAGGTAAGAACTTTTCTTCGAATGTAAATGTGGTCGGTGTCCCAGTCATGGATCATCTTCGATTATCTCATAAAGGGTCTGTTGAGGATGCAGTCATATGAAACTGGCTGACGTCCAAAATTCATCACCACAAAAGTGTGGCAGTAGGTGGTTCCCATACTCTTAATTTTAGGATCCCTTAATAGACCAATGGGTTTTGGCTCCATCAACAAGTTTAACTAGCAATCGTGTGTCATCCAAGGAGGCAGGTGCTCCCCATTTTTCCTCTCCCAGCATTGCTTATAGTAGCAATGCTCACTCTGGCTCCCCCATCCAATATTGCAATAACTTGGAGGTTATTAAAGGTTATTGGTAAAGTTGCATTGAGTTCATCGCCTTTGAAGTACTGTCCAAGTTTGTTAACTCGAACCGTGGGGGTTCCTCTTACCTAATGAGGTATATGAAATTCCTCCTCCTCGGATTCATCAGAGCTATCGGGCTCTATGGTTTCGTATACATGATTGCTCTGAGACGTCCCTCCATCCAGTCTTTTAGGTCATTCCATAGGCTTGGGCTACCTTAGAGCAAGGTGCCGATAGGGATTTGGACCTAAGATGAGAGGAAAGAAGAGAGACCTGCAATGTCTCTTGGAACATAGGTTGTCCTTTGAGGAAGGTTGGGTTTGCTTTTTCTTGAGCTTTTTGAAGTGTATGGGATGGGAACATAGATTTCTGCCTTTGTTTCCCTATGATGTTCATCTCCCTAGTTTATGTTGAGAGACAGAGAAGCTCCAAGCTCCCTAAAAGTAAAGGATTTTTAAGAGATAATAGAAAATATGATTATTTTAATGTAATACTAGCATGGTATAGCTCACAGATGAGAAACAAAAGAATGAGGGTCTATTTATAGGTGAGGGAGGCCACTAACTGAGTCCAATTGGGCTCTAGAATTTTCCAGCTTTAGTTTGACTGAATTTGGACAAGATTTGGACCAGTTTGGCTCCACTTTTGATCCAATTTGATCCAAGAGAGAGGAGAGATAAAAAATATCATAATTTTTTTGAATTAAAAAACCCTTCCACACATGTGAAGGAGGTGCCTACCTCAAAGGTCCCCCTCTCCTTACCAAGGTGTCAAAAATTCATCATTTCTCCAAAATATCTCATTTTTTTTAGTAATATCTCTTAATTTTTAATTAATAAACCTTGTACTCAGTATGTGAGCATTTACTCATTTTTGGGTATTTTCTTTTATTCATTGGATTTTTCTCCTCCCAACACTTGGATTAATCCTATTGGCCCATAGGAACCTTAATTGGACCATAATCCAAAAATTTCTGAAAATCTAGACCCTTAGGTTAAGGTCCCTTATATCATTTTTAAATTGATTCCTAATGCACCTTGGAGAATTTATTCTGAACTTCTATTTCAGGGAAATATATTTTAGATATTAGAAAAAATTTTATATCTAAAAATATCTTAATATTGAATTACCTCTCTCTAGAATTTTTCTTCTCTCTAGGCAAAAACAAGGAAAAATAATATTTTCTTGTATTTTGAAATAGGGAATGATTACAGAGGATTGAGGTAAAAGCTTTTTCATTATTCAAGCTGAGGAGGAATCTTACAGTGGGGTTCTTCTTGTTTCTCCATGTCATAACAGCACTCCCCAAATGAAAACAAAAATCCATTGGTAAATCTCCTGTCTGAGATGCTACCTGGCCAATCTACATCTGTGTACCCATATAGCTCCAATGGTACACCTGTTGCATAAAACAATGCATAATCAATAGTTTCTCTCAAATACTGAAGTACTCATTGCACACTGTCAAGATGTGGTTTGCGTGGAACCTACATAAATTAGCTCTCTAAGCCAATAGTGTAAATCAAATCTAGCATGCTGACATAAATCAAACTCCCCACAATTTTCCTGTACATAGTGGGGTCCTCCAATAAATAACCTGCATTCACACTGAGCTTGCCATTTTGATTTGATGGCACCAAGATTGGGTTACATCTAGACATCCCATGCTTGAATCTTCATTCCCGATTTTCTGGTGACCTGTCCCCCTTCTTTCTTCTTTAACACGTAGATGTCCCAATACATACTATCTCTATGACAACCAAATACCATTAGGTGTGCGAATGAACTCAATTCCCATAAAGTAGTGCAGATCTCCCAAATCTTTCATGTCAAACTTTGTTTTGAGAAGAAATTTCACATGCTCAATCTCTTCCTAGTTGTCATTTCCAACAATAAGAGCATCTACATAGATGGCGATGATCAAAATACCCTTATCACTCTTGCGCACAAACAAATAGTGATCTGCATCTGCCATATGAAAACCAATAGTGAAAAGATACTCAACAATCTTGTCATGCCATGCTCGTGGAGCTTTCTTCACCCTATACAAAGCCTTATGAAGCTTACATACATACTCTGGGTGACCTGTATCATCAAAACTAGGTGGTTGATCCATATACACTTCTTCTTGCAAGTCACCATGCAAGAACATATTTTTTACATCTATCTCATGTAAAAAGTATCCTTTAGCACAACTCTCATAGTTGCCATCTTTGCAACCATGGCAAATGTCTCCTCATAATCAATACCATGTGTGTGTACATATCCTTTGGCTACCAATCTAGCCTTGTACCTACTTATGCTACCATCACTATTATGTTTCACCTCATCAAAACGTGTGGGCTCTACAACTTGCACAACTTTTTCCATGTAAGCATAGTGATGTGCCACATAACCATCATAAGTCAACCTTTGCACAGGGTTTTTGACTCTTCCACATCTTTGTAACTTTGCATTCATGGCTTCCAAAGCCTTCTTTACACCAGGTTTCCTCATTGCTAGAATGTCAAGCTCCTCTTCAAGGCTCAACTCTGAGCCACTAGACTCTCCATCAACAAAAGAATGGCCTGTAGAAATATCAAGCATACCAAGGGGCTCAACCACTTTCTCTTTACCTTTATGTGATGTATCAACTATATTCCCATGATTACTATTATGACGTAGCCTTCCACTCCATGGTTTATCAACAGACCCAACAGAAGAGGACTCTCCAAGTCCAATCAATGACTCTGTGATTGCTGACATGCATTCTGTGCAATCACATTTCCAGTTATATCAACCCCAATAACATCTTATTTAGCAAAATACTAGCTACTCATTTCATCAAACACAACATCTCTACTTACCCTCAACGCACATGTAGTAGGGTTATAGCATCTATATCCCTTTTGCTCAAGGGAATATACAATAAACACACATTTTTCAACCTTTGGATCTAGCTTTGTACTCAACTCATATGGCACATGCACATAGGTAATACATCCAAAATATATCAAGTGAGATAAATTAGGTTTCTTGCCATTGAGTTTCTCCTCTAGTATTACATCATGTATGGCTGCAATAGGAGTCCTAGTCATGATATAAACAGTTGTAGAAATAGCTTCAATCTATTAGCTATGCGGCATATTCTTCTATGTCTCATCAATGCTCGTGCTATCTCTACAATGTGCCTATCTTTTGTAAGGTCCCCCCTTTCTAAATAGAGAAAAACCTTTAAGGTAGTCTACTAAGTCTAACTTGGGAAAGTTTCCTACTCATCGACACCTTGACCATGTAAAGATACAAGGATACGATAAGTAGATAAGACCTAGATCTATCGCCCAAGGGGGAGCATGGTCTTTCTAAACGATTCCTAAAATCAAACCATTGATAGAGTGATCGACTAACTTAGGAAACCTCTATTCTTGACGTCTAGAAAAAAACAACGCTTTTTTCCTCAGATATGCAAGGCACAACCCCGCTGACCTAGTCCTCTAGAGTAGGGTTGCCCAGGGACCTATTTATCTAACATGGAACTTCAATTAATTTGCTGGAAAGATACCCGACTAATCAGGTCCACTCGTCCATAGGATGTTTCTATCAAGGCATTCCATCCTCCCACTTTTCACCCAATTCACGTGTTAATTTGTTTTCTAGTTAATCCTACTACACTGTTTGACATAAATAAACAAGTTTCTTAATTAATAACCTTGCACATTGTTCCTTTAAATAGTCTTTATCAATAATACAACAATTCTTGCAAACAAAGGATTTGATTTAAAAAAATTAGATACAATGTTCAAAATTATTCATAGCCAAATCTAGGCTCTTTATTTTATTCTGCCGCGATGATCTAGCATTCGGCCTTCCAACCTCTATAGACTGGGCAATCCCTATGGGACCATACACCTAATCGTCGCCCTAGCAGAGGACCCAAGCCGGCCTGTCGCCCTCTCAGGCTCCATCACTCGATCCTCCCATCCTTCAAAGGGATGTCTACGTGCTAGGGAGGAGGGCTTATTCACCGCACTAGCTTGGGCCCGCAGATCTAGGCAGCATCACAATACTCGACTCCATCGGCAAACCTCATTTTCCCAATGGTATGAGGGATACCTTGGGCCGACTTCGAGCCTTGCTAACGTCGCTGCTCGGCTACACAAGCATGGAAACGGGGTTAGCATCAAGGCAAGGAGAAGATGTAACTCTACTTTTTAACTTAATCAAGATAATAATTTCTAAACTAAACCATGGAACATGATAGACAACATCACTTTTATGAGAAAATAATAATTTCATAGAATTTTTAATATAAAGGAAAGTGGCATCTTCTTTCTTAATTTATTATTTTTTTATCATTAAAGATTAATGCGAAAACTCTTTTTTAAATGATGACCAAGCTAGCTTGGTCATTAATTCCTTGTGGGGTCCCCAAGGGGAGAGTTGGGGCTGCATCTAGAGCGACCTCTCTAGGCTCCCCGTTGTGCACGTCTCTCGAGGTGATATTTTGACGCTTTTGTGAAGGAGTCATTCTACCCGCCTTCTTGTAGCCCATCTTGCTCCGAATCCAATGCTTCAGTGGGATCACAAATCCGAGCTCATTTTCTCAAGTTATGAGCAAAAAACTCCTAGGTGGAAGCCACCTCTTAAGAGCCAAAAAGTCCTTACTAAAGTCACTACTAATGGGGGGAAAGGTGTCCTTAAACTCAATTTTCAAGGAAGGAGGTTGCAACTAGAGGGAGAGAAAGGGGAGTCCTCCCTTAAGTCTATTCACACGCGGGGGGGAGAGAGCAGCTAAGGACACTCTACTCTAGGGTGAGATGAGGCAAGAAATTTTTTGCAAAAGGTCTTACTTGGAGATGGGCAAAAATGTCTTGCTAGAAGAGGGTACAGAGGGCTGCCGAGTATAGTCCTGTGCAAAGTGTCAGGTATAGACTCTCAGGTATGGTCACTACACAAAGTATCGAGCGCATGGGCAGAACATAGTGTTGAGTGTCTCTACCACGGGGTGCTGGGGGGTTTATATAGGTGTAGGTACGGGGTGCAGGGAAAGGAAGAGCAAAGCGTGGGTCCAAAGGACAGTGTACGATGAAAGTACACTGACCTATGGCTTGCATGGGCCTGGGGAAAGGAATGGTGCCTGTGCATAAGCTGTGGTACGCATGTACCTTTCAGGACACCGGCCTCGATATGCATACCAAAGTGTCGGAAGGTGAAAATTTTATTTTTTTGGGCGAAAATGTCCAGGGTGTCTTCCTAGTTGTAGGGGTGCAAATTGCCCATTAATCGAACACCCAGTCGTCGTGCACTTATTAAGGTTTACATTTACCATATGTTAACTGAAATTAACTAAAAATTTGAGTATAGGCTCGATGTGGTGTTCGTTTTAAATGCTGTAAAATCCTATATTAGGGTAAAATCACGCACAAATTCTAAATTTGGACTCATAATTTTAAGATTCTAAGGGAAAACAGCTCGTTTATTAAAATTTTTAATTTTTACATCGTAAAAAAGACCATAAATTCATATATTAAATGGACATATATTATTATTGAAGATGGGCATGTTAGATGTAATAAAGGGGGCTTGGTTTTGAACATAAGGGAAGCCCATGGGAATGGATATGGCTGGGCAAGTAGGGGGCTCAATATTAATAAGTGTGAAAAGGTGGGCAAGTATATAAGTGACAAATTGTAACTAGGGGCATCTAATCATTTTGACTAATCAAATCATACTTCTTAGAGCTCCAAGCTTCCATGGGTATGGTGGTACTCCCTTGAGTGCATGTGGTACTCCATTATGAGTGCATTATCTTTCTTTCTCTCCCCATCATTACAGTGGTATCAAAGCCTTATCTTTGATCCATGTCCATCTTTGATCCATGTCCATCATTAGAGTGGTATCAGAGCCTTATCTTTGATCCATGTCCATCATTAGAGTGGTATCAGAGCCTTATCTTTGATCCATGTCCATCTTAGATTCAAGAAAATTTGGAAGTTTCTTGGAATTCTTGATTTTCTTGATCTTTCTTGACCTTCTTGGAAATTTTTTTGACTTTCTTTATTTTCTTGATTTCTTAATCAAGAAATGAAGCATGCTGATCGTGGGATGCTAGAAATTTCCTTGATTTTTGATTTGTTCTAAGTTTTGGGGGCCTATGGGTCACCGTGGACCAAAATTTGGGGTAGCCGCTCCAAAATCTAAAGGGCATGAGCAAAATTGGAAAACAAATGCTACTAATCATGATTAGTTTCCTTAATCAAAACCTTTATGCTTTTCTCTCCTCCTCATGTTGATCCTCAGAGAACTAGGGTTTCATCCATCTAGAACTTAGCATTTACCTAGGGTTTCAATGATTCTCCTCCTAAATAAGACCAAGGATTTATCAATGCTTGATTGATGGCCGCGATTTGAGCGCTACCGGGTCTTGCTGACCGCGCACTATTTTGGATGGTCTGGGTTGTTGTGTTTGCTTCAAATCAAGGCATAAGAACAAGAATAGGCTTGTCCTAATCTAGGACAAGCTTAAGCCAGGCATTAATGCCTTGATTGGTGCAGATTTTGCAACTCTGACATTTCCCCTCTATAGAGTTTTGCTATGCGCAATGAAGTCCCTCGAGCTGCAATTATGGTAGTTGTGATCGTCATCTTCAGTTTTGAACAATCAACTCTACTTTATGCCTTATGATTAAGTCCTTTACTTGATGAATTAAAAGGGTGAATTGTAAAGGTTGATGATTAAGGCTGCATTTTGGAAATAACAACGGGAGGCTTAATCAATGCATTCTAGCTTCTTGAATGCCATTACTTTACCATCCTGAATTCCACATACAATGATGGTATGCATCACCTTGAGTTGGAGGGTTTTGCATGGTCAATTTATCCACCATTGAAGTGATTTGGGGATGCATGAATATGGTATAGCTAAGGCTATGATTTCTAGAAATTTTCTTGGCCTTCTCATGAGCTTTTGCTTGACATTAAGCAAGCATCATACCTTATGTGGTCATTGAGCCATTGAAGCTTCTATTTGTCATTTGTATGATTGTGATGGCTATGAAGTGAAGGCAAAGGGATGAAGTTATATACATGAAAATAGTGAGTTGTGGCTTTATATATTAGTGCCAAATCTTAGCCTAAATCAGGCACATGCATGTGCCTACATGAGCCAATGATTGCATTGATCTTGGGAGCCCTTGAAGCTAATCCTTGCAAGTCATATTCCTTGTGATTCATATGGTTTTGGATGCTATTTGGATGTTGTTTTTATGTGATTTGGTGTATTGGAGCTACTTTGGATGATTGAGGGAAAGCATGAGTACATGCTCATTGTAATGCATAATATGAAAATAGCTTGTAAGTGCTCCTACCTTGTTGTCTTTTCGAAGTTACATCCACATACAACTCACTTGTACTCTTACTTTAATTCCTAGCATTTAGTATGCTTGTGAGGGAACCTCGGGCATTGGAGGAAAGACCCGGGGAGCATGGCATAAACTCTCCTTGTTGTGAGTGCTTTTGAAAAAGTGGCAAGGAGGGGGATTAGGTACATTGGATGTGAAGACTTGGCCCTAACTTGTGCCTAGATTCATACTAGGTACGAGGGTGGTGGACTGGCTAGGAGATCGGCAAGCATAAAGCACTCTTTCGACACACAACTCGACTACATTGCAAGTATGCCAAGGCTATGGAAGCCAAATATTACTTGATTGAGCATGCCATGGACACTTGGTAATGATAAAAGCATAAGAGTGCATGTGCAAGTGTATGATTTTGGTGGTGACATTATGTCATGATTGGACATTGGGCAAATGCTAGTAGATTATGATTGAGATTTGGTCTGTATTGCAAGGAGACTATGGCCAAATTTTGGTGATTTTCCTACACTCTCTGTAGTGATGAGTACAAAAGTGTAATTCAGTCCCCAACCACTCAAGATCTCTCAAGGGCTTTGGGAAGCCTTAAAAGGGAATCTTAAGGCAAATCTAACAAGCTATCAAGTGGCTGATTTGGATGCCATTTTAGGGTGCAAAGGGACTAGTTTGGTCAAACTGAAAACCCTAATTCAGTCAAAAATAGTGTGGACTGAATTCAAGGTGTTTACATAGCTTAATATCACTACTACCTAAGAGCTTCTAAATGAGCCAACAAGTTCCCAAATTGGTTACTGTTTGGATGGTCAACCTCACATAGTTGAGTTTCAACTAAAAGTCAAAACAGAGAGGTATATGGGTGTTCAAGGTGGTGATTCAGGGTGATAGGAGTGTTCCTCCATCTCAAGACAAACATGGAAAACTAAAGAACTCCTAATGTGGTTTCTGTTTCCTATACTAACCACTTGGTAGCATGGGAAATCATGGAAGGCCATCAAAAGCTCAAGCACAAGTTCTCATGGAAGAGAACCAAGTTCAAGATGATGCCAATGAGGTGGTTCGTGATGACATGGTATATGTGGGTGATGCTCCATTAGGTGAGGATCTACATGGTCAAAATGTGGCACCACATTCTATTATTAAACATGGGCAAAACTCAAGGGCAATTCAACAAGAAAGGGTACCTCTACATGACATTAGTGTGCAAATAGTAAATGAAGGAATACCGGTGCATACTAGTAGACATGATTAAATCTCATTGGGAAACATCACTTTGGATATGTTAAGGATTTCTCTCACTGATGCAATCAAGGATGCACAAAGTGATGCCCAAAAGGAGGTGCTCTACATTAGTAGTGATATTGTGCATCAAGGCAATGAGAATGCCAAGTTGATGCATCAAATGGTGGACAAGATGGATGAAAGGTTTGCAACTCTTAAAGAGCGTATTTTAGGTGTATAAAGAAGTGTGGACAGGTTTGACCATGCACCAAATCCACATGGAAATATTGGTTGTATGCAAGGAAAGTCAAATCTACCTTCAAAAGACCATCAAAGTGGGCATGTTTTGGGTTTTAGGCTTGGAAAGCAGCCCATAGTTTTGGATCCCATGAAGGGCTTTTGCATTAGCCCGTATAGTCAAAGGCTTAGAAAAATCAGGGCAATATTGGAGATGAAATGAGTGCATGCTTGAGCACTTGAAAGCTCTTATCGACGGCCACAACATCCCAAAAAAATGCTTCCTTCTTAAGCCTATCAGTAAGTGGGGCTGACATGTGAGCATAATGGCATATGAACCTCCTATAAAAGGATGATAATCCCAAAAATCCCCTTAGTTGAGCAGTGTTGGTGGGTGTAGGCCACTCTTTCACACATTTTACCTTCTTGGGATCCATCTTAATACCATCATTGCTCACAATGTGACCCAGGTATTCCACTTCTTGTGACATAAAGGTGCACTTGCTTTGCTTGGCTAACAACTTGTGCTCTCTCAATACCTTCAACACTTTCTCCACATGCATCAAGTGCTCTTCCCTTGACTTGCTATACACAAGTATGCCATCAAAGAAGACCAAAATTGTTTTGTAAAGGAATGGCTTCAAAACTTTGTTCATGAGACCCTGAAATGTGGCTAGGGCATTTGATAGTCCAAAAGGCATAACCATGAATTGAAATAAACCCCGTTCAGTCCTGAATGCTGTCTTAAACCATCTTTCATGCTTATTTGATGATACCCGGACTTGAGATCTATCTTGGAGAAATATTTTTCTCCTTTCAATTCATCAAGTAAATCATCAATCCTTGGAATGGGATATGGATTCTTTATATATATAGTGATCTTGTTGAGATCCCTATAATCCATGCACATTCTATAAGATCCATCCTTCTTCTTTCACTAACAAAATGGGTGAGGCGAAAGCTGTTTGGCTTGGTTGTATGAATATCTCATGTCCAAAAGCTCTTCCACTTGCTTTGCCACCTCTTCCTGCTCAACCTTTGAAAGCCTATAAGGAGGCTTATTGACTGGTTTTGCACCCTTCTCAAGCTCTATGGCATGGTCGACTTCTCTAGCAGGTGGCAAGCATTTAGGTGCTTCAAACACATCTTTGTACTCTTGCAACAAGGCATCCATCCCCTCATCATGTAAAGTTACAGCCCATTGTCCTCTTCTTGACGAGTGAGTTGTAGTATGTAATCAGGGCACAAACTCGTCAACTCTCTCTTCATTTTCTTCATAAACACTAAGGTTAAAGCATGGCTTTGTGCATAAACCACATCTTCATGTGCTTCAAATCCATTGAAAACCTACCCAAAGTGTGCAACCAATTGCATCCAAGCACCACATCAATGGGCCCCATGTCAAGCACAATTAAACAGTCATCATAGGCATAATCGGAAGACAAAGAAATCCTGTTGCAACCCAACTCTTACTCAGCTCATGTTGTCCATTTCCAATCTCCACTTTTAGAGGCTTCATCATCTCTATTGGGCATAGTTTCAAAGAATTTATTGATTTAGAGTTCACAAAACTATGTGTGCTCCCCAAATTAACAAGTATGTGAATGGATCTGCCCTCAATCTTCCCCACAAGCCTCAAAGTGTTGGAACCTTTGCATCCCTATTTAGCTTCTTGTGAAATGGCACATAGCATGGATGTCCTTTCTTTTGTTTTAAATTCTACCCAATCCTCTCCACCTGGATCAAATGGAAACTCTTGATAAGGATCAAGAGTAGGATCTTCCATCACCTCATTTGCACAATCTTGAAATTCAACCTCATCCATATAATCCAATGGTGCCTCTTCATCTTCAACCACCTCAAAGATCATGTTAGCTCTTACCTCCTTTGCCTTGCAAATCTTTTTATGCTCGAGACTCCATTTCTCATTGCAAAGGAAGAAAACCCCTTTCTTCCTCTTCTCATTCATCTTTGCTTGTGACAATCGCTTAATCACTTTGCCTTGAAGGGAAGAGGATTTAGCATCACTCTTGGGAGGAGGTTTGGCCATAGAACCACTTCTTTGACCCTTAGTGACTCCAATGTAAAACATCCATGGGTAGTGTGTGGTAGCATAATCCTGTATGCTAGTTAGCACACTATATAGCAGCTAGTTAGTATACAGTTAGCATATATTGTGCTTGTTAGCATACACTATATGCTAGTTAGCATATACTGTATATGCTAGTCAGCATATACTATTTGCTAGTTAGCATATAGTATATGCTAACTAGCATATACTGTATGCTAGTTAGCACACACTATGTAGAAGTTTGTTAGTACACAATTATCATATACTGTGGTAGTTAGCATACAATATATGCTAGTTAGCATATACTGTATGCTAGTAAGCACACGCTATATAGTAGGTAGTGAGTATACAGTTAGCATATATACTATGCTAGTTAGCATACCCTATATGCTAGTTAGCATACACTATATAATACTAGTTGGCATATACTGTATGGTAGTTAGCATACGCTATATGCTAGTAAGCACACAATATAAATTAGGTAGTTAGTATACAGTTAACATGCACTGTGCAAGTTAGCATACAGTATATGCTAGTTAGCCTATACTATATACTAGTTAGCATACTATATATGCTAGTTAGCATACACTGTATGCTAGTTAGCATACGCTTTATGCTAGCTAGCACACACTTTGTAGAAGCTTGTTAGTCCAGCATATACTGTATATGCTAGTCAGCATATACTGTTTGTTGTTAGCATATAGTATATGCTAACTAGCATATATTGTATGCTAGTTAGCATACGCTTTATGCTAGTTAGCACACACTATGTAGAAGCTTGTTAGTAAACAATTATCATATACTGCGGTAGTTAGCATACACTATATGCTAGTTTAGCATATACTGTATGCTAGTAAGCACACGCTATATAGTAGCTAGTGTGCATACAGTTAGCATATATTGTGCTAGTTAGCATACACTATATGCTAGTTAGCATACACTATATGCTAGTTGGCATATACTGTATGCTAGTTAGCATACGCTATATGCTAGTAAGCACACAATATAAATTAGGTAGTTAGTATACAGTTAACATATACTGTGCGAGTTAGCATACAGTATATGCTAGTTAGCCTATACTATATAGTTAGCATACTTTATATGCTAGTTAGGATACACCGTATGCTAGTTAGCATACGCTTTATGCTAGCTAGCACACACTTTGTAGAAGCTTGTTAGTACACAATTAGCATATACTGTGGTAGTAGTAAGCATACACAAGATACAAAATAGAATAAAAGACCATGACGCTTATGTCAAAAACCAAATGGCATGCTATTATAGATTGCTTCATAATCTTCGGTGGTGATTGTGTACATTTGCCTTCTCTTTTGCATGTGTTTCATGGGTATCTTGATATAACGTACAAGATTTGAAAGTATGTGAACAACAAGTTGATTGTAGTCTAGTTTGAAGGTGTATGCATCCACTTGCTTGTAATACAGTCCTTGCATGACATAAGAGCCTTTATCAATTACATTGTTCCACTCATCAATGTAACCCTATTTTGCCTTTTCTTTTACTGCAATAATGCACTTTACCAAGTAAAAGTCTACATTCTCATCATTGGTTGTAGCATCCGGATTCACTGCAAAAGTGTCACCAACACACAAAGCACTACTTAATGCATCATGGTGGCCTTCATACACGAATTTTTCATATCCAATGATCTGTCCTTCAAGGGCATCATCAGTCGGAGTGTCTTCTTCATCCTCAACTTCATCAAACAATGGCATCAGAATGTGATAATCCCAAGGCTGCACATGAGATTTGTTAGTGCAGCGATTCCAACTATGGTTCATGCATGCATCACAAAAGCATGCCAATGGTCTTGTGGCAATGGCAGTTGCATCCTGTTGGTTGTGACCGCGAAAAGCATGCAAGGTGCGAGACTTCTCAACCGTGGCACAATTCCATTTAACCTCCCTGTTTACATCACCTACTTTGATCTCCCAAAACACACGGGCACATTCCCTTTCTTTTAGAGGATATGATGCAGCTGCTCCCTTTGATAGGTTGGCTTGGCAATAGGCAACCACATCTGCAGCACACTTTAAAGTGGCCCCATTAGGCTTCAGCTGTTCATGTGTCAACGATCTTTTAACAACTGTGCCTGCACCATCATGCTCTCCCTTGCCATGTCCTGATCCAAAGAAGAACCAGCTCATCTCCATTCCTGTCAGTCCAGCATACCTTGCAACAAAATAGAAAGGCCTAGCAGCCTTAAACTGTGAGACAGCACCATCTGACCAGACCCAGTGACGTTTTGGAGTGACACCTTCTCTCTGTAACCAGCCACAATGCAGCATAAAACAATGTTGGACAAATAATGTGTCATGCACTTTGTCATCTGATATGAAGAAGTGGATTTTCTTGACTACTTTCCCTTCCCTGCGGTAGTATGTTATGTGCATAAAAATAGTTACTTGACTTGAGTGCTAATGCATGGATTGAATCTCATTTTGCTCCTTGAATGCATAGTTTTCTGCAAAGTCTACAACCGACACAACCACATCGTCAAGAAATCTAAGAATACAATCCTTGAACTGTTGTGCTTGCCATCGAGCGATATAGTTATGTTTGATAAAAACCTTCAGCTTGGTCTGTAAGAGTTGAAGAAACTCCCAGCACTGCATTTCTTTAGTCACAAGATCTTTTCTCTTTTTTTTGTCTGCGTGCTTATCTGTTGCCTCCACATATGCAAACAATTTTACTAAGATATTCTTACCTGGGCTTTGTGTCTCTAAGCAGCATGTTTCTAGCTTTTTCACACCACATTTCTTACATTCGCCCATCAAACACTCACTATTGTGGTAGCGAGCATCTATCTGCTTCGGGCAGAGAACTGACTCCCATAGATGTGTGACACCTTTGAAAGTTTGACATAAAGCCATGCAACCCCTGCTAGTTTCATCACCTCTGACGTAAACGCTGCATGTACATCTGCATTGGGCTCTATGCAGCCCAAATGACTGAGATCGCTTATGGTTAAGTGTGTCCTTTAAAAAGAACATCTGCACATGATATTCGCAGCAGCATGTATATCTATCTTTCAGCCGCCGTACAAAAAATGGCTTCATCATCTCAAACATTCTCATACCTATTTTACAATCTGGATGCTTTTCTTTGAATCTGTAGAAGAGCTCAACTTGCAATTATGAGAGTTAGAAGGCAGTTATTATGCTAGTTATGCTAATTAGTATACAGGCCATGCACGGAAGCATACTGTATGTAACCAGCACTTACAGTATGCTAACTAGCACTTACAGTATGCTTCCATGCATGTGCAGTATGTTAACTAGCACTCACAGTTTAACTAGCACTTGCAGAATGCTAACTACTAGCACTGACAACTAACACATTCAATAGGCTAATTGGTACATTCAGTATGCTAAGTAGCACATTCAGTTAGCTAATTGGTACATTCAGTGTGCTAACTAGCACAAACAGTATGCTAACAAGCATATTCATTATGCTAACTAGCACATTCAGTATGCTAAGTAGCACTTACAGTATGCTAACTAGCACTTAAAGTATGCTAATTAGCACTCACAGTATGCTAATTAGCACTTAAAGTATGCTAATTAGCACTCATAGTATGCTAATAAGCACATACAGTGTGCTAACTATCACTAATCATATGCTAACTAGCACTTACAGTATGCTAAGATGCACTACATTATGCTAACTAGCACCTTGAGTATGCTAACTAGCACTTAGAATATGCTAACTAGCACTTAGAGTATGCTATCTAGCACTTACAGTATGCTAATCAGCACCTACCATATGTGAACTAGCACTCACAGCATGCTTACATGCTAACTAGCATGTAGAGTGTGCTAATCAGCACATAGAGTATGCTAACTAGCATACACAGTCTGCTAACTAGCATACACAGTCTGCTAACTAGCATTTACAGTGTGCCTCCAGGTATGGCTTGTATACTAACTAGCATGTAGAGTGTGCTAATTAGCACATAGAGTATGCTAACTAGCATACACAGTCTGCTAACTAGCATTTACAGTGTGCCTCCAAGTATGGCTTGTATACTAATTAGCATTACTAATATGATAAATAACGCACTCTGTAAGGTGATCAACATATTGAAGATTTGAACTAGCATATACAGTATAGCATGTTCTAGCATGTAGAGTGTGCTAATTAGCACATAGAGTATGCTAACTAGCATACACAGTCTGCTAACTAGCATACACAGTCTGCTAACTAGCATTTACAGTGTGCCTCCAGGTAAGGCTTGTATACTAATTAGCATTACTAATATGATAAATAACACACTCTGTAAGGTGATCAACATATTGAAGATTTGAACTAGCATATACAGTATAGCATGTTCTAGCTAGAATAAACCATAAACAACCACAGTGTAAATAACAACCAGTATGCTAACTGTAAAGTTTCACATGCTTTTTAGTGTACTCGAATAATGGTGCTTTGGTTAGATCAATTACCTGAGGTTCATCAAGGAGGTGTACAGGGTGCTTTATGTAATTTTTTCAACATCTTTTTTGTTAGGGGATACACGTGTCTCATCCCTCCAAAATGTGTAAACCAGCTCTTTCATTTCATTTGTGATTGTGCTACGACGGGCATGTTTTTGACATGCAACCAATGAAAACATTCCACCGTCAACATTCGATGTCACCCGCAATTTAGCCTTGTACAAGGATCGACGCGAAACTTTAAGGAGTCTCGAGACTTTTGACATTTGCATGTTCTCCTTTGAATTCAACGTCATGGACAATGCTGTATGCTTCAAATACAACTCCTCATTATAGCTTGGCTGCTTTACAAGTGCCAAGGTGTTACAAACATTGCACATGATTGCACTTTGAATAGTAGACTCCTCTGGACACACTGCTTGCACGACAGGATGATGAGATACTAGATTCCAAATTTCTTGCTTGTCTTCTGTACTAATTCCTTCAGTCCTCCTCTTGAACAGTGCCACAATCTCAGACGAGATTTTCTTCTTCTTTTCCTCCTCAAAGGCAAGCTCTCGAACCTGAACCTGCTTAAGTTTTTTCTTCTCTCGTTGTTTCCTCTTTCTTTGTCTCTCATAATCCCTAATGGCAGTACAAGTTGGGTCCTCCAAGTTCGGATTCATTGTCTGTAAAGGATCCCTTCTGCTACCTTCATCTGCTGCCCTTGAACGCGCAAGTAAACCTACCAGATCAGATTGCAAGGTATGGTTCACCATAACTCTATGAGATGGGGAGGAAGTGGGCTACACGGAGAGAATGCGAGACAAAGGGAGAGGGTGAGACTGTTTGAGCATCACAGAGAGAGAGAGAGAGAGAGAGAGAGAGAGAGAGAGAGAGAGAGAGAGAGAGAGAGAGAGAGCTTGGCTTACACAGATCATGGAGAACCTCGAGAGAGCAAGAGAGAGAGAGAGAGAGAGAGAGAGAGTCAGAGACAAAAAGATAGAGAGAGAGAGAGAGAGAGAGAGCTCATCCACTACACCATGACTTCAGTAATAACTGAAAAGATGCTACATTTGAATTTGGCGCCGAGTAAATTTAACATAGTTTATGGAAAGTTTATTTCAAAATGGACATATTCTTGGCTCTCGAATGTATGCTAACAAGCACTACTAACTAGCATTGTCCGGGACAGCATTTTTTGTGCACGTTAACATGCTTCTACCCCAAAGCATTTGGGTACAGAGAAGCTTCGCAAATTCAGGGCTTCGCTTGGTGTACATGAGATGGAGTTGAGCTCGAGGGGGAGTGTTGAGATATCGAGCTCATCTAGTGAGGCAATGGACACTGATGACCCGCCTGGGGGATAGGCCCCACACTTACACCACTGGCATGGTTGGTGAGATCATGGGTGATATGCGGCCAGTGGGATGACAGGCTGTGTGACAGCCATTCTAGAGACTGGCATAGTTATAGTGCCAGCTCATTTAGTTGGGTTCACACTATAGAGAACCCTTGTATGTATTTGGTTGAGTACCTTTTCATATGTGTGTACTCTTATCTTTGTATATGGTGTGTTGAGTGTTGAGAGAAGGAGAAGAAGATTTTCAGCCTCTCACCTTGTGTGTTCTCTATTAGGTTTTGTGAGTGTGTGTGTGCTTGCAAGAGCTCAAGCTCTCTTCTCCCCTGCATCTTTTCAGAGAAGGAGAGGAAGCTTCATGCTTATGATCAAGAAATATTTTGCATGCCATAAAGAAGTGTCATCACTATTTGTATGGTTCCTTTCTCCAAAGCAAAAGAGATGGCCTGCTTCCTTGCAAAATTATTATTTCGAGATCTCTTACATGGCGGGAAAGGACAATGTTGTGGCCGATGCACTTTGTAGGATTTGGGCTTGCACTATACATGCTATTTCAAAGGTGCATTATGAGTGGATTCATTAGATGCAAGAGGAGTATTTGGTGGATGACATGGCTGGTCCAATGTTTCAGAAATTACAACAAGGGTTATGTGATGAATATCCACATTTTGAGTTGCGCAATGGGTTGCTTTTATACAAGGGAAAGGTCTATTTGGTCCCCCACTCATCCTTCAAAACTGAAAATCCTACAAGAGATGCACTCTTCACCATTGTGAGTGTTCAAGACCCTTGGGGGGTTCACTCATAAATATGTAAGCGTAGCATGTGGGTTCAGGGGTTTTAAAAATCCTTTTTTAACACATTTTTTATATACAGAAGGGTACCATTTAAAGGGGATATCTACAAATTGAATAGAAAAAGGGTGTGTTTTATTCATGAAAAATTTATAGATAAGGGGTTTTTTAATTAGGCTTTAAATGCACGTGATATAGAGGGTTTACATATAGTGACCCCCCCAAGTCAAGACCTATGAATAAGATACGGAAGAGTTTCATTTGGAAAGGACTTTAGAAGGATGTGCATGACTATGTGCGTTGAAAGAGCAAAGAGAGAGAGAGAGAGAGAGAGAGAGAGAGAGAGAGAGAGAGAGAAAAGATGTGAAACAATGCTATAAAGCACTTTCACTGTGCTAGAAAGCACTAAGACATTAGTTTCAAGTAAAAAATATGTGAAACAATGCTACAAAGCACTAAGACACTAGTTTCAAGCTAAAAAAGCAATCTATCATGAGATTGTTAGAAAGAAAACTTATTGGCAGTGGAGTTATTGCTACTAAAAAGAAATCTCTTAAGTGTTAAACGATATCCAAATATATCCATGGACATGTGAAAAACTATAGAGTTGATCATAGGTGATGTAAAAAGCATCCCCAAGACTATGAAAAGCCAGTAAAGGAGTTGGCAACATGCATCCCAAAAGCCTTCAAAGAAATGTATGTACAACTTAAAAGCAATGTGTCAAAATGTTAAAATCAAACATAAAGTCTGCTAAATTTTTTTACCCAAAGTCAATAAGATTAAGAATAAGGACACATATATTGATAAATAGCATTACCAAGCTTCTTGCATGCTGCCTACTAAGAGTTACATTATAGCACTCAACTATGCCTTACCTCTTCTCTCTTATTAACCACACTAAGCCCCCATTTGTAAGATTAGGGAAGAAGAAGAACAATTGTGCTGTACACAAAAACAATAGAACTACTACAGTGTCTTCCCAAAGTGCCCAACATGTTTTTCCATGCCTATTAATTATAATTATTTGTTCATATGTTTTAAGTTTTGTTAGTTGTATGATCAAGACTATATGATTCGGAATATGATTCAGAAGCATAAGCCATTCTACCTCACTACCTCCAACCATACATGTGTCATGGGAATTATTGACATGTAAGCACCACAACAAAACTACATTAGCAAGTACATTGCATTTTCAAGCACTTAACCTATCACCTCGATGCAATATCACTCAATGGGAAGACCTCTCCTCTCATTGAAACCTAGGTATAGACGCAATCAAGAAAGAGATAAAAGAGAGCTTAGATCTATTTCACAATGAGAGGTTTCCATTGCATTAGGAGAAATTGACTTATATACATAGCCTTGTATGTTTACACACATTTAAGTTGTGGGGCTGGGTAGGCATCCAAAGCTTCTAGATGGCCTATTACTAGCTATGAGCTTATTCTCATACAACAAATATGAAGCACATCCATTAGATTCCATCCTAGCTCTTTATTACACACTCATAGAGTAAGAAAGGATAGAAATTATCCATCGACGGACACTAATGGGCATCGGTTCCAAGTTAACACATTGGACTCCGTTTCTTTGTAGTTGATACATGGCTTTGTTAGTGTTTCCATCCTTGCTCCATTCACTTAGTGATGTTGGTTGCATTGTTAGTGTGTCTGTCCCTTGCTCCATTCATTTAATGATTCTGGTTCCCTCATGGGAATGGGGTTCTCATTTTTTCATTCCTCCCTTCTTGATATCAATTACATCTTCAAGATCAAGTTGAAGACTTTGCTGCAGGGGAGAATTTGTGGTTGGATTGTGAAAGTTGAAGCGATACTCATTAGTGCTTTAATGGTCCTTATTCCTCTAAAAGAAAAGGGATTGGCTAGTTAGTGAAATGAAGAGTTAATAATAGGCAATAATACTTGATTCGGGTGGGGGACCTCTGCTAACTAATTCCCTTTTTCTTTTCTTTTTGTGAGCATATATTTTCCTTTTCTTATTTTAAAGAAACATTTGGGTTGCTTTAATGACAACTCTCTTTATTTTTGGGCAATCACATAGGGCAGGGTTTCAATGTTTATTGATGATTTTAGTGAGGGTTCTAAGGCTGGTTAATAGGAAAGAGAAGATGTGGGGATCTAGAGGAATTAGAAACCATTACAATAAAACTAGAATTGTAGCTCTTGATTTGATTTATTGCAACACCATTGATGATGAGTTTTTAGTTGCTAGGATCCTTATTTCATGAGATGAGCTTTTAGTTGCTAGGACCCTTATTGGAACATCGTTGTAATAAGGGTCATCATCGATGATGAGCTTTTAGCTACTTGAATCCTTATTGTAACACCGCTCATCATGACCTGTTAGTTGCTAGGACCTGCAGGATTGTCAATGAATTGCCTTCTTCGCATCTCTACCCATGAATATTTTTGATATTAAGTGCATATTTGTGCTCTTATGCTCTTATTAGCATATTTATAAAGATTTGAAAAATAAATGACTCTAGCAAACTCTTGATGTAGCTGTTAATGAGATGATGATGAAGTCAAACCATTTGTAAAGGTTTGAAGAATATGTTGTCTTGCAAGGATATTGCTTGAAGAAGGCAATGATAGTCACATGTAGTATATATGAAGTTAGTCCAAGTGGTGGATTTGTTGGTGTACATTACTTATAATACATTATTATTGAGGGGTCCCCATTGTCAATGAGGTTTAGGTTGTCGAAGAGAGCATGGACCATGGGCAACACTGAAGTATCACCATTAAGAGGACACGTCGATCTAGGCAAGGGAGTCAGGCGATGGGTCATACCATGGATTAGGTTGCTGCCACCCATCAGGGCCTCCCATACAGAGATATATATCTAGAAATGGTCAATTATGAGGATTTAGTGCAAGTTCCCTCCTTGGCAACATGAGTGTGTATATATATATATACTCATGAAGTAGCAATGCACTAAATATAATTGTAAATGATTCTGTGCCGATAGTCAAGGAACTTTGGAGCATAGCATTGTCATTGTTGATCTGAATCAGCTCCAGTTTATGGGAGGCTTGTGTGGTATCTACCTTTTTTTTTGGTAGAAAGTCTCCCTTAATTAAAAAATTTCACCTTGTAAGCAAAATGTTCTTGTTCTTACTCTCTTTTTTTAGAGATGAGGTTTTTATGGTTGTTCCTTCCATGGTTCACTTAAAAACAAAGGCTTAAAATCAGTGAATTGTTTAAGCCTTCTGCTAGTTGAAATCGATGGTCACCATGGGCAAAGATGAGCTTTATGGCTAGATGTTGCTTTTGTTAGGACAAGCAGGTTCTTACAGCGTCTTGAAATTTTTTGATAGGGTTCTTGTGGACTTCTTGCAACTCCTTAGGCCTCTATTCTTTCTAGGAATTAAATGGTGCGTTTGAGGTTGAAGCTGGTAATGAGGTCTTTGGTGGTTTATATGCTTTATGCAACCAAATGATGGGATTGCCATCATAATATTCTTGAGATTGAATTGAATGTTTGGACAACCATATTATTTTCTTTACCTTTGGATCTTTGGACATCCATACTTGCTTTTCGTTTGGATCTTTGGACACCCATACTTGTACCTTTGGAGCTTTAGGGTGTTGCCTTTGTTTAGTTGATTTCTTTGTTGTAGACATAGAGAATTTGGTATTCCACTTATAGATCCAAATTTTAGTGTTGTCTTGGTAAAAGTCTGGGCTTGTAGAATTTGCTTTGGTATCCATAGTTGTTAGATATAGGCAAAGCTTGTGGAGATTTGTGTGTATGAGGCTATGGGGTAATTTGCTTTGGTGGCTTCCCTTCTGAGGCCCCCAAAGCCCGTGCCAACCCTTGCTCACTTTTGCCCTCTAAAATTGACGGGTTTGCTTTGGTATCCATAGTTGTTAGATATAGGCAAAGCTTGTGGAGATTTGTGTGTATGAGGCTATGGGGTAATTTGCTTTGGTGGCTTCCCTTCTGAGGCCCCCGAAGCCCGTGCCAACCCTTGCTCACTTTTGCCCTCTAAAATTGACGGGTTTGATGAAATATAGTAAGTTTTTTTTTATTTTAGTATAAAAATTTTTATAGGCATTTTAATTTTTTTAATTTGCGTGACGCCTGGCAAGGCCCTTCCCCTGATATGTGCACCTTTTTCTCACTTATTTTTTGGGCTCAAATGCATATATGGGAGCCTGGTTTGGCAAGCTGTGGTCGTCTGTCTCTTCTAAGAAACCTGGAAGGAGCGAAGCCTGTCTCTTCTCTAAGCGCTACCAGTAGTAGGACAGAGGAGAGGAAGAGGGGGACGAGAGCCCAGCCTGATCATGGAGGTGGCATTTCTGTGAGCCTATTAGGGGGTGGGGTCTCATATAGACTTCTGTTAAGGAATTCCTTCTGCTGGCGATCCTCTTCTTCTTTTGTGGCTTTCTTGGGCGGCTTCTGCAGCTACAATGGTAGCAATCTCTTCCTGTGTGGGCCTAGGGCTTGGGGGTGGTTGTCCCTATTCTACAGGTGTGGGTCCATGGTGGGGCCTCTTGGTTGGTGGGGAAATGGGAGAGGTGTGTAGGGTATAAAGAGGCAACTGCAGCATGTAGTCCTCTCAACTAGATGGCTCGTGGAAGCTCATCCCATCCCATTGCGTAATAAAGAAGTCTAGTAAGTAATGTTGTGACCGCCAACTTGCCAAGGGGGTTGGAGTAGATTGCATGAAGCTCTTGGAAGAGATAGTTGGCCCAATTGACCTGCTAGCCCTAGTGCACACGAGACAAGGTTGTCAGACTACACCTTGTCTAAACTCTTCTCCTAGATCTTCCCTGTGATCCAATGGAGGAGTAAATTTTACTTTGATCATGCATATTTTAGTTATTTCTCTTTCAATGTGCTATTTTGTGGATATTTGTTGTTATGGATATTTATATATGTCACCTTGTTTTGAATGTGAATGTTTTGTTGGTGGTTGTATATTTCTTAGAACTATGTGCGTATAAATATTATCTTCAAAGATGCTTTTTTTTGTTGGAATCAAGTGGTTGTTATAAGTTTTGAGATCTCATCTTATCAAATTGCTCAATTATTAATCAACAAGACATCAGTAGCATGGAAGGCGCTCAACCATTACCTAGAAAATAGTCAAGTTCTTGGAAAAAGTGGCCTGGAGCCATTTTTAGCCAGCTTGAAAACCATGAAGGAAAGCTCAGAAGAGGCCAATGCTTGACTTGGCAGTGACCAACAAATGGTGATTTGCCAAAGTAGGCTGCTGGATCAAGATAGAGCCTTGGATCTTTTATGGACGTACCATGACCAATGCATGTGCCAAGCTGTTTCGGGTTTGGACAAGTAGAGACCAAATTAGGCCCTAATTTGAGGAAATATATTTGTTTTGGTGGTGGATTAGATAAGTGGTAAGCTGAAGCAAATATGCTCCGGCTGCAAAGAATCTTCAAAGATTATGAAAAAATCAATTATACAACCACAATCCTCATGAAAGACCAGACATTTTACCTTTTTGGAGTGATGCAATCAGACATTGTTAAGGTGCTCAACCGTTACCCAAAAAATAGTCCAATTCCTAGAAAAATAGTCCCGCGACACATGAGGAGATCACTGTAGTAGTGTGCAAGCATGATTAACTAGATGTCTGTAGTCAGTTTGGTTATGGTAGATGATGACCAGATATCCCATCAAGATAATATGGTCGTCGCTCGTCATTCTTTAGGCTATTAGCACATGGGTTGAGATTCACTTGCCCTCTCTCTCATTTGTAGATTTGAACAAATCCTACGTATGTATATATATCATACACCACACAATCGGAGAATCATTAACTAGGAATTGGACTATCTTGATGTACGCCATAAGGTAAAAGACTAACCATATAAGAGTAGCCTATTTATACAACATATAAATTAACGATGCGAACATAGATTGCATCTTTGTCATAGGTAATCCCTTGGTTAGAGCAACTGTGACTTTGAAGATGTAGTTTTTTATGGATTCATGGTAGATAAGGCATCATCAAACTGGAGAGTGATAGTAAGAGCAGTATACAATGGAGATGATAAAATATTAAAGTTGAACATAATAGTGCACTTACACACGGACATGTGATGGAAAATAGAGATAGAAAGCAACGGGGGTGACCGATGTGACACACACTTGGCATCTAGATTCCAAGATCTCACGTGTCCCAAACTCTCAAGCATTTGGATTGTAGATAACAACACCGACATTACCAAAGACAAGACTAAATGCTTATAGTGGGATGGTTTATATTGCAAACCCTTCAACAAGATAATGAGGAGTTGACAAATTCAACCCCGCATGTAGGATCAGCTGTTCAACAAGAAGATCTTGGAGCCACATCATCTATACAATGAAGATCTAAATAATGACATGGTATATTCAAAGAGACAAGGAAGAGAATTGACAATACACTATCCATGGATCTTACTGTCATGGGTGAGATGATTGTAGAATCCATGAAGAATGTAATCTTTCATGTCCAATCTACAAGCTTTGAAGTGACTAGGGTGCAATATGATGTGCATTACGAAAGAGGAGATAACACTGCTGCGAGCAAAATAGGTAACTGACGAGGGTTACCTAAATAGATTCCCTCCCAAAATGTGTGAAATCTTAGGTCAACAATTGCCATTGGGTGTATGTATGCATATTGAAGTCACTGGTTGTGACATTTGAGAGTACTACAGTACCGCTACAGAAAATACAGCAGTTTGTGCAGGACAAACCAGAGTGCTGTTTCTGGTAAAATTGTATGTCTGGCAAGATGTCAAATGATGGCATAACCCAAATTGTGGCTGAGAAGCTTGATAAGAACAACTTCCATGCTTGGAGGTTCAGGTTGACGAATTTCCTGATGGGAAAGGGCTGTTGGGACTACATAGAAGGTGAGCATGAAGAGGCACCGGAGATACCGGACATAAATCCGACTGCTGCAGATGTGAAAGAGTTTAAAGACTGGAACCAAGGAGCCAGGAAAGTTATGTATTGGCTCTCCATTAGTATATAGGACACCATGATTGGGCACATTCAGGATGCCAAGTCCCCCAAGGAGGCGTGGGACACCTTGGTAAAACTCTATGAAACAAATACCAAGGCACGTAAGATACAGTTGAAGAATGAACTTCATACTGTGGAGAAAAAGAGCATGTCTATGAATGACTATGCATTGAAGATAAAGGGTATTGTGGAATCCCTTGCATCTATTGGTGTGTCAGTAGATGATGATGATAAGGTGGAAGTCTGTCTACGTGGTCTCGGGCCACAATACAAGGCATTCAAGACGTCTATTTAGACTCGGGAAAACATTCCCAACTTTATAGATTTGGTGTCTATGCTAATTATAGAAGAGAAGAGCTTGGGTGAAGACCAACAGTCTTCACAAAACAAAAACAGTTCAGAGAAACTGGCCTTCTACACAAGTTCAGGTAGAGGACGAGGTAGAGGAGGCTGTGGACGCGGTCAAGGAGGTGGCCGAACAGGTAATTAGAATTATGGCCAGCAGCAGTAGCAACAATAGTCCCAGAATACACAACAACAACATCAACAACACACAGACCGTGGAAGAGGCCAATTCAGAGGCAGGGGGAGTCAAAGAGGATGTGGAAATTGGCAAAGGCAATATAATGATGCACGTGAATGCTTTTATTGTGGTAAGCCTGGACATGTGGAGGCAGAATGTTATAAGAAGCAGGCTGACATGCAAAATGGGAAAGTGCAGCAGAACAACTATGCATCCTCAAGTAGAAACAATGAGGATAATGAAAGGTTGTTTGTTATGCAGCATGTCATGAATGCCATGTCTGAAAATGTTGAAGCAGCACAAAAAGATGATGTATGGTATGTGGATTCAGGTGCTTCGAACCACATGACAAGTCATGGGGAGTGGTTCAAGGAGATGAAAAACCTTGAAAGACCAGGTTTTGTGGAAACAGGGAATGACACTGTTCATCCAATTGCCCATGTTGGAGATGTGCCATTGTCTAGCAGGATGGCAAAGTGAAGTACCTTGCAGATGTACTTCACGTTCCGAACATAACAAAGAATTTGGTTTTAGTTGGCTAGATGATTGAGCAGGGTTTGCAGGTTCGGTTTAACCCTGATGGTTGTTATGTTGAAGACTTTAAAGACAAGTGCACGTTGGTTGTAAAAGGCAACAGTGGGCAGAATGTTTACGTTGAATGTAGACATGCCTGAAATGAGTGCTGCGATGTTTGCAAATGGTTCAGGAATTGTTGCAGACACAGACATTTGGCATAAAAGAATTGGACATGTGAATGTGCAGAGAATGAAGTCTATACAGACTAAAGGAATTGTGATAGGGCTGCCAAAATTTAAAGTGGAAGGTATGCAGAGAATATGTGAAGCATGCCAATTTGGAAAGTAAACAAAGCATGTATTTCCACGTAATAGATATGTGAGCAGAAATGCACTAGATGTTGTGCATTCAGATGTATGGGGTCCTACGAAGACCATGTCTATGGGAGGCTGCAGGTATTATGTGACATTCATTGATGACCACACAAGGAAAGTGTGGGTATATTTCATGAAGGAGAGAGTGAGGTGTTCACTCACTTTCAGAATTTCAGAGTTTTGGTTGAAAAGCAAACAGGGAAATATGTAAAGTGCCTAAGGTCAGATGGAGGGGGAGAGTACTTCTCCAATGAGTTCTTTGAATTTTTGAAGAAAAATGGTATTCGAAGACAGTTTACATGCAGATACACTCCGCAGCAAAATGGAGTTGCTGAGCAAAAAAACAGGCACATTGCTAAGATTGCGCGAGCATTGATGGAAGAGACGAATATGCCACATAGCTATTGGGCTGAGAGCTGATGACCCGCCTGGGGGATAGGCCCCACACTTATACCACTGGCATGGTTGGTGAGATCTTGGGTGATATGCGGCCAGTGGGATGACAGGCTATGTGACAGCCAATCGAGAGACTGGCATAGTTATAGCACCAGCTCATTTAGTTGGGTTCATACTATAGAGAACCCTTGTATGTATTTGGTTGAGTACCTTTTATATTGTGTGTACTCTTATCTTGTATATGGTATCTTGTATATGGTGTGTTGAGTGTTGAGTGAAGAATAAGAAGATTTTCAGCCTCTCACCTTGTGTGTTCTCTATTAGGGTTTTGTGAGTGTATGTGTGCTTGCAAGAGCTCAAGCTCTCTTCCCCCCTGCATCTTTTCAAAAACTTCCTCTTTCCAAAAAATGAAAGGCTTTTTATGAGCAATCAAAGACCAAAATATAAACATATAATTTTATTTATATACTAAGAAAGCTAAGACCTCAGTAATGTTTCTAAAGGTCTTTTCCTCTCTTCTTGTGAGGTTCAAAGAAGAGGAAAAAAAATCTGGATCATATCAGTCATCTGCCAAAATAGTAAGGCATTCATGCTATATGTGCTTCTCCTTTGATAGGTGCTCTTGAAAAATGATTATTGACATCCCAAATCTGTCCAATACAAGTGAAGTATGGTTTGAGTTGCCAACCACCATTGACAAGTGTAGCATGTATACGATCGGATAAATTGGTAAGTTAATAACTACCATTATCGTAAACCTTTTTGATAATGAACGGAACTTCCCAACATTGTTTTAATTTGGCATCAAAATGGTTATCAAGGCGGCTATCATAAACAAGGTGAAAAGAAGTGAATTGTGTAGTCTAGGCTTTAAAAATGGTTTTATAGGCCCAAAGCACCCCATCCAAATGCTAATACCAAGTTTTTGGCTTAGCTTCCACATGTTTAGCTATAATTTTGCATAAAATACCATTACTCTTTTCAACTAAACCATTACATTGGGGGTAATAAGGGGTAGATGTTGGTGGAAGGACCTGACTGCTGTCCTTCGGCAACCTGCTGAGAGACTCTGGTGCAGCATACACCAGGCGGATACAAGCTAGACACAACACAGCTATATATAAGTACTTGATTGATTGACTAAGGAAGAGGAGTAGACACCGAAGACCTAACAGATAACTCCACTAGACATAACACACAAACAGAAATGAATATACATAGACACAACCAGAAAGATGCATATACAGATGAAATAGAAGAAAACACTATAAGATTCCTCCCCAACCCCTCAAGATGTCCAATTTCTCCCCCTAATCCCCTTTTCAGAATAATAACAGATCTTGTTTTTATCTGTTTTGGCCTAGAGAGAGGTAATTCAGTTTTTAGATATCTTTGGATGGAAAAATATCCCTTCTTATTAAAATAAATTCCCCCGAAACAAAAATTCAAAAAGAACTTTCCAATGTGCAATTGGAATAAATTGAAATCAGGTAAAAAGGACCTTAGCCTAAGGGTCCAAATTTTTTGAAAAATTTGGATTAAGGTTCCTATGGACCAATAGGATTAATACAAATGTAGGAAAAAGGAGATAAATTGAAGAATAAAAGAAAAACCCCCAAAAAATGAGTAAATGCTCACATGAGATGAAGAGTGGACTAAGGACCAAAGAAAAGAATTAAAAATTTAAATTTTCACACCTCAGTGTGGGGATCTCCCCTCATGAAGTAGGTACCTTTTTCTCATTATTACCTCTAATTTTAAATCAATAAAATGAGATATTTCATCTCTCCTCTCTCCTATTTCAAAACTAGATCCAAAAAGTAAGTTGAACTGACCCAAAAATGGTCAAAAATTGACCAAACTGATTTGAAAAATTCTAGAATCAGTTTGCTTGGTTAGAGGCTCCCTTTTTCCTATAAATTGAAGCCTCCCCCTTTTGTAAAATCTTAATGGTGTTTAAATGCACTGTTACTCTGCTCCTGTCCTGCGCCATCTACATTTAATTTTTTAATAGTTCAATTGTTTTTGGCCTAATCCTCTTCAAAGTGAATTGGTGGCCTCTCTTGCTTCAAACAAGAGTACAACCCTCAATCCCTCAAGCCAAAGGAGAGCTTACAAGCTCTATGTAAATTAAATTTCTTACTTGTTTAATTTTAAATCTATGGTTTTCTTGATTTTCATGTTTTTCAGTTGATTGAACTAAATTCAAATGCTATGCCTTTGAGGAAAAGGCCACCCCCTTCTCTTCTTTACATTCCAGCCTTTCTTAATCCTAGAAAGATTAACTAAAGGATTAATTAAACTCTTTTTATTGTTTACTCTCTTGATTTTAGAAAATGGTGTAAATTAGAGTTCTTGGAATCTAAATTGGATTACTTTAAGTCAAAAATAGAATGTTAAAAATGAGAAATGGTCAGCCATACAAAGGAGGTTATGGCAAAATTTTCTAGAATTTTGTGGAAAAGAAAGTTTTTTTTATGTTATTCCAAAAGAGTAATTCCCACCATTTTTGCATCTAAAAGAAATATTCTAATTACTCCATGTACATATTCATCTATGAATATGCATGGATATTATTGATATTAATTATTAAATTTAAATTTATGCATAGAAAGATTCATAAAGAATTTATTTTTATTTCAAAAGTGTTATTCTCATTAAATTTGATTTTATGCATAAAGGAATTATTTTTATTTCAAAAGTGTTATTCTCACTAAATTTGAATTTATGCATAGAAAGATGCATAAAGGATTTAATTTTATTTCAAAAGTGTTATTCTCATTAAATTTGATTTTATGCATAGAAAGATGCATAAAGGATTCATTTTTATTTCAAAAGTGTTATTTTCATTAAATTTGAATTTATGCATTTAAAGATGCATAAAGGATTTATTTTTATTTCAAAAGTGTTATTCTCATTAAATTTGAATTTATGCATAGAAAGATGCATAAAGGATTTATTTTTATTTAAAAAGTGTTATTCTCATTAAATTTGAATTTATGCATATAAAGATGCATAAAGGATTTATTTTTATTTCAAAAGTGTTATTCTCATTAAATTTGAATTTATGCATAGAAAGATGCATAAAGGATTTATTTTTATTTCAAAAGTGTAATTCTCATTAAAATTGATTTTATGCATAGAAAGATGCATAAAGGATTTATTTTTATATCAAAATTAGATTTCTCTTAAATTCTATGTTTAAATTCTATGAGTATTTAAAAAATGAATAATTAAATACTCTATGGGAGAAATTTCTATCGTTTTATATTCACCCATATTGTAAAAAGAAAATTCAGGAAATCTATCGAGATCGAAATATTCAGATAAATGATTAATTTATTCCTCATTGCAATTCGTAATTAATTTAGAAATCAGTTAAGTGAATATTCAAAGAAAGAAATTCAGTAAAATAGTAACTGAATTATGAAAACTTTTCGAGAAAGATAGTTCACGAAAAATCTTACCCGACTCGAACCTTGAATCAGACTATGACCAAGACCAAACTCTTTCATCAGTTTCGAGGAAAGAAGGTGTGACTAGTTTAGAAAAATACACTCAAAACTCCGTCAAATCTGAAACTAAGTTTGAGATCCTTCGAATTGATCTGTGGATCAAGGTTATAGAATTCAATGAATTTTGGTATGAAATTCAAAATTCTGATCAAGGAGTTTTGGGGATTCTGATTCAAGAAATACTCTCATATTCACAAAAGAAAATCAAACTGAAAACTTGCTTAGAAACCCTGTTTTCTTAAAGGACCGTCTTACGCCAGAATGGAGGGATGAGATGTCATGTGAATCAGGATGTAAATGAATGATATGGGATGTGAATGGATGTGGATGTGTATGTGAAAAATGGATGTGGATGTGTATGTAAAGAATGGATGTAGAAGTATATGTGAAAGAATGGATGTGGATGTGTATGTGAAGAATGGATGTGGATGTGTATGTAAAGAATGGATGTGGAAGTGTATGTGAAAGAATGGATGTGGATGTGTATGTGAAGAATGGATGTGGATGTATATGAAAGAATGGATGTGGATGTATGTGAAAGAATGGATGTGGATGTATGTGAAAGAATGGATGTAGATGTGTATGTGAAGAATGGATGTGAATGTGTATGTAAAGAATGGATGTGTTGTATGTGAAAGAATGGATGTGGATGTATGTGAAGAATGGATGTGGATGTATGTGAAAGAATGGATGTGGATGTGTATGTGTATGTGGAAGAATGGATGTGGATATGTATGTGAAGAATAGATGTGGAAGTGTATGTGAAAGAATGGATGTGGATGTATGTGAGAGAATGAGATGTGATGTGTTGTGAATCGAGATGTGAATGAATGAGATGTGATGTGAAATGGATGTGATGATGAGATGTGAATTAAGAAGTGAATGAATGTGATGTATGTGAAAGAATGAGATGTGATGTGTTGTGAATCAGGATGTGAATGAATGAGATGTGATGTGAAATGGATGTGATGAGATGTGATGTAAATTGGGATAGAGACCAACCTCGGTTGGATTTAAATGGTGAGCTTCCGGTACGATGGATGAGGGACCAATGAAGCAGCCTATGAGTGAAGCGCTAGGTGACCCCTGTCTGTGAAGGATCCTAGAGGGTGCTGACCATATGGTGCTCGGGCTCTAGGTCGCCAAAGATACCCACACGTACGTCGGGGAAGATATTGGAACAAGGAATAAGAGTTATTTTTTGAATTCGGGCATGGATCTGGTTGATTGACCTTGCTGGTCCAATGGATGAGTCCATGGCTCTTTTATATGGATCTGTAGTTGATCTTGCTGATCTTCAACGGAGATTCCATTTTGATTTTTATAAGTGAATATATTGCCGAGTACTATGAGCTAAGAACTATCAAAACGGCCCCTGAGTGGACAGGTGGTGAGCGTTCTGGTTGCCAATGATGCCATAAGTACACCGATGAAGGAATGATCGAAAATTAGGATTCAACCGGATATTTTGGAGGATTATGATGAGTGATACTATGGTTTTATTAAATGATTGTTTTAAAGACAGCTGAATCTGTGAAAAATGCAATTTCATATTGGGTGTGTAAGTGGTGTGACTAGTTTTAAATTTTCATGAATATCCGGCTAGGGGGCCTAGGAACTCTTTTTCTTCCTGGTACCCGGGACAAAACCTAACCAAATTCCTAATTGGGTCCCATCACTACAGTGGTTGGGCAGTTGGCTAATCCATGGGACTGGATGGGGTTAGGCTGGACTGATGGATCCTTAAAATTAGACTAAATTTCTGTTATGGTACGATAGATGAAGTAAATCCCGGATAAAAATTGTTCTATGGAAAAGAATCAACGGCTATGCCTCTCAATGAGGAAAAAAGCGTTGGTCTCTATGATCCAAGTGCAATCTTTTCCTTGATCTGACTATGGGACTTACATGTTTGGTCAGATCAATTCAGTTAGTTAAGGCTTTTGACTACGTTAGAGTAAAATTATCCTGGAGGAATCACCCGTGCTTTTTGGGCGAGGGAAGTTTTTCTGGTTCGTTTTTGGAAAAACGGAGGGATTAGTCTCTTGTCCGCATGTATTTGGACAGGGCCCCGAGTGAGGGACCCTGCCCCGCGCAAGAAGTGCTACTTTCGCCTGCTAGCACCCTCGAATTTGTCGCGCGAAGGGGGCAAGGATCTTTCAAACACCGCTCTTGCTTTATTCCAAGGAGACAAAATGATACAATCGGAGGCCAGCCTTAGATCCTTTTATTCTACTTGGTTCCAGTATCCGTTGGTGCCATAATTCCCCTAGTATTAAAGTGCACCGACTGGGTGTTAAGGACGTGTTGTTTCTGTGATAAAGTGCATCGGCTGACATCCGGCTAGCTCTGACCTTTGGTGGTGCTAACATGTAGCTCTATGGCAGGGCCGCTGCCCGGCTACTGCTACAGCTCTGACCCGTGGTGCTAGCTAGCCTACAGCCAACACTTGACACGCCCAGTGGGTCAGATTCCCAATCCAATGACTCAAACCCCAAAACTTGCTAATTTTCAGAATGTTTGATGCTCCTTAGATATTTTGGTGAAGTAGATATGGGTACCATGTTAGATACTCCTTACCACCTAACTCGGTTGGGGGAGTTATGATCATAGTCTATAGAGGCTTTCTGAAAGACTCTATCTCTGCAACCTTAGTGCTCAGACTTCTGAACCTAGTGGTAGGCACATCTATGCCCTTGAAGTGGGCGCAAGGATCCGGGAGGCAGAAGATTAAGGATGACTTCCACAAGATGAATTCCTGGGAATGACTTCCGGAAGAAGATTTTTGAAATTTGGAGCTGCGGAATCCAAAAACTTGCGAAGGGTTTCGGGTTATGAGGGACCCTGCGCCGCGCAAGAAGTGCTACTTCTGCTGCTAGCACCCCGAATTTGTTGCGCAGAGGGGGCAGGGATCTTTCAAACACCACTCTTGCTTTATTCCAAGGAGACAAAATGATACAATCGGAGGCCAGCCTTGTATAGTCCAGGGGTTAGATCCTTTTATTCTACTTGGTTCTAGTATCCGTTGGTGCCATAATTCCCCTAGTATGAAAGTGCACCGACTAGGTGTTAAGGACGTGTTGTTTCTATGATAAAGTGGTGCTAGCTAGCCTACATCCAGAGCCTACAACCACAACACTTGGCACGCCCAGTGGGTCAGATTCCCAATCCAATGACTCGAACCCCAAAACTTACTAATTTTCAGAATGTTTGAGGCTCCTTAGATATTTTGGTGAAGTCAATTACCTAGATATGGGTACCATGTTAGATACTCCTTACCACCTAACTCGGTTGGGGGAGTTATGATCATAGTCTATAGAGGCTTTCCGGAAGACTCTACCTCTGCAACCTTAGTGCCTAGACTTCTGAACCCAGTGGCAGGCACATCTATGCCCTTGAAGTGGGCACAAGGATCCGGGAGGCAGAAGATTAAGGATGACTTCCATGAGATGAATTCCTAGGAATGACTTCCGGAAGAAGATTTTTGAAATTTGGAGCTGCGGATCCAAAAACTTGCGAAGGGTTTCGGGTTATGATGCCTTGTAGTCGTATCATCTTAGGCCACGCATGTGTGATCTAGGTGTGAGCGGAGGTGAGATCAATGCGGAGGTTGACTTCCTATGCCCCTTTGATGGTGTTGATGGCCAGTTCAATTTCTACGTGTGTGTCTTGGTGCTTCCTCTACCGAGTGACTGGCTTCTTCGAAGCAATGCTACCTTTGGGTTCCTTGATGTGTGAGCGAGCATCTCGTCTTTGTCTTTCTTGTGGCACTGTTGCTTTTTTGTGTAGGACATCTACATGATGACCATCTAATCATGTAGCTCATTATAGTGCGTGAGTTCAATTTCTACGTGTGTGTCTCGGTGCTTCCTCTACCGAGTGATTGGCTTCTTCTAAGCAATCCTGCCTTTGAGTTCCTTGATGTGTGAGAGAGCATCTCGTCTTTGTCTTTCTTGTGGCACTGTTGCTTTTTTGTGTAGGACATCTACATGATGACCATCTAATCATGTAGCTCATTATAGTGCTTCTGGGGAGCTGCAATGTGATCCTTCAGCAGAGTCATCCCTGCCTTTGAGTTCCTTGATGTGTGAGAGAGCATCTCGTCTTTGTCTTTCTTGTGGCACTGTTGCTTTTTTGTGTAGGACATCTACATGATGACCATCTAATCATGTAGCTCATTATAGTGCTTCTGGGGAGCTGCAATGTGATCCTTCAGCAGAGTCATCCCTGATTCTTCTTGAGAGGAGGAACTCCCGAAATAAGGTACCATGGCTAGTTGCAGTTTTTCCTTGTCGATTGGTGCCTCCGAGATTGGCTCGGAGAGATCCTAGATGGGGCTTTTGCCTAAAAGTTTGACATTCTCTTGCTCCAGCTGATTAATTTTTGCGAGGAGGTTGTGCTAGATGGAGGAGGTGGAATCTCATATGGTGATTTGGAGCGGGCGGGGCATTGGGTTGGGTTTTGGTGTTGAGGCTTATAGTTGGTTCCGGCCTCACCACCTTAATGTGGTGACAGGTGCTGGTTGCTTTTGCTCTGGCATGTTTTGTGCCATCCGGGGTGCAAGCGTACGCCAGGGCAGTACTGTGGTATTGACAGCTAGGGTTGACGTAGGCTTCATGCCTCTTGGGAATAGTAGGGTTAGCACTTGGCCCAGCTTTGCTTGTGTGTTACTCTTTTGCAAGCGATTGGCTTCTTTGATGTCCAGGCACTGCTTGTCGGCGGCGTTATCGTTGATGATGCTAGAGAAGGGCTTGAAGGTCACCATGGCTGGGAGCAGAGCATGCAATGTGGAAGAGAGAAGGGGGAAGGGATTTTCACGCGAAAGGTTACGGCTTTGAGCGAGGAGATCGACTGCAGGAAAACAAATAGATACACAAGAGTTAACTCGAGTTTGCGGTGATTTAAAAAGAGTTACCATGCATGATTGTTGCATAGCCATCAAATAATCATGATGGGGCTGGATCACATCGCTCAACACCTGAGACGAATCTTCCATGATGCTTTGGAGAAAGGTGCCTTCATTAAAGTGATGGATTCCCAAGTAGTGGTTTAGTGGCTCTCCCACATCAATGAATGGATTAGGTGGCATCGACACATGGTATGGTCAGAGGCGGTAGCCGTTGATCGGCTTCTGGAATCATTCTCCGTTGAGCATTGAGCGTTTCAAGGAAGAAGGTGCCGTCGTAGAATTTCTCCATGCTCCAAAATGGTCCTGTCCACCTGAGCTTTAGCTTTCCAAGATGTGAATCCATCTGAGACTGGAACAACAAAATTGTATCTTCTTCCTTGAATAGGCAAACCTTGTAATTTCGGCGGTCGACCCATTTCTTCCTCCTTTTTTGGACAACTGCGGTGGTGACAAAGAAGCTCTTGAAGCGTTCTTCATCTAGCTTGAGGAGCTAGTCCAGACGATGCTGTAGGGAATATTCCAGGCTTAACTTCTGAGCTACGGCAATTCGAAGGCTTGGCACTAGGAACTCCATCATCGGCATGACTGCCTCTGTGCCGTATACTATTTTGAATGGGGTCATTTCTGTGGAGACCTTGTATGCTGTGCAGAACGCCCATAAAGCTACGTACAGCCTTTCATCCCAGTGATTTTGGTTTTCATTGACCAACTTTGTGAGGATCCACTTGAGGATTTTGTTGGACAACTTTGCCTAACCATTGGCCTGCAAAATAACGTACTGTGGACCACTTATGGATTATGACATGCTAAGTGACCAATTCTTGGATGACATCATTCACAAAGCACTTGCCCTAGTCACTACTAATGAGTTTGATCAGGCATCCAAACCGACAAATTATCATCTCGTAGAGGAATCTGGCAATCACATCCATTTTCACATCCATATTCATACATCCACATCCATACATCCACATCCACATCTACATCTACATCCATTTCCACATCCACATTCATACATCCACATCCACATCCACACATCCATTTCCACATCCACATTCATACATCCACATCCACATCCATACATACACATCCACATCTACATCCATACATCCATTTGCACATCCACATTCATACATCCACATCCACATCCACATCCATACATCCACATCCATATATCCACGTCCACATCTACATCCATACATCCATTTTCACATCCACATCCAGGCACATGCTATTACCATTTAATAGCTTTTTCTATATTGATACCGATAATAGGACTTTTTTCTAAATTTCAGCCAATTGCTTGGCCTAAATTGAAGATTCTTTTTCTGACAACTAGTTCCGTATTCCTTCTCAATTCCTCAATTGAATTATATTCAATATTCTTCTTTTGAATAAAAGAATTTATGGGATTTGTAGAAATCAATTTTACCCATATTTTCTCTTATGGTAAAATAATCATAAATCAAATTTATACAAAAAAATTCCTCTTCTTCCCATTTAATTTCTAGGATCCCAATTACCATGGGAATTCCTCTTTTCCCATCAAATATTTCTTATAAAAAAATTTATTTAAAATATCCATTATTTCAATATGCTAGAAATTTCTCTTTGTCCATCTAAATGATGGAATTCCAAATGTCGTAAGGATTCCTCTTTTGACAATTAAATGTCTCTCATAGATAAATAAATTTATCTAAAAGTTTATCTTTGAAATTAAATGAATTATCCCATAATTCCAATATGATAAGAAGTTCTCTTTTTTCCATCCAATGATGGAATTCCAAATGTAATGGAAATTTCTCTTTTAACATTTAATTATTTCTCATAGATAAATAAATTTATCTAAAAATCCATTTTTAAAATTAAATAAATTATCCCATAATTCCAATATAATAAGAAATTCTCTTTTCCTATCCAATCAAGGAATTCCAATGTAATGGGAATTCCTCTTTTAACATTTAATTATTTCTCATAGATAAAAAAATTTATCTAAAAATTTATTTTTAAAATTAAATGAATTATCCCATAATTCCAATATGATAGGAAATTCTCTTTTCCCATCCAATCATGAAATTCCAAATGTAATGGGAATTCCTCTTTTAATATTTAATTATTTTTTATATATAAATAAATTTATCTAAAAAATTATTTTTAAAATTAAATAAATTATCCCATAATTCCAATATGATAGGAAATTCTCTTTTCCCTTCCAATCATGGAATTCCAATGTAATGGGAATTCCTCTTTTAACATTTAATTATTTCTCATAGATAAATAAATTTATCTAAAAAATCATTTTTGAAATTAAATGAATTATCCCATAATTCCAATATGATAGGAAATTCTCTTTTCCCATCTAATCATGAAATTCCAAATGTAATGGGAATTTCTCTTTTAACATTTAATTATTTCTCATAGATAAATAAATTTATCTAAAAATTTATTTTTAAAATTAAATGAATTATCCCATAATTCCAATATGATAGGAAATTCTCTTTTCCCATCCAATCATGAAATTCCAAATATAATGGGAATTCCTATTTTAACATTTAATTATTTCTCATAGATAAATAAATTTATCTAAAAATTTATTTTTGAAATTAAATGAATTATCCCATAATTCTAATATGATAGGAAATTCTCTTTTCCCATCCAATCATGAAATTCTAAATGTAATGGGAATTCCTCTTTTAACATTTAATTATTTCTCATAGATAAATAAATTTATCTAAAAATTTATTTTTAAAATTAAATAAATTATCCCATAATTCCAATATGATAGAAAATTCTCTTTTCCCATCCAATCATGGAATTCCAAATGTAATGGGAATTCCTCTTTTAACATTTAATTATTTCTCATAGATAAATAAATTTATCAAAAAAATTATTTTTAAAATTAAATGAATTATCCCATAATTCCAATATGATAGGAAATTCTCTTTTCCCATCCAATCATGAAATTCCAAATGTAATGGGAATTCCTCTTTTAACATTTAATTATTTCTCATAGATAAATAAATTTATCGAAAATTTTATTTTTAAAATTAAATGAATTATCCCATAATTCCAATATGATAGGAAATTCTCTTTTCCCATCCAATCATGAAATTCCAAATGTAATGGGAATTCCTCTTTTAACATTTAATTATTTCTCAAAGATAAATAAATTTATCTAAAAATTCATTAATTATGCATAAACCTAAAAATCAATATTTCTATGATTACAAGTTATGTGTAATTTTTACAGAAATTTTGCCATAGCTCCGCTGCTATTACTGATAAATCTCAATTTATTCCAAAAGAATGAACTTTAACATTATGGATATGATTACAATGATCCCTAATTGGATCATTAACCCATTATGGATTGAATCATAAATTTTCATGAAATAACTAACTTAAAAGCATAAAAAGGCCATTAATTTGGCCTCCAATCAAACAAGCATAGAATTTATTCTTGGATTAGGGAAAAGCTTCAAAAGAAGCTTCATTTGGATTGAGAATAGGTCATGGACATGATCATTCTTTGAGTGAGAGAGAGAAATTACATAAAAACCATTAAAATTAAGCATAAATGGAAATTTATGTATTTCCTTACTACCATTCGTCAATTAACTTCAATAGCATTAAAAATCCATTCCAATTAAGCTTCTCAAGCTTGAGAGGGGTTGAGAAGAGAGAAACATTGAGAAATTATAGAAAAAGACCAAAATTCACCCTTTACCTTACAAATTACTTGATTCTTTGATCACGGTAGAGGCCCCCAACCAATCAATTGATTTGGTATGTTGATGGAGTCACCAATGGAGATTGAAGAAAGAGGGAAGTTCCAATTTCTTCAATTTGGAGAGAATTTTAGAGAATAGTAAAAATTATCATTATTTCAACATAATACTGGCATAGTATAGTTCTCATATTTTTTTACAAAGGGCTAAGGATCTATTTATAGGAGAGAGGGAGGCCTCTAACCAAGTCCACCTAATTTCTAGAATTTTTCAAGTTCAGTTTGGTTGAATTTGGACAAGATTTGGACCTAGTTTGGTTCCCTTTTGATTTGGTTTGATCCAAGAGAGAGGAGAGATAAAAATATCACATTATTTTTTAGTTTAAAACTCATTCAAGCATATGAAGTAGGCGCCTCCTTGAAGGGACTCCCCTTCCTTACACATGTGTCAAAATGGAATCATTATACCCAAAATATCTCATTTTTTTTGTAATACTCATAGTCTTTTACTAATAAGCCTTGTACATAGTCAACTCTTCATCTTATGTGGGCATTCACTCATTTTTGGGTATCTTCTTTTACAAATTGGATTTATCTTCTCCCCACACATGGATTGATCCTATTGGCCCATAGGAACCTTAAATGGACCATAATCCAAATTTTTTTGAAAATCTAGACCCTTAGGCTAAGGTCCTTTATACCTATTTCCAATTAATTCCAATTGCACATTGGAAAGTTCTTTTTGAATTTTTGTTTCAGGGGAACCTATTTTAGACACTAGGAGGATTTTTATATCCAAAAATATCTCAATTTTGGACTACCTCTCTCTAGATATTTTCTCTCTCTAGGTCAAAACATGGTAAAACATAATCTTTCTTTTATTTCAGAGAGGGGAATAATTATAAGATCAGAAAGGGAGGTTCTGACTCCTGTATACCTCAAAAGCTGGGGGGAGAGGAATCTTACAACATGTATGAGTGGTCTAAGGTGGAGGAGCTACTTGAAGATTTTGGGTATCTTGAAAGTCTAGAAAAGTTTTTCACGAGGAGCTCAACAATCAGGAAGCTCCCTTCTTCCTTCGCAGAATTGAAAATGCTATGGGAGCTTGGCATGCATCACTGCACTGAGCTAGAGGACCTACCAAAAGATTTTGGGTCTTTTGAAAGTCTAGAAGAGTTTTATGCATGAAGCTTCCTTCTTCCTTCACGCAGCTGAAAAACCTATGGAAGCTTGGAATAGGAGGGTGCCTTAAACTGGAGGAGCTATCAGAAGATTTTTTGGGTCTCTTGAAAGTCTAGAAGAGGTTGATGTAGGGGGCTCATCAATCACAAAGCTTCCTTTTTCTTTCAGGGAGCTGAAAAAGCTACGGAAGCTTGGCATGGGAGGGTTCCTTAAGCTGGAGGAGCTACTAGAAGATTTTGGTTCTTTTGAAAGTCTAAAAGAGTTTTCTGCAAAGGGGCTCAATAATCACGAAGCTTCCGGAAGATTTTGGTTCTCTTGAAAGTTTAGAAGAGTTTTCTACAAGGGGCTCAATAAAGCTTCCTTCTTCCTTCGAGGGGGCTGAAAAAGCTACAGATGCGTGACATGTATGAGTGCTCTAAGTTGGAGGATTTTGGGCATATTAAAAGTCTAGAAGAGTTTTCTGCAAGGAGCTCATCTCAGGAAGCTCCCTTTATCCTTCGGGCAATTGAAAAAGGTACGAGAGCTTGACATGCATCACTACATTGAGCTGGAGGAGCTACTAGAAGATTTTGGGTCTCTTAAAAGTCTAGAAGAGTTTTATGCATGGGGCTTAGCAATCACGAGCCTTCCTTCTTCCTTCAAGGATCTGAAAAAGTCACAAAAGCTTAACATGAAGCAATGCTCCAAGCTACCATAAATTTTTGGGTCTCTTGCAAGTCTAGAAGAGTTTGATGCAGGGAGCTCAACAATCACAAAGCTCCCTCCTTCCTTCGGGTAGCTGAGTAGTTGGAAGAGCTACCACAAGATTGGCTTAGATAAGTGCTCTAAGTAGTTGGAGGAGCTATCGAAAGATTGTCAGTTCTTAGAAATACATGACGGATCAATAGAATACACAACAAACAATGAGAACAAAGAGGTAGAATAAAATCATCCACAGTTTGAAAAATGCGCCATAAATGAAGATCTTCTACCTTTTATTTCATCAAATGAAATCAATGAGGCAATATGCAATAATAATTATAATACATCTACCTATTCTTCACGTGTTGGAATAGGACTTTACATTGATAAAATTAGAGATAGACCAGTTGACTTGTATGGATTTGTTGTAAGATGACATTGATGATAGTTCTATAAAAGGATATAAATCATTATTTACCTTTCTACATATTATAACATTATGTTGAATTTTTATTCTTTATTATAAAAATATTTATGTTTGACAAATTTATGTGATAAATTTTTACTAAATGTTTTGGTGGACTTCATTTGGAGTATTCCATTATTTTTTCTAGTGGCACTTTGATAAAATTTTTAAACTTTGATTTTTTATAATGGTAAGGTGATCCAAGGAATGGTGGCATTGCTCATCCTTGCCATGACTTTGGATCCAAGTGGGTTCTTGGGGTGCCACTTGTAGCTTGGGTTTTTGTGGGAAGGTAGGTCCTTGTGGGGCACCCTTGTCATCTAAAGCACCTCTCCCCTAAAACCCAGGGTAACACTACCATCCACCAAAGCATCACACAAAAATGGGTTCAAAAGGACTTACTACCATCATTAGCCCACCAAGGGGGAAAAAATCAAGGTTTGGATCCCCACAAAGCCTCACCTTCCCAAATCCAGACCTAAACCATCTAAACCCACTCAAAACAACTTGTAGAACACAACACAAGCAAGGACCACATTGATTTACCCATAGTGAGAAATGGCTAGCATTAGAGCTACTTAGAGGGTAATACCAACATTGTGGTTCCCAAGGAAGGGTGTGCTTGAAGTCTAAGGGTTAAGCTCATTTCGAGTGTGAATAAGTTCCCTAGAGTCTTGTAATTAATGCAACTTTTACCACTTCTATAAATAAGTGTTGATCTCATCTTTCTCCATCTTTGTTACATTCTTTCTCCTCCCCACCAAACTAGGAGGTTTCGCTTTGAAATGGTAGAATCATCTTGCAAATGAGACATGCCAACATTTATCATCCCCCATAGAGGTTCTCTTGGGGCCAGAACCTTCGACATTCCTCCCCTTGTGGGCAAGAACCACCAATGTCCCCTTTTATTGGGCAAGGCCATCCAACTTTCCATAGAAGCATGTTTGGTGGTAGTAGCATATTGAATTTATATATCTCCTTGTGGTAATGAGAAGAATATTGTCATGCTTGACCTTGAGCTCAAAGTTATGAGAATCCAAAGCCTAGAAATGATTCAAAAGTAACAAATTATCATCAAGCGAATCATGTGGATTTAATCTATCATCATGACATTGGGATTGTTACCTTTCATGTGTCCAATGGCTTAGCACATGCACACGTGCCTGCTGAGCTATAACAAAGAAAGTAAGAGCTATCGTCTCGACAATCCAAGGTTCAGCAATGCGCTAAGATGAAGCGAAAAAATCTAAACCAACCCAAATAAGGTGTTCTACGGTATCTCCCACACAAGTAAGGATTGTCAGATGGACTTGATGTTCTAGAGCCAGTAAGGAAAAGATCAAAAAAAGGAGTGATGAATCAAATCCTATCCTTACTTGATTCTTTAACACGATGGATCAAGTAGATGTTGTGCCTCAAGAAACTTTGTTGTCATATTCTAGTAATGAAGGAAGTTTTTATGGTTGTTCCTTCCATGGTCACTTAAAAACATAGGCTTAAAATCAGTGAATTGTGTGAGCCTTCTATTAGTTGAAATCGATGGTCACCATGGGCAAAGATGAGCTTTATGGCCTAATGTTGTTTTTGTTTACACAAGCAAGTTCTTACGACCTCTTGAATTGGTTTAATAGGGTTCTTTTGGACTTCTTGCTACTATTTGTGCCTCTATTATTTCTTAGAATTAAATTGTGCATTTGAGGTTGAAGCTGGTAATGAGGCCTTCAGTGGTTTATATGCTTTATGCAACCAAATGATGGGATTGCCATCATAATATTCTTGAGATTGAAGTTAATGTTTGGACAACCATATTTGCTTTACCTTTGGATCTTTGAACACCCATATTTGCTTTACCTTTGAAGCTTTAGGGTGTTGCCTCCTTTGTTTAGTTGATTTCTTTGTTGTAGGCATATGGAATTTGGTATTCAACTTAGAGATCCAAATTTTAGTGTTGTTTTGGTAAAATGCATGGGCTTGTAGAATTTTCTTTGGTATTCGCAGTTGTTAAATAGGCAAATCTTTTGGAAACGCTTGTGGAGATTTGTATGTATAAGGCTATGGGGTTATTTTCTTTGGTGGCTTCCATGGTTTTCATTGAGCAAGGTGTTGATTGGCGTGGTAGGCTAGATTTGCATCTTGCCCTTGTAGTAGCCTTATGCTATGGGTTTATCTTCTTTGGTGGTTTTCATTGAGAACAAGGTGTTGATTTGTATGGTAGGCCAGATTTTCATCTTGCCCCTGAAGAAGTAGCCTTATGCTACTAATGTTTTTATTTTCTACCCACCTTTACATGCCTTGGAAGTATTGTGATTCTATTTTTTCCCTTTTTCGAGAGATAGAGCCTTAGAATATACAATGTTTCTTATTGGTCCTTGCTCCTTTGATGATTTAGTAGGAAACAATGTTAATGACAACGCTAGTGGCTTTGACATAGTAAAGCTTATTTTGATGATATAGATGTCGATGAGCATTTGACTCCTGTTCATTTGTTCTCATTATTGGGCTTTTAACAAGAGGGGAGGTTGATGGTCAGGAGAGAGGTTGGTGATGGTGGCAAGGTCAGGCTAGGGCTCATAGTGGTTTTTATTGATGAGATTTTTTGAGAAGAAGCTTTGCTCTTCTTTCACACAAGTTATTGTGGAATGACAACTACTAAGGTAGACAATGTTTGTGCCATCAACCAAAATGTCATAATTCATGTAACCCATGTAATTCATGTAACCCATGGTTGGAGCTTTTGTAGAGCTCATAAGCTGGATCCATACATTTTGTTGCCAACAATGTTGCTTGGCTAATGCATTTCCGAAGATCCTTTGTGATGAGGTTGTGGTCCATAATTATGTTTAGTTTAGCTTGGCATTCTTCATAACAGTTGTGTGCTTTTAGATAAATCATCCTCCTTAGCCTCAAGTCTTCTTCATTTAGCATTTGAACATTTGGAATCTACATAGTATTCTCATATACATGTGTTATTAGTTATCCTTGAGTAGGTTCTAGTCTTGATATCTTTTTCTAGAGTAGGTGTTTCTTCCATTTCTTCTTGTATATCCTCTGAATTCTCAAATTCAATACTAAAGTCCAATTTCATTTCTCCTTTTGAGAGAAAATTGTCAATTTATGCTCAATGTGGCTGACCGTGCATGTATTTTGCATTTATTTTTCACCTAGGATCCAGTCATGATCCAAAGGATCAAAAGAATACACAACAAACAATGAGAACAAAGAGGTACAATAAAATCATTCAGAGTTTGAAGAATGCACCACAAATGAAGATCTTCTACCTTTGATTTCATCAAATGAAATCAATGAGCCAATATGCAATAATGATGTTAATACATCTACCTATTCTTCAAGTATTGGAATAGATCTTTACATTGATAGACTTACACACTATCCAATTTTGAGATTTGCAAAAAAGAATATTGCCAAAGGCAGGTGTTTTAGATAGATGGTCAAACATAACCTTCTTTCTTTTTTTCTCATTGTCCACTTTTTTCTCCCTTGGTTTCAAGAATAGGAACACCTCCGTCTCATCAATTCCTCTTGCTCCTAACTAGAGACCATTTGTACTTGGACATCAAGTAAAATATGTGGTTTGCACTCATGATCAAGATATTGCAACTATGTTGGTAATGTGCTTTTCCATGTTGTTAAGTCTTAGGTTTCGGGTTTGATTCACGTTAGTACTTTTTGACAATACATCATCAAATACTAACTCAAACACAAGGACAAATAAAAACTACATGGGGAGGAATCCTCAAAACACAAGGACAAATAAAAATTGCATGGGGAGGACTCCTTAAAATAGTCAAAGAAACTCAAGAACTAGGCTCATCCAAAAAGGGAACTACAATCTCAAGACTTTTTTTAAAGACACAAGAAGAGTAGGAAAAACAAAGCTCACTCATGTCAAATGAGTAAGGTGTCTATAGTTTTCCTCCTCAAACAAATTTGTATGTGTTTCAAAAAGTTGTTGGGCTTGTAAGGACTCTTTGGCTTTCTACTGCGGTACATGTTTCTCAACCAATTTGGACGTGGATTTTACTTTATTACGAGGTATGTGTGCCTTTTCTTGGAAGCATGTGGGCATATTCAAGGCACTGCAACTAACTATCCATTTTGTATACTAACCATGTTGATGGATGCCTACAGCAACTAGGTGGTTTGGGCAATCAATGAATAAATGCTTAACACTGCATTTATCATACATAGGCTTTGGAAACGCAAGGTTTTCCACATTTGGAGCATTTCGATTTTGACAATCCACAATCTCGTGCAACCCTTGTCAATAGAGGCACTATAGATGTGTTTGGGCCTTATTGATAGCCCTCAATGGTGGTTTGGTCCTTTTTTTGGATATCATCTCAGTACTTGAATTTATTAATGGAGTTGTTTGCATGGTATTTAGGCCTTATTGTTTGTAATTTTCTATGTAATTTCTAACACATTATTGGGCACTGAGTTGTGTGGTACATAGATTTGCCATGAGCACAATACAAGAACACAAATTCTAGATAAGGAAATACGGATTTAAATGGATCCATCTCTACAAATCACATAACTTCTTTGGTTTGCAAAGAGCACGAGTCTTGAGGGATTCGGACAATTGGTTATACCAATGGATCTTATTCTGGGTGGTACCTTTAAGCATGCTTCCACTTTCATAGCTGCAAACAAGCAAAGAAGAGCATAAACAGACCGGAGCGAGCATCATGACAGCCTCCTTTTAGCTCCTACTAGCAAGCGAGAAAAAGATAATGAGACAAAGAAGTGACTATAAAGTGAATTGGGCCACGTCAACACTGGACTGCAAGAGAGAGAAGGGAAGGTGAAAAACAAACGTGTACACAGAAGAGTGAGGTGCCATCTTGGTGGCCTTAATCTTTGCGAGGTCAACTTGCTACTTGAGAATGGAAAACTTGGTAGCGAGCCTAGTGGTGGCCTCCTTGACCTCAACCTCCCTCCAATCCTTATAGATCTAGGTCTATGGCTCTAGCTTGAACGTCTACTGCTGGGTCCTTACTGACTGCTCCTTCACACACACACTGCACGGCAAAACACTAGCAACAAATAGTAGAGAGGCACAAGGTGCAGGAAAAGAAATGAGCAACACAATTTTGACTACAAAAAAATAAAAAAAATCAAAGATAAGGATAAAATTTAAACCATTATAAAAGCGACCAATATGAGCACGTGAGAGTGAGTGTGAAAATGAAGAGCAAATTCTTTATAACAATCTCACAACCAAATGAGCATGCGAGCGCATGTGTGTGTAAACAAAGCAAGAGTACATTTACATCAAATCCAAGCATACGTAAAGCACAAGTGCATGAGATGATCTCATTCCAAAGAACGACAAGGCCCTGCCCAATTCCAATCTCTCACTCTTTGTTTCAACATTTGGGCATTTCTCATCCCCTTGGAAGTAGTATGCACATCACTTTTCTTATTGGTTTGATATTTTGAACTTTGAGAATTGGATCCTCATAACTAGATTCAATTGAAGCGGTTTTCACTAACTAAATCAAAGCCATTCTAAATGCTCACTTGGTGATCTCCATTCCCAATCTTCTTAACTTTTCTTCTTTGGCCATGCTTCCTAACTGGCTTATTCGCTTGTTGCTTAGCTTGGAATCAACGAGTGATAATATTCACTATAACAAGATGAGGGATTAACAATGCTTTTTATTGAAGTTTTAGTGGTGTTTTACGTTTCATCGTTATAAGCATCGCTCAACGGTATTTATAAACATTGCTATAAGCACCGCTAGGTGTGGCATTGAAAAAAAAATACTCTAAATAAAATCCACAAAAACATCTAGTAAAAATTTATCACATAAATTTGTCAAACATAAATATTTGTATAATAAAGAACAAAAACTCAACAAAATTTTCTATGCACATATTTTTAGGTGCTGGAAGAAGGACCCGTGCATAAAACTTTTCTAGACTTTCAAGAGACCCAAAATCTTTCTTTCCTCCAGCTCTCGTAGCTTTTTCAGCTGCCGGAAGGAAGAAGGAAGCTTCGTGATCGCTGAGCCCCTTGCATCAAACTTTTCTAGGCTTTCAAGAGACCCAAAATCTTCCGGTAGCTCCTCCAGCTTAGAGCACCCACCCATGTTAAGCTCCCGTAGCTTTTTCAGCTGCCCGAAGGAAGAAGGAAGCTTCGTGATTGCTGAGCCCCATGCATTAAACTTTTCTAGGCTTTCAAGAGACCCAAAATCTTCCGGTAGCTCCTCCAGCTTAGAGCACTCCCACATCTTAAGCTCCCGTAGCTTTTTCAGCTGCCCGAAGGAAGAAGGAAGCTTCGTGATTGCTGAGCCCCATGCATAAAACTTTTCTAGGCTTTCAAGAGACCCAAAATCTTCCGGTAGCTCCTCCAGCTTAGAGCACTCCCACATCTTAAGCTCCCGTAGCTTTTTCAGCTGCCCGAAGGAAGAAGGAAGCTTCGTGATTGCTGAGCCCCATGCATTAAACTTTTCTAGGCTTTCAAGAGACCCAAAATCTTCCGGTAGCTCCTCCAGCTTAGAGCACCCACCCATGTTAAGCTCCCGTAGCTTTTTCAGCTGCCCGAAGGAAGAAGGAAGCTTCGTGATTGCTGAGCCCCTTGCATCAAACTCTTCTAGGCTTTCAAGAGACCCAAAATCTTCCGGTAGCTCCTCCAGCTTAGAGCACCCACCCATGTTAAGCTCCCGTAGCTTTTTCAGCTGCCCGAAGGAAGAAGGAAGCTTCGTGATTGCTGAGCCCCTTGCATCAAACTCTTCTAGGCTTTCAAGAGACCCAAAATCTTCCGGTAGCTCCTCCACCAGCTTAGAGCACTTCCACATCCTAAGCTCCCGTAGCTTTTTCAGCTGCCCGAAGGAAGAAGGAAGCTTCGTGATTGCTGAGCCACTTGCATCAAACTTTTCTAGGCTTTCAAGAGACCCAAAATCTTCCGGTAGCTCCTCCAGCTTAGAGCACCCACCCATGTTAAGCTCCCGTAGCTTTTTCAGCTGCCCGAAGGAAGAAGGAAGCTTCGTGATCGCTGAGCCCCTTGCATCAAACTTTTCTAGGCTTTCAAGAGACCCAAAATCTTCCGGTAGCTCCTCCAGCTTAGAGCACTCCCACATCTTAAGCTCCCGTAGCTTTTTCAGCTGCCCGAAGGAAGAAGGAAGCTTCGTGATCGCTGAGCCCCTTGCATCAAACTTTTCTAGGCTTTCAAGAGACCCAAAATCTTCCGGTAGCTCCTCCAGCTTAGAGCACTCCCACATCTTAAGCTCCCGTAGCTTTTTCAGCTGCCCGAAGGAAGAAGGAAGCTTCGTGATTGCTGAGCCCCTTGCATTAAACTTTTCTAGGCTTTCAAGAGACCCAAAATCTTCCGGTAGCTCCTCCAGCTTAGAGCACCCACCCATGTTAAGCTCCCGTAGCTTTTTCAGCTGCCCGAAGGAAGAAGGAAGCTTCGTGATTGCTGAGCCCCTTGCATCAAACTCTTCTAGGCTTTCAAGAGACCCAAAATCTTCCGGTAGCTCCTCCAGCTTAGAGCACCCACCCATGTTAAGCTCCCGTAGCTTTTTCAGCTGCCCGAAGGAAGAAGGAAGCTTCGTGATTGCTGAGCCCCTTGCATCAAACTCTTCTAGGCTTTCAAGAGACCCAAAATCTTCCGGTAGCTCCTCCACCAGCTTAGAGCACTTCCACATCCTAAGCTCCCGTAGCTTTTTCAGCTGCCCGAAGGAAGAAGGAAGCTTCGTGATTGCTGAGCCACTTGCATCAAACTTTTCTAGGCTTTCAAGAGACCCAAAATCTTCCGGTAGCTCCTCCAGCTTAGAGCACCCACCCATGTTAAGCTCCCGTAGCTTTTTCAGCTGCCCGAAGGAAGAAGGAAGCTTCGTGATCGCTGAGCCCCTTGCATCAAACTTTTCTAGGCTTTCAAGAGACCCAAAATCTTCCGGTAGCTCCTCCAGCTTAGAGCACCCACCCATGTTAAGCTCCCGTAGCTTTTTCAGCTGCCCGAAGGAAGAAGGAAGCTTCGTGATTGCTGAGCCCCATGCATTAAACTTTTCTAGGCTTTCAAGAGACCCAAAATCTTCCGGTAGCTCCTCCAGCTTAGAGCACTCATCCATGATAAGCTCCCGTAGCTTTTTCAGCTGCCCGAAGGAAGAAGGAAGCTTCGTGATTGCTGAGCCCCTTGCATAAAACACTTCTAGGCTTTCAAGAGACCCAAAATCTTCTGGAAGCTTCTGCAGCAGCTCAGAGCACTCATCCATGTCAAGCCTCTTTAGATTTTTCAGCTGGCCAAAGGAAGAAGGAAGTTTCATCTGTAAAGTACATGAATCAAAGTTCAGAACATGTAAACTTTTAGAAGACCAAAGTCTTCTAACAGCTGCAAGTATTGTCAAATTTTCAGCTGCTCAAGGGAAGATGGGAGCTTCATCATCACTGTGCAATCAGGGATTTTTTAAATTGAATTCTCTCTTGTAAAGTTAAAGTTCACTTTTTAAAGTCAGATCTCATCAAATTACAAACGTTTGCAGATCAACTCGAACATTAAAAAATAATAATAATGACTATATACCTCAAAGTACATAGTGGACCAGAGTTCCAGCACAGTAAGAAACTCCATGCCTAATAATTCTTTAGAAGGAGCACATCTCAACCACCTTATTTCCAATGCTTTTAGCCCCTCATCATCACCCTCCAGATATATTCCATGCAGAAAAAGCAATCGTAAAGATCGCATTTGGGAAAGCAAACTCGCATTCAAGTTTTTCTGGGAAGTGGCAAGCCCACGGATTTGATCAAGACCCTGCAACCACAAACCAAACCATCATTGCATGGATCGTGTTTTATCGCTCATGTACGGTAGTACTGGCATTGGAGGAGCATAATGCAGATGCTTGGTACAGATCTACATTCACTAAAGTAAATATATGGATATTGCACAAACATTGTAAGATCTAGTGTAGAGCAACTGAAATGGAAATACTGGGAGAGCCACCCACCCTCCACACCAGAAACAAGCTTCAAAACAACAAGTGCAAGTGCAAAGATGGAAAAACGGAAAAGCGACCAATCAAAGAGTAAAAAGTTAAGGATGAACAGTATAACAAGTTGCTTTCTGGACACTCACAACAGCCAATTTGAATCTTGGTAGTCTTTCGTTTTTGTGTTGCCTTTGCTTCCTACGGCATTGTTTGCAAACATAAATGTGTGCTGAAAACAGAGAAGTAAATAGAGAAGTGGATAACGCACCTGGTTACTTCGCAGCACTTGCGTCAAAATGGTATCATCCCACACCCTACTCCACTTGCCTGACTGTTTGACAATGCCTCTCCCCAAATCCCTCAAGTGATCGTGCATTGTCAAGCACCCATTTTCATCCACCTTCACTAGACAGAGATCTACCAAGCTCTCTAGACCACTTATCGGACCCTCTACCAAATCATCGCTTTCCCAAAAGTATTCGGCACTCTGCCTGTCTTCACCAATCAAGAAGCAAGCCACATCTAGAAACATTTCCTGCTCATGCTTACTAAGAGCCTCGTAGCTAACTTTCAAACAAGTCTCTATCCGTTTGTACGAAGTAGCGCTACTACTTAAAATCTTGATTGCTTCTTCCCAGAATTTCTTGTCCTTCCTCACCCTAAGATGCCTACCAAGCACCTCCAGTGAAAGGGGAAGACCAGCACATGCTTCACTTACTTTCTTTGCTAGCTGTTCAAAACCTAGATCTGGCGAAGGCTTCCTGAAAGCATTCAGACACAAAAGTCGCAAGGACTCATCACGGTCCATGACTTGTACCTTGTAGCATTCACCCCTGAAGACATCAGAGAAATCATTGTCGCGAGGAAATATTGTTTGGTTCCTGGATGTTACAAGCATTCGACTTCCTGGCTGAAGGGATGTCAGATCTATGATTTCCTCGATGGATTCAAAGTTCTTTGGATCATCCAATATGATCAAGACCTCCTTCTCCCTTAATCCAGCTTTTAAACACGCTTTCTTCTTTCCTGCATCGTCCCCTTGGAACCTCCTTTCAAGCAAATCTTTGAGCAGCTTATTCTGTAATTGACTCAGAGTCTTATCCTGACAATTTTCCACAAAGCTTGCTGCTTGAAACTCCTTTCCAAGTCTCCTGTAAATAGCGTGAGCAAGAGTGGTCTTGCCAATGCCACCCATGCCCCAAAGCAGCACAAAGTACACACTTCCCTTTTCTTTCAAACGAAACAGCTCGACCACATCATGGACCCTCTCATCCAAACCAACTGCTTTGAGGTCATCCTCCACGGGAATCCTGCTTTGCGTCTCCTGTGCTATCTTCTCTACGAGAGCTTCCAGCAACTGTCCTTGACGTCTGCACATAATTTGATAATATCGCATAGATTAGTGACAAGTGAGAAGATTAACAACAAAAAACGGTTGCAAAACACAAAAGTTTCGTACTTGTTAAAGGTCTCCAGGCGGAAGCCCTCGAGCCATGAGGCATCACACAGAGCATCTTCCCACCCCTTGATCGTGCTTTCGCTGTGCTTGCCTCGTCTTCGATGGTCCTTGATAGCTTTTGCAAACGGCCCGTCATTCTTGTTTCTTAGGTCTTCTGGCTTCACGTCGTCATAGAAGATCGGAAATAGCTTGGCTTTACTAGAGCTCTTGGTGCTCTTCAGCATCTCTACAAGTTCATCCAGACACCACCTAGACTCTGCGTAATTGCTTGTAAAGATGGGCACTTGAATGATTGCTTTTCGGGCAGCTTCCAGCATGAAAGGGCGAACATCGTCTCCTTCAGGGAGCTCCTCCATGTCCAGAAATGCTTTGATCCCACGGCTTTCCAGGATACAGTAAAGTATATTTGCAAATCCACGCTTTATGTCTATCCCACGATGGCTGATAAACACCTCATGGGTGCCGATAGACGGATGCAAAGGCTGATGAGCAAGAGCTGGGGGCGGAGTAGCTTCTGTGCTCGGGGAGCGTCGAACATCCATCTCTCTCTCTCTCTCTCTCTCTCTCTCTCCCCACTACGTTTCTCTTCCTCTGCTTCTCTCTCTCTCTCTCTCTCTCTCTGCCCCCACACTAAAAACTATCGTCCCTGCCAAGAGACTAAAAAACCTGCCTGAACATCTCTCTTTCTCTCTCTCTCTCTCTCTCTCTCTCTCTCCCCCCACTACGTTTCTCTTCCTCTGCTTCTCTCTTTCTCTCTCTCTCTCTCTCTTAGCGCTATGTGCCTCTCGTCTCCATTAGAGGAGACAGGCTTTTAAAACTTCGCCGCAATGGTTTCAACCGGCTCCTTCCAGGCAATTTCTTCGAGTCATCCTTCCACAGGTGAGTCAAGGAAGGCTCCTTCCAGGTAATTTCTCCGAGTCAAGCACGATGTCCCAGTGCTGTTGCTTTCCTGACAGCTTTTTTTCATGAATGATGGACTAGTATTGGACCCTTCCAGGTAATTTCTCCGAGTCAAGCACGATGTCCCAGTGCTGTTGCTTTCCTGACAGCTTTTTCTCATGAATGATGGATGTGTGTGTGAACAGCACTCACTGCACAACAGTGAACTGTGTAGATATTCTGCCGACCGGATTCAATTATTTTTACTTTTGCATAAATTCTTACTGCACAGTGAACTGTCCCTGTGGCTTTGGGGAAAATTTTTACTTTTGCATAAATTCTTTTTTCTTTTACTTTTTACTTTTTACTTCTTACTGCACAGTGAACTGTCTGGGGAAAATTTTTACTTTTGCATAAATTCTTTCCTCCTTATTTGGTAGATATCTGCAAAATAGATTAAATAAATATTTTAAGTAAACTTTTTTATTATTGATATTTTTAAACGTATTTATGGTTTTTTAAAACCCGTATTTGCTTGCATATTTTAGTAGCTTTCCAATTAAGTTTGCTGATATTGGAGAGCACTCCAAGAATACGAATCTACGTAAAAAGCTTTATTAGTTTAATTTTCATGTCTATTCTAAAATTAAAATGCTTACCCTCTATTCACCAACTTGAGTTTGTTGTGTAATGGAGAATTGTTTTCCCATAATTCTTGATTTGAGATTTAAAAGCAAGGTTAATATGAGGTTTAACAAATAATAAATTTATTGTTTATACGTTTTTATTTTTATATATTGTTACTTTTACCTTTTTATTTATTATCTTGCCATATCCAAGATTTCCTTATATACTACATTTTTTGTTGTATTTTCTTTAAGATTCTTTGTTTGTGTCTCTATGCGTTCTTCTTTAAATAAGAAAATCTTTAAGGTAACTGATGATTTTGCTTGAAATAATGCAACATATAATTGTCTATGAGAGGAGTGAATACGGGAGTTGATAGATATAATCCTAGGTTTGACAATGTTTGACGTTGTGATTTGTTTATTTCATACAGAATGCCAATTTTATTGGAAATTGTCTTCTTCTCATTTCAAATGGAAGTTCTATCAATTCCGGTATGAACGTTATTCTTGGTATGAAAACTCTTTCTCTGATATTTGTACCTGAAAATATATTATTTGGTTTTATTTTTTATTTTTTAATGAAAATGTCAAATCATAGATATATAGTTATTCTTATTCAATGTTTTTACTATTTAATGCAAGTCTCTTGGTTGTTTCTTCACAATCATGCACCACCTCCAATCATCTTCTCCATCCTTGACCTTTAGCAACCTGCCAGGAGCTAAGAAGATTAATATTTAGAAAACATTATAGCATATATATTATTGAATTGATTAAAGACTCGGAATTAGAGAGACAGAGAGAGGATAAGATAGATAGACTGAAAAAGATAGATATTTATCTAAGTGTTTGAAAGAAAAGGCTAAACTATGTTATTTGAATTATAAGCTCAATATAAAATTATAACTATAATTGAAAAGATAGATAGTTCAAGTAATCTAACCTTGTAAAGTCTTTGTGTATTAAAGACCAATTGAAGGAGCATGCATCTATCCAAAATAGTAAACCTAGAGTTTGAAAAAAAAAACACTTAATACTATTTAATGCAAACATCTCTCTCTCTCACTCTCTCTCTCTCTCACTTGCACACACAAACAAACAATCATACTTACATTAATATACATAAATTTATTTTTGTGTCTTTTCATTCTTTGATCTCTTTGCACATTATTTAACAGTTATCTTAATGCCCACCTTCTGATATTTTTGGCTTCAAAATTGCATTATAAATACATATTTAAATAAGAGCATCCTTGCTTTGTAACGGCCTCAGGTTTGTAGGCTTGGGGCCCCCTTTGATATTGTATATCCTCTTTATGCTCCTTTTAGGAGTTTTTCTCATTAATTCTAATCTTTGCCCCCTTTTTAAAAAAAAGTTTATTCTTTCAACACATGTACACTAAGTTGACGGTCCTTTACATTGATTGATTAAAATAATACCAAGCTCTAATTACATCACAATGAAGTAGGATCCTTGTTATTAAGGTAATACACATTAATTAAGTCGAGACTCAATAGTTAGCGTAAGCTCTAACCATAGGATATGGCGAAATGCCTCTTTAACTAAGGCGTGCTCTGTTGATCCTCACATCCATCCATGAGTGGGGCTAGATAAACGATACCTACATTCTCCTCGATTGCCTTGCTATGGATGGTTGCTACCATATCAGCCTTTGGCATGTGGTAACCTTTGCTTTTTTATAATTCCAACGCCCAGCTGCTCGAATCGATCACTACACCATCCCCGCGCAATGCAAGAAGCAAAGCCCCAATTGATGGCATCTGCATATGGACTCCTCAAATCTCCAATGAACTACAGCAATCCATTCATCATGATGTTAAGATGCACGCTAATCACAAAATATAACTCATCATGTTCACGTTAATCACCAATGAATGAGCTGATAAAAAACATTACACTAATTGAGCACCAATATATTCGTGTTTGACATTACCATTGTGCTAGATGAGGCAGCAGAGGGTGAAAGGGGAGGCAGGGCTGCCCTAGCTTCAGCATCGCCGAGCTGCTCTTGCAAAGAGTGGATAGTGGCCTCGGTGAGGACCCGATGCTTTGCAAAATCTGCTTGAGTGCGGGTGAGGAGGTTTTCTACTGTCTGGGCCAGACTCGTGGCTTCCTGATGCAGGCCTTCAATTACGGTAAGCTCGTGTGATGAGCTCTCTCGACCGTTGTATGGGCTATTATGACTTGCTATTGGAGCTCAGTGATGTGAGCAATTGCAGTGCTTAATTGCTCGGTTGCTAATCAAACTTCTTCTGGAGCTCCATAAACTGAAGGTATGTCTGCTATAGGTCTGCAGCAGCAGCTAGCTTTCCTTTCCCTGCAAAGAGACTAAAAACCTGCCTGAACATCTCTCTCTCTCTCTCTATGTTTCTCTTCCTCTGCTCTCTCTCTCTCTCTCTCTCTCTCTCTCTCTCTCTCTCTCTCTCTCTCTCTCTCTCTCTCTCTGCCCCCACACTAAAAACTATCGTCCCTGCCAAGAGACTAAAAAACCTGCCTGAACATCTCTGTTTCTCTCTCTCTCTCTCTCTCTCCCCCCACTACGTTTCTCTTCCTCTGCTTCTCTCTCTCTCTCTCTCTCTCTCTCTCTCTCTCTCTCTCTCTCTCTCTCTCTCTCTCTCTCTCTCTCTTAGCGCTATGTCAGTGAGAGGCCTCTCGTCTCCATTAGAGGAGACAGGCTTTTAAAACTTCGCCGCAATGGTTTCAACCGGGGGCTCCTTCCAGGTAATTTCTTCGAGTCATCCTTCCAGGTAATTTCTCCGAGTCAAGCACGATGTCCCAGTGCTGTTGCTTTCCTGACAACTTTTTTTCATGAATGATGGACTAGTATTGGACCCTTCCAGGTAATTTCTCCGAGTCAAGCACGATGTCCCAGTGCTGTTGCTTTCCTGACAGCTTTTTCTCATGAATGATGGATGTGTGTGTGAACAGCACTCACTGCACAACAGTGAACTGTGTAGATATTTTGCCGACCGGATTCAATTATTTTTACTTTTGCATAAATTCTTACTGCACAGTGAACTGTCTCTGTGGCTTTGGGGAAAATTTTTACTTTTGCATAAATTCTTTTTCCTTTTACTTTTTACTTTTTACTTTTTACTGCACAGTGAACTGTCTCTGGGGAAAATTTTTACTGTTGCATAAATTCTTTCCTCCTTATTTGGTAGATATCTGCAAAATAGATTAAATAAATATTTTAAGTAAACTTTTTATTATTAATATTTTTAACGTATTTATGGTTTTTTAAAACCCGTATTTGCTTGCATATTTTAGTAGCTTTCCAATTACGTTTGCTGATATTGGAGAGCACTCCAAGAATACGAATCTACCTAAAAAGCTTTATTAGTTTAATTTTTTTGTATATTCTAAAATTAAAATGCTTACCCTCTATTGAGCAACTTGAGTTTGTGTTGTAATGGAGAATTGTTTTCCCATAATTCCTGATTTGAGATTTAAAAGCAAGGTTAATATGAGGTTTAACAAATAATAAATTTATTGTTTATACGTTTTTATTTTTATATATTGTTACTTTTACCTTTTTATTCATTAGCTTGCCATATCCAAGATTTCCTTATATACTACATTTTTTGTTGTATTTTCTTTAAGATTCTTTGCGTTCTTCTTTAAATAAGAAAATCTTTAAGGTATCTGATGATTTTGCTTGAAATAATGCAACATATAATTGTCTATGAGTAAAGACGGGAGTTGATAGATATAATCCTAGGTTTGACAATGTTTGACGTTGTGATTTGTTTATTGTCATACAGAATGCCAATTTTATTGGAAATTGTCTTCTTCCCATTTCAAATGGAAGTTCTATCAATTTTGGTATGAAAGTTATTCTTGGTATTAAAACTCTTTCTCTGATATTTGTACCTGAAAATATATTATTTGGTTTTATTTTTTATTTTTTATGAAAATGTCAAATCATAGATATATAGTTATTCTTATTCAATGTTTTTACTATTTAATGCAAGTCTCTTGGTTGTTTCTTCACAATCATGCACCACCTCTAATCATTTTCTCCATCCTTGACCTTTAGCAACCTGCCAGGAGCTAAGAAGATTAATATTTAGAAAACATTATAGCATATATATTATTAAATTGATTAGAGACTCGGAATTAGAGAGACAGAGAGAGGATAAGATAGATAGACAGGAAAAGATAGATATTTATCTAAGTGTTTGAAAGAAAAGGCTAAACTATGTTATTTGAATTATAAGCTCAATATAAAATTATAACTATAATTGAAAAGATAGATAGTTCAAGTAATCTAACCTTGTAAAGTCTTTGTGTATTAAAGACCAATTGAAGGAGCATGCATCTATCCAAAATAGTAAACCTATAGTTTGAAAAAAAAACATTTAATACTATTTAATGCAAGCATCTCTCTCTCTCTCTCTCTCTCTCTCTCTCTCTCTCTCTCTCTCTCTCTCTCTCTCTCTCTCTCTCTCTCTCTCTCTCTCTCTTGCACACACAAACAAACAATCATACTTACATTAATATACATAAATTTATTTTTGTGTCTTTTCATTCTTTGATCTCTTTGCACATTATTTTAACAGTTATCTTAATGCCCACCTTCTGATATTTTTGGCTTCAAAATTGCATTATAAATACATATTTATATAAGAGCATCCTTGCTTTGTAACGGCCTCAGGTCTGTAGGCTTGGGGCCCCCTTTGATATTGTATATCCTCTTTATGCTCCTTTTAGGAGTTTTTCTCATTAATTCTAATCTTTGCCCCCTTTTTAAAAAAAAGTTTATTCTTTCAACACATGTACACTAAGTTGACGGTCCTTTACATTGATTGATTAAAATAATACCAAGCTCTAATTACATCACAATGAAGTAGGATCCTTGTTATTAAGGTAATACACATTAATTAAGTCGAGACTCAATAGTTAGCGTAAGCTCTAACCATAGGATATGGCGAAATACCTCTTTAACTAAGGCGTGCTCTGTTGATCCTCACATCCATCCATCAGTTGGCTAGATAAACGATACCTATGTTCTCCTCGATTGCCTTGCTATGGATGGCTGCTACCATATTGGCCTTTGTCACTATTACCCCTCGACTGGCATGTGGTAACCTTTGCTTTTTTATAACTCCAGCGCCCAGCTGCCCGAATCGATCACTGCACCATCCCCGCAATGCAAGAAGCAAAGCCCCAATTTATGGCATCTGCATATGGACTCCTCAAATCTTCAATGAACTACAGCAATCCATTCATCATAATGTTAAGATGCACGCTAATCACAAAATATAACTCATCATGTTCATGTTAATCACCAATGAATGAGCTAATAAAAAACATTACACTAATTGAGCACCAACCTTCAATTACGGTAAGCTCGTGAGTGATGAGCTCTCTCGACCGTTGTATGGGCTATTATGACTTGCTGTTGGAGCTCAGTGATGTGAGCAATTGCAGTGCCCAATTGCTCGGTTGCTGATCAAACTTCTTCTAGAGCTCCATAAACTGAAGGTATGTCTGCTATAGGTCTTTAGACTGCACCCTCCTGGGCCTTGGCTAAGAGCCTCTCCCGTTTTGGGACATCTGCACCACCTCTTGTTGCCTGTAGATGCACTCTATCATTTGGGTGATGAGCTCGCGTGCCATATGTGAGAAGCCAAGTGCAAAGTTTGGAACATCTCCATGGGCTGCATGTATGCTCTCTACATAAGCTTGACTGGAACTGAAACTGCTCGAGCGCACCCAATGAAGAGTGTTCACGGTGTTCTATGTGGCACTGGGGGAGGAAGGGGCCAACCTTTGCATATGATGGCATCTCTTGGAATATTTCAGGAGGCAGTGTTTCAAACAGGCTTCTGTTGAAAAAATATGGTTTCCTCTTCTCTTCCTCTTCCTCTTTGGCCTTCTTACTGGCTTTTGTAGCTGTTGCAAGTTCCTCCTTTGTTGGCCTTGGGTTGGGGGGCGGTAGAACCTATTCTATGACATCTAGCGCGTGATGGGGCCTCTTCATTGGTGGTGGATTAGGAGAAGTGGATGGTGAGGGTAGAGAGATCACCGCCACATCTGGCCCGCTTAGCTGGGTTGCCCTTGGCAATTCTTCCCATCCAACACCATAATAGAGGACCCTAGTCAACAAGGTTGCAGCAGTAGCTAGCTTTCCTTGGGGGTTCAAGAAAACTGCGTGTAGCTCTCTGAAGAGATAGTCGGCCCAATTCACCATCTAGCTCTGGTGGACTCTAGCCAATGTGGTCATACTGTAGTCCACCATCTAGCTCTGGTGGACTCTAGCCAATGTGGTCATACTGTAGTGGTTGAATCGGTCGGTCCACCTGGTAGTAGTAGTAAATAGAAACTGCAAAGCTCTTATAGGCATAACCAGATCCTCCTGTGCTATGTTCCCCCACTCGACTCCATCCTTGTTGGGGTTTCCCCTGTATAGGCCTCTAGTGAGCTTTGTTGCATTGTTGAGGCGGACATATGGCTGGATCATATGAGGAAATGCCAAAGCATCGCGCATCGGCTCCATCAGCTGCACCTTTATGCCTCTACCCTTCGATGTCCAAGACCTCGCCTGTGTGTTGATTGGTGCCATAGCTCTATGTGAAAAACAATGTGTTGTAAAGGTCAGGGCCCCATGGTTCCAAAGTGGGTAGTGTTCCCAAGCTGAGCGGATCAAACTTCTGTACCACTGCGGGATCTGAAGCAATAGCTCTATAGTAGGGTTCCGTGAAGTAAAGGAGCTTATGTTCCACCTTATGATTATTTTTCATAAGGGAATGGACAATGTGTCCATTGATCTACTTCATCAAGGCCTCACCCAAGTGAGAGAATTGGTCGGGTGCTTTGCATATTCTTTAAAGCGGCCACCCTGCAGCCTCTTCCTCCTGATAGTAGTGTGATGGAGGACTTCCTGGGAGGTCAGCCATTGTGTGGGCTAGTAGGTGAGTGTAAGAGCTTGGGAGAAAAAATTTCAAGAGTTTGGGGAGAGGCAAAAGTTAGAGAATAGAGAGGGGGGGCATATTTATAGTATTGGGAGAAGGGCATTGATGTGGCAAGTCCAGGGAACGGACATATGACTGTCAAGGAACGGCCACGGGAAGTGAAGCAAACGGGCATGGTAGTTGGCCAATGTGAGCGAACGGGCATGAGATTTTAGCGAACAGGCATGGGAACATGAGCAAATGGGCTTTTGCTCATGATATCAGGAAGGAACGTCCGCGGGAGACTTGGAACATCCGTGGGCCTAGATAAGGGGCTGGCACGACTGCGGGCTTAAATCGAATGGGCATGGGAACTTGTTGAAGAGGCAATGGCCATGGCAAACTTTGAACGGGCGTGGGAAAGTTGGAACGCCTGTGACTTTTTTTTGTGCACCCTCTACTAACAGGTTTTGTACACATAGGCTATGTTGCCAACACCACTTTGCGGGTTTTGTACTGATCGTCTTGCAAGTCCAATTTGCCAAGACAAGGAGTCGATTCCAGTTAGGTGTTGGTGAGTAAGTGGGAGTTACTTCCTTGAGGAATTCGGGAGCAGTTCGCAAAAGGAAGTACCTAAGGCTGATGGAGCTGATGATGGCATTTTTGTAGCCTCTGGTGGTAGCCTTACAACAATGAGTGGTGGGGGGGTTGTTAACGTTGAAGGTATATCTGTAAGGAATTCTATCAGCAGTAGCATGGCAATTAGCTTGGAGTTTTTGCTTACCTTTATCTTGAGCAGTCATTATGGCAGGTGATGCCTTGGGCATCCATTTCAAGGTAAGGGACGATGGAGTGACACGAGGTGGGGGTTTGTATTGGGGAGATTTAGGAATCCAAATGTGAGGATTGCCCTCATAGAAGTGTTGGGCACGGAGAAGAGGTTTCGAATCCATTGAAGAGTTGATTTTGGAGGTTGGCATGGAGGGTCTGGTTTAGGGATATAACTCTTGGGCCTATGCTTGGCCCTCTCCCTATAGGCTTGAGGTTGGCGAATTGGTTAGCGACGTGAGGGATAAGAAGCATTGGATGCATGTGGACGAGGGGTAGAGTGAGATCTTTTAGGGATCCACAAGTGTGATTCACCTTCATAGTAGCCTTGTCCTATGAGGAGCTTCTTAGAAACCCACAGGTGAGATGATGAACTTTGGGGACTTTTTTTAGTGGTGTTAGCTTTGTTAGTTGGGTTAGTGTGGCTTGATGGGGCAGCAACTTGTGAAGTGGCGATCTGAGTGCGAGTTGCTACTGTGCATGGTGGTGGTGTGGTTTTAGGGACATTTGTGTGTGGTTGGCATGAGTAACGGCCTCTTTTTTAGGGGGATGGATTGGTAGGGTGAGGTGACAGAATAATAGTGGGTGGTGGAGTGGGGAGTGCTTGGTCTGGGAAGGCAGCGGCGGGGGTTGGCTCCTCAGCTATCATGAGAGCAGCTAGTCAATGTGGCATCGGTTATGTCCCATCCATCCTCTGCCTAGGAGGATCTCTCCATGCATTGTTGCTACAGGCATCACATAAAACTTTCCTTCCAAGGGATTATTTCCAATGTGAAATGAGAGTGTAACTGTGCCAATGCAATGAACATGCTGTGACGCAACCGTTGTGATAGTGGCAGGGGTTTATTTTAGTGTGGGTTCCCCAAAAGGGAACACCAAGTTTCATATGACATCAAATTGTAACTAGACCTTGTCTCAACAAGAGCTAATTTTTGGACAAAGCTTGTCGACGTGGTCAAAGCTAGCTTCACCTCCCAATCTTCTTCTTCTTCTAAGTCGACCAATTGGGCCATGTTGATCATGATATGCTTTTGCCTACGCTTGCCTTGCCTTTCCTTGGCCTCTTCTTGTGCAGTTTTTTTCATATCCTCATGGTCCTTCTTTCGTTGTTAAAGTGGCCTCTGTGAGAGGTCCATATTAGCCTTTAAGTTTGCTACCATTAAAGTAACCAGCCATCTCAACACCATCAGGTGTTTCAATGTGCATAGCCCCTTGTGGGGTTATCTCAGAGACTAGGAAAGGTTCTAAGCCTCTGATCTTAAGATTTTTCTTATGTGTTTTGGTACTGAATAAGAGGACCATGTCTCCCTCATTTATCTATTTATCTACAATCATGTTGTAGATTGTAAAAAGGCATGTTCCGTCAAGCTTTCTAAGCTCGAATAAGCGACAGCTTAAGGCATTTTTGATGAGTTTTTCGTGCACTACAACATGTAGACTAGGGACTAAGAACTCCATGGGCATGACTGCTTCAATACCATAAGCTAACTTGAAAGGGGTAGTATTGGTTGCAGCCTTGTATGAAGTTCAATAAGCCCAAAGTGCAGCCGGAAACTTCTGTTTCCAATCGTTGTGGCTAGACTCCATGGTTTTGGTAAGAATGGCACACGGGGTTTTGTTAGTGCTTTTAGCTTGGCCATTTGCTTTACGGGGGTAATATGGGGAGGACTTCCTGTGGGTGACAAGGAAATCTTGTAAAAGGAATTTAATTACCTCATTAATGAAATGTGTCCTGTTGTCACTGACGAGCTTGAGAGGGAAACCAAAGCATGTGATCACTGATTCATAGAGGAATTTAGTCATTGATCGAGCATTAGCCTTGCGGGTTGCACGAGCTTCTACCCACTTGGTGCAATAATTTGTGGCAGCAATTATATATCGGGTTTGAGTGTATTTGGCTGCCAAACTAATGGGTCCTACGAAGTCTATGTCCCATTTCTCAAATGGTTGTAAAGACACGATGGGGTTCAGGGGCATGTGATCCTTGAAACGAGGAATTGCTACACGTTGGCATTCATCACATCGTTTGACATACTTAGTAACGTCATTCATTAAAGTGAGCCACCATAACCTAGCTATGGGAATCTTGCAAGCAATGATATTATGGAGTGCAAAGTTTTCCCGAGCACAAGCAGAGTGAGCCTCTTCAAGGAGGAAGACATATTCGTCTTCCCGAACACGTCTTAGGATTTTGTCTTTGCCCTGCTTTTGTAAAGTTGGCCCATGATAAGCTGGTAAGGGGTCTCTTTTTTTATTAAACGACGGGCGCAGTCTTTGTTGAGGAGAGGATCAACGGGTGAGTCATTGGACTTCTTTGCCCCATTCAAAAATCAAGCAAAGTTGGAATAGAGCGGCATCTAGTAAATCATCATCTACCCCCACTGGGGATCCTTGACATGTGGTCTGCAAACATGCTGAGAGCCTTTCCTTACCGTGATAGTGAAGTCAAACTCAAGCAAAATAAGGAGCCACCTAGTGATTTTACCTGTCATATAGGGCTTATTTACTAAGTACAAAAGGGCTTGATGGTCTACAAAGCAAACAAAATTGGTCACCGAAAGATAATGGCAAAAATTCTTAACCATGTAAACCATCACTAATCCCTCCCTCTCGGTTGTGATGTAATTTCTCTCAGCTTCGTTGAGTTGGCGGAACTGGAAAAAAATAATGGGAAAGTCCATCTTGTGTTCGCTTGGTTGCGCTAGCATGCCTCCCATAGCAAATGCTAAGGCATTAATGTGGACATGGAAGATGAGATCCCAATTGGGGAATCTTAGGATTGGAGCGTTGCCAAGGCTTTTTTGAGAGTTGTGTAAGCCTGTTGGCATTCTTCAGTCCACTCGAAAACAATAAGGAGTCCGTAAAGAGGTCTAGCAATATCAGCGTACATAAAAATGAATCGTCGATAATAGTCGACATGTCCCATGACGCGTTGGACACCTTTAAAGTTTGTAGGTGGAGGAAACTCGAGAATGAGCCGCAATTCAGTGTTATCGGTCAAAATTCCCTACCTGGAGACAATGTGCCCCAGAATCACATCGTGTCAAACCCAAAATTGACATTTAAGAGGGTTCAAGGAGATTCGATATAACCTACATCTTTCTATCACTTTGCGCAGACATGTTAGGTGCTCCTTCCAAAAGAAATTGACACAAAGGTCTTCCATGAAGACTTAAAGGAACTTTCGAAGATATTCCTTCTGAGCCATATACATGAGGCGTTGGAAGGTTTCGGGGCATTGATCAATCCAAAGTGTTAGTATACACTCAATGCCTGCCTCTCAACATGTATCTCACTTTGATGTATAATGCACATTTGTTAGGCCCCCATTATAAGGAGTTCCATTAGTGGGAACCCCGGCTTAGACACCGATGGGGTCATTATTGTGACCATTGATGATGGTTAGGAGATGGTCAGGGGTACGAGCATTAGTTGGGGTCCAGGGCATCGCCTCAGCTGGGGGTCTCCTAGGGGGGCTAGTAGCTCCCCTGGCAGGGGTTCGGGGGCAGAGCCCCGAGGAGATGGTATGAGAATATTCCCTCGGATACTAGTTCCATCATTAGTGGGTAGTCGTCGGTGGTCGGTGGGTTGCATTCTTAATATACGGGCAGTGATCGTGTCTATGCAGTGTAACTACCCTCGTTGTATACGCGTCTACCACACCGCCTATAGTACTATATATGGACATGGTTGCCCCATGAGTTAAGGTATCCAATGCTTGTGAGTATCCACCCCCTTCTACACTTCATACATACTCACTAGATTGCCATCTAAGCTCTACTTGAGAACGCACAAGTGGACAACACCATCACTTGCACCTCTTTGGTATAATCAGAATTTTAAATTCTCTCAATTGTGTATCTATTGTGGGGTCCCCAAGGGGAGAGTTGGGGCTGCATCTAGAGTGACCTCTCTCTAAACTCCCCGTTGTGCACGTCTCTCGAGGTGATATTTTGACGCTTTTGTGAAGGAGTCATTCTACCTGCCTTCTTGTAGCCCACCTTGCTCCGAATCCAATGCTTCAGTGGGATCACAAATCCGAGCTCATTTTCTCAAGTTATGAGCAAAAAACTCCTAGGTGGGAACGACCTCTTAAGAGCCAAAAAGCCCTTACTAAAGTCACTACTAATGGAGGGGAAGATGTCCTTAAACTGAATTTTCAAGGAAGGAGGTTGCAACTAGAGGGAGAGAAAGGGGAGTCCTCCCTTAAGTCTATTCACACGCGGGGGGGAGAGAGCAGCTAAGGACACTCTACTCACAAGGGTGAGATGAGGCAAGAAATTTTTTGCAAAAGGGCTTACTTGGAGATGGGCAAAAATGGCTTGCTAGAAGAGGGTACAGAGGGCTGCCGAGTACAGTCCTGTGCAAAGTGTCAGGTATAGACTCTCAGGTACGGTCACTACACAAAGTGTCAGGCATAGGCAGAATAGAGTGTTGAGTGTCTCTACCACAGGGTGCTGGGGGGTTTATATAGGTGCAGGTACGGGGTGCAGGGAAAGGAAGAGCAAAGCGTGGGTCCAAAGGACAGTGTACGGTGAAAGTACACTGACCTATGGCTTGCATGGGCCTGGGGAAAGGAATGGTGCCTGTTATCATACGCTAGGGTGGTTGACCTTTGGTCCTTGTGTGGGTTCTAAGCTTGGAAAGCAGCCCATAGTTTTGGATCCCATGAAGGGCTCTTCAAGGGGTGTGTACAACACGTGAGTGTGGGAGATGGGATATACCACACACTGGCCAAACCTCCTCTCAAGAGTGATGCTAAATCCTCTTCCCTTCAAGGCAAAGTGATTAAGCGATTGTCACAAAGCAAAGATGGATGAGAAGAGGAAGAAAGGGGTTTTCTTCCTTTGCAATGAGAAATGGAGTCCCAAGCATAAAAAGATTTGCAAGGCAAAAGAGGTAAGAGCTAACATCTTTGAGGTGGTTGAAGATGAAGAGGCACCATTGGATTATATGGATGAGGTTGAATTTCAAGATTGTGCAAATGAGGTGATAGAAGAGCCTACTCTTGATCCTTCTCAAGAGTTTCCATTTGATCCGGGTGGAGAGGATTGGGTAGAATTTAAAACAAAAGAAAGGACATCCATGCTATGTGCCATTTCACAAGAAGCTAAAGAGGGATGCAAAGGTTCCAACACTTTGAGGCTTGTGGGGAAGATTGGGGGCAGATCCATTCACATACTTGTTAATTCGGGGAGCACACATAGTTTTGTGAACTCTAAATCAATAAATTCTTTGAAACTATGCCCAATAGAGATGATGAAGCCTCTAAAAGTGGAGGTTGCAAATGGACAACATGAGCTGAGTAAGAGTTGGGTTGCAACAGGATTTCTTTGTCTTCCGATTATGCCTATGATGCCCGATTAATTGTGCTTGACATGGGGCCCATTGATGTGGTGCTTGGATGCGATTGGTTGCACACTTTGGGCAGGTTTTCAATGGATTTGAAGCACATGAAGATGCGGTTTATGCATGAAGCCATGCTTTAACCTTAGTGTTTTTATGAAGAAAATGAAGAGAAAGTTGACGAGTTTATGCCCTGATTACATGCTACAACTCACTCATTCAAGAAGAGGACAATGAGCTATAACTTTACATGATGAGGGGATGGATGCCTTGTTGCAAGAGTACAAAGATGTGTTTGAAGCACCTAAATGCTTGCTACCTGCTAGAGAAGTTGACCATGCCATAGAGCTTGAGAAGGGTGCAAAACCAATCAATAAGCCTCCTTATAGGCTTTCAAAGGTTGAGTGGGAAGAGGTGGCAAAGCAAGTGGAAGAGCTTTTGGAAATGAGATTCATACAACCAAGCCAAACACCTTTCGCCTCACCCATTTTGTTAGTGAAAGAAGAAGGATGGATCTTATAGAATGTGCATTAATTATAGGGATCTCAACAGGATCACTATAAAGAATCCATATCCCATTCCAAGGATTGATGATTTACTTGATGAATTGAAAGGAGAAAAATATTTCTCCAAGATAGATCTCAAGTCCAGGTATCATCAAATAAGCATGAAAGATGGTAATGAGTTTAAGACGGCATTCAGGACTGAACGGGGTTTATTTCAATTCATGGTTATGCCTTTTGGACTATCAAATGCCCTAGCCACATTTCAGGGTCTCATGAACAAAGTTTTGAAGCCATTCCTTTACAAAACAATTTTGGTCTTCTTTGATGGCATACTTGTGTATATCAAGTCAAGGGAAGAGCACTTGATGCATGTGGAGCAAGTGTTGAAGGTATTGAGAGAGCACAAGTTGTTTGCCAAGCAAAGCAAGTGCACCTTTATGTCACAAGAAGTGGAATACTTGGGTCACATTGTGTGATGGTATGTGTGAAAGAGTGGCCTACACCCACCAACACTACTCAACTAAGGGGATTTTTTGGGATTATCATCCTTTTATAGGAGGTTCATATGCCATTATGCTCACATGTCAGCCCCACTTACTGATAGGCTTAAGAAGGAAGCATTTTTTTGGGATGTTATGGCCGATAAGAGCTTTCAAGTGCTCAAGCAGGCACTCATTTCATCTCCAATATTGCCTTGATTTTTCTAAGCCTTTCAATATATGGGCTAATGCAAGTGGGAGAGGAATTGGTGTCGTTCTATATCAAGAGTGTGGGGTGATTGCTTATGAGAGTAGAAAGCTCACCGAGAAGGAGAGGGAGCTTCATGCTTATGATCAAGAAATGTTGGCCATTTTGCATGCCGTAAAGAAGTGTCATCACTATTTGTGTGGTTCCTTTCTCCAAAGCAAAAGAGATGGCTTGCTGCCTTGCAAAATTATTATTTCGAGATATCTTACACGGCGGGAAAGGACAATGTTGTGGCCGATGCACTTTGTAGGATTTGGACTTGCACTATACATGCTATTTCAGAGGTGCATTATGAGTGGATTCATTAGATACAAAAGGAGTATTTGGTGGATGACATGGTTGGTCCAATGTTTTAGAAATTACAACAAGGGTTATGTGATGAATATCCACATTTTGAGTTGTGTAATGGGTTACTTTTATACAAGGGAAAGGTCTATTTGGTCCCTCACTCATCCTTCAAAATTGAAAAATCCTACAAGAGATGCACTCTTTACCAATGGCGGGTTATTTGTGAGTGTTCAAGACCCTTGGGGGGTTCACTCATAAATATCTAAGCGTAGCATGTGCGTTCAAGGGTTTTAAAAATCATTTTTTAACACATTTTTTATATACAGAAGGGTACCATTTAAAGGGGATATTTACAAATTGAATAGAAAAAGGGTGTGTTTTATTCATGAAAAATTTGATAAGGAGTTTTTAAATTAGGCTTTAAACGCACATGATATAGAGGGTTTACATATAGTGACCCCTCCAAGTCAAGACCTATGATAAAATACGGAAGAGTTTCTTTTGGAAAGGACTTTAGAAGGATGTGCATGACTATGTGCAAAAGTGTTTGCCTTGCCAACAAAACAAGGATCCCAATCAATTTCCGAGAGGATTGTTGCATCTATTGTTGCATCTATTGCCTATTCCGGAAGGAAAGTGGACATGAATAGCCATGGATTTCATTATCGGCTTGCACACTACTAAGCAAGGGTGGAATAGCATCTATGTGATAGTGGATAGATTAACAAAGGCGGCTCATTTCATACCCACAAAGGTGCAATATACTTCTATGGTGGCTCAACAATTTATGGGGCATGTGTTTAGGTTGCATGGAATGCCTAAGTAAGTGGTGAGTGGTAGGGATGTCAAGTTCATGAGCCATTTTTGAAAGGGTGTCTTTGATTCCATGGGGACTACACTCACTCCAAGTTCAGCCTATCATCCGCATATGGATGGCCAAACCAAGAGAGGGTGAACAAGTGGCTCGAAATCTATTTGAGACACTATTGTTATAACACCCAAGCTTCATGGGATAAATGGCTACACTTAGCTGAATTTTTCCATAACAACACCTATCACATGAGTATTGGTATGTCTCCATTTGAATCCATGTATGGGTATAAAGGTGCATGTACCTTATATTTCATTCAATGAGGAAAAGTTGAATCCTCAAGCCAAAGAGGAGATTGAGACGATGTGTGCAATATTGTAAAGGTGCAAGGATAACATGGCTAAGGCACAAAAACAAATGAAGAAATATGCCGATGAGTCAAGGAAGCATGTGGAGTTCAAGGAAGGGGATTATGTATTCTTAAGAATCTCTAAGTCAAGGTATTCTTCATTGAAGTGAGACGCCTATACAAAGCTTGCTCATCGCTTTTATATCGACCTTACAAGGTGTTGAGAAGAATTGGTGAGGTTGCCTACCAATTGTTGTTACCTTCTACCACAAGGATCTACAATGTGTTTCATATGTCACATTTGAAGAATTATGTGGGACCTCAATTGGAAGTGATTGATGAGTTGCCTCCTATGGATGAAGAGGGAATGATTCAATATGTGGTGGAGAAGGTGATATGAATGAGGGAAGGACACCTTCGTAATAGGTCTTTTGTTGAGTACCTTGTGAAGTGGAGAGGCTTGCCTAATGAAGAAGCTTTTTGTCAGTCCGAAGGCTTCATGAAAGACCATCCGGAGCTTCTGCAAGCAATGAATCATAGTGGATAAAGAGGTACAACTATATGGTGTCTTTGGATAGCTATATGCATATGGATTGGGATGATGGTATGAAGGGTGTCATTGTTGTAAATTTAGTGTATGGACAGCCATGGCCACTTGTGTACTTCACCACTCATCAATCAAAGCTCAACAAAACTCCGTGGGATTATGGACATCATAGAGAGCAGTCCATATGTACATCAAATAAGTGGACAGCTCTATGTGGAGTTCTCTTGTGTGAGACACTTTTGGGATTGCAACAAATGTACTTCCGCATGCTTGAGGAAAGTCAAGAAGATTCTCAACAGCCCATACATTGCTCCATACATGGTTTCGAGGACAAAACCTTTGGGTGGGGATGGTTTATAAATGAAGGGGCTTGGTTTTGAACATAAGGGAAGCCCATGGGCATGGATATGGCCAGGCAAGTATGGGGGCCCAATATTAATAAGTGTGAAAAGGTGGGAAAGTATACTTGCGAAGTATAAGCCACTACAGCTCTATGTGGAGTTCTCTTGTGTGAGACACTTTTGGTATTGCAACAAATGTACTTCCGCATGAAAGTCAAGAAGATTCTCAACAGCCCATACATTGCTCCATACATGGTTTCCAGGACAAAACCTTTGGGTGGGGATGGTTTGTAAATGAAGGGGCTTGGTTTTGAACATAAGGGAAGCCCATGGGCATGGATATGGCCAGGCAAGTATGGGGGCCCAATATTAATAAGTGTGAAAAGGTGGGAAAGTATACTTGCGAAGTATAAGCCACTAGTCTGCCTTCTTGTCCTAAGGCACCACCAAGTGCTAGACTACTAGCATCAGTAACCACCTCAAATTCCCTTGTGAAATCAGGAAGTTTTTGGACTGGCACTGAGGTAATAATGGCTTTGAGCTAATCAAAGCTAACTTGATGGATTAGCAAGACCACACTATTTTGCAATCCTTCTTAAGAAGATCCATCAAGGGTGCAGCTACTACCAGGGCATAATCTTTAACAAAAATCATGTACCATCTTGTGATTCCCAAAAATCCACGAACTTCGCGGACTTAGGGGTGGCCATTCTAGTATATCCTTTACCTTGGTGGGAGCTACTGAGATACTATCTTGGGAGACAAAGAATCCAAGATACTCAATTTGATGAGTAAAGAAGGTACATTTGCTCTTCTTGGCATAGAGTTTATGTGTGCGCAGCAATTGCAGAACTCTACGCACATGCTCCTCATGCTCTTCCACCCCGACTTGGAGTAGACCAACATGTCATCAAAGAAGACAAGAACAAATTCATCCAAGTAGGGATAGAATATATCTTGCATTAGGCAGTTGAAGGTTACAAGGACATTGGTTAACCCGAATGACATTACAGTAAACTTGTAGTGGCCATAACGGGTATTGAAAGCTGTCTTGGGGGTATATCTGCTTCCTTGACTCTAATCTAGTAGTAACCAAACCTCAAGTCTATTTTTGAGAAAACTTTGGCCCCATGAAGCCTATCAAGAATCTCGTCAATGCAAGGGATAGGATACTTATTCTTGACAATGACTTGATTTAGGCCCTGATAATCTATGCAGAGATGAAGAGTGACGTTCTTCTTCTTTTGGAAAAGAAGAAGAACGGTTGCTCCCCAAGGAGAGCTGCTAGGGCGTACAAATCCTTGCTCAATGAGTTAGGAAAGTTGCTCCTTAAGCTCAATGGCTTTAGGAAGAGACATTTTATAGGGTGTTTTTAAGATAGGTTGAGCACAAGGGAGGATCACCTTGATTTCATGATTGACTTCTCGAGGAGGCGATAGCCCTGTAAGCTTGTCACGAAAGATGTTAGAATTCTTAGAGCCAAGAGGGTTCTGATTCGTTACTAAGCTCAATAACTTTGTTGAGCTTAACTAGGAAAACTTGTTATCCCTTCCGTACTCCCTTGAGAAGATTATTTGCCAAAAAGGAAAAAGACTTAGGTTTACTTGTCTTCCCATGAACTGGTACTACTTGTTATGGGCTACCACACCTCTAAGAAGGAACTCTATGCATTCACCTTTGGAAGAAGTAATAGAACACACCTGTTGTAGTAGGGAAATTACCAATGCTTCGAGCTTGTGTCCCTTGAGGTCTCCAAGCTCACTTGAGAAGCTCCAATCCTCCAAGATTCACCTCCACGATGTCACCGCGTAGAGTCGCTCACACCACCACATAAGGCAATCACTCTCTCTCACTTCTCCACATAAGCATACAAGTATAGAGAAGGCACTTGTGCTAGAGCACTCTCTCTCAATACAAAAGCAAGAACTCTCATAGCACAAAGGGGGATTGTGTCCATTCATTATGAGAAAATACCTTATATACAATTGGCCCTTATTCACACTTGGGCACCCAAAACTTACTAACTAAGGCCTTGGGTGGCAAATATCTCATAATGCTACAACCTTTGTAGTGCCTTTGCATGACACGTATTAATGTCCTCAATTGGAGGAGCATAATTGTTAATCCTAGCTAGGATTAACATCCCCTCTACTTGATGTAGGTTATGTCCTCAGAACCTGGTCGTCGAACTCATGTGACAATAGAAGTTCTGATGTGATTGAAGCTTTTTAAGGGTTCTTTTAAATGCAGTGTGATATCTCCAAAACCCGGTGTCAACCATATCCTCGAATGTGATATGCATGTTTGTGGATAAACACCTTAGGCAATGATAATGTAACATCATGCCTCTATCAGTAGGGCCTTGATTCATGTCAAATTATAGCTGATCAGCATCATATTCATCATATGTCTCTTTAGGTTGATCAATGAGGACCACGATCAATTTCAAAAATTGGACACTGGCTACAATGGCAAGGTCTGGTATGCGACGCCATGCATGTATCCAAGTCAGCAATTGCTTCCTTTGTTGTCCTATATCTATAAATGTTACTGGCAAGAATAAAGGAAAGTTGTAGCAAACATGTGAATCTCTCTGCTTAGCCTCATGGAATTCCAATGGTATCCATCTTCTTTTCATTGGCATATACAAAGGGTCCACTCTCTGTGTTGGTGGGGCACGCATATACTGATGACTATATTCAGTAATAGTCAAATACTCCTTCCTCCATGCTGGTTGTATACCAAAATCTTCTAGTTTGGGATTGGCATCATCTGTAATGGTTGTATACCCCCCTCGTGTATGGACTGGATTTGCCTTTCTCCACCCATGGAAGTAGTAACTGATCTTGAATGTAACAATTGTGATGTCACGTAAATCTGTCAAGTGCGGGTTTTCCAGCTTTGTATGTCGTGCCAAATTTGACCGTAATGTGCCCTCTCCAGCCAAGGGCAATAATTCTTCTAACTCTGGCTTTGGTTTGGTACATATGGCTTCTTCGTTTTGGAGTAACATCAGAATATACCTCTGGCAAGATTCGGCGGTGGGTAGGTTCAAAAGGTGTTATTTACATTAACACTTCAAACATTAACTTTGGCTTGAGTAGAGGATTCCCTACTCTGATTAATCCCTTATATTCTACAGTAAACAAAGACTCAAGAATAGTATTATTAGTAAATAGCACAAGAGTATCTTGGGGTAGAGTGTGACTAACCTCTTGAGTTGGCCGTGGTGGAGATGGGTTGGGTGCCGGCGAGGGCAAGAGTATTAGTGGGAAATTCTAAGGGATGAGCAAGAAGTCTAGAAAATATACAATTGGCCTGAGATTTGTCAATAAGAGGAACACTTGGGTATGGATTAAGTAATTTACTTGTTGCGACATTTGAAAATACAGGGTAAGTTGGATTAGATGAGGAACCGAATGTTTCCTCTTGACCCTCTCCGAAACTAGAGGGTGGATGGGTGGGTTTGTTGAGCTTCATAAATTCTTGTAGCTCAATGATATCTTCCGGAGATATGGTAGGATACTCAGTATGTATTTTATCAAAATTATAAAGTACAGTAGTCAGCATGGCTTCTAGATGTTTGTGGATATTTCGATATAGTTTAAGAATTCCAAAAGGATGATATAGTGTAGACTCACAGAGATTTAAATGTTGATGGGTATTATATACTTCTAACCACCCATGAATGATGATCCACTCGTAACTGTGAGCTAAAAACTCGTAATTGGCCGGTGTATCAGGAATATTATCTGAAACAAACAGGTCTAATTTGTCGACACTGTTGTCCAGGATATTTGAGTTTCGCAACACCTGACACCAACTACGAAGGTTGAGCACAATAGGGTGTAATGGATAGAAGAAATCATCCTTTGGATCAGTTAGTACTAGGTCCCTCAAAAAATCCCCATGATTATAGTACGGTCAGCATCACGCTCTGTATTTTGTTTAATTAGTGTTGATTCTCCTAGGCTCAAATCATCAAACAGATTGATTTCATATTGTAGTAAAGAGAGTGTTAGTGTAGACAAAAACAGAGTCAAAGTTTGAGGAGGGGCCCGAGGAGTTACTGGCAATGAACCTATCTCCAAGGCTCACTCAAGAAGTAGTCGCAACTCATCGGTAGGCTCTTATCTTTTGCTGCGTTCTTGAATTGCCAATTGGTACTCCAATTCCTGTATCCAAGAATCCTTGGTGGTGAGAAGATATGAGATGCTTTTTTCTCGCACCACCAGTCTTGCGGCATCCAATTCTTCAAAGCATCTTGTGGTGGCTTCTTGTGCTCGTGTGGCCACAGCTTCCATTTCTTGAGCCTCTACAATCTTTTAAAGCCTTTCAGTGACCAAATCTTGACTAGCTTGGAGCTGCTGAGTAATCTGCAACATTTCCTGTTTGTGTGTGTCTATCAGCTTCTACATCTCCAAGGATTTGGTGTTTATGGTTTCATTTAGTGCTCGTACTTTTTCTGCATTGGCTTTATTTATTTGTTCTCTTTCTTGTTGAAGTTGGAGCACTCTGTGATCAGCATCCTTAAGGGCTGCAGATATTGATTTCAAGTTGCTTTGTAATTCCTCTTCCTTAGCCTGGAATGTATTTTGGAACTCCTGGCTGTTAAGCCTGGATGCTTGCTTGTTTCTTCTTGTGTGCCACTTCTCTTTGCGGAAGGTCAAAAGTTTTTCCGGAATTTGGAAAGCGAAAAATGGAAAGCCAAAGGTTTTCCGGAAGATGAAAAGCCAAAAAAATTTAAGAAAAAAAAATTCACAAATTTCTAGAGATTTTTTCCTCAAATCCCATAATTTGTCATAATTTTCAAGCTTTTTTGGAAAAAAAATCAAAAGCTTTTTTTTGTCATAATAAAAAACTTATTTTTTTAAAAAAATAAAAAAAATAATTTTAATAAGCTTTAATTAGCTTATGGGGTTTTGATTTTTAAAGGGGGGGTATTTTTTTTTCGCCCGACAGTGACTGTTGCGCTGTGAGATCCCATTGCCCCCTCCGCGCACCGGATTCTCGGTTGCTTTAGCAGCGGAAGTAGCTTCTTCTTGCGCGGGGCAGGGTTTCCCACTCGGGGCCTCGCCCTCGAATGTCCGGACATGAGACTAATCTGATGGTCATCCGAAACCAAAACCGAGAAAATTTTCCTTGCCCGAAAAACGGGGACGATTCCACCTTTTTGATTTCCTTAACGAATTTTCTAACGGGGTCAAGAGACTAAACTAACCTTCACCAAATTAAATGAGATAGAAGGAAAACTATTACAGACTTAACTTGAAGAAATCAACGCTTTTTTCCTAACTGAATCACGCACAGTCGTTGATCTATTTATTTGAGAAGTCTTCATGTTTTTATTTAACTACTCGAGTTCTAAGCGTATTCCTATTATTCAATTTCATTATTAAAACTCTACTGCATGGGTTAGCCACCGCCAAACCATTGGAATTGGTAGAACCAGACAATTACTCACCCACCCATAATTGAATGCCTTTCTTAACTTTTGCTTTCGAATATAGATACGCACACACTCCTCTTTAAACTTTAACTTATAAAATAATCCATTAACAACAAACAGTTACTGATTCAGATGTCATAACTCAAAATTTCCATCCAATCCTTGTTTCTAAAAAAAAACAGTATCACTCTAGACTCTCCATTGGGAGCTGGTCAGCACAACGAGATCCAGTAATAACAGTTTACAATAATCATTGATCCATCATACAATATCTTCCACGACATACGCATGGGTGTCCTCGGCACCGCGAGCCCGTGCATCACCTGGTCAGAACCCTCCACCCAGGATCCTCCTTGTGTCTTGGCACTTCACTCAGGTCCGCCGACTGCTTCGTCGGCCCTCGTTCATCGTACCGGAAGTGCACCATTTTAACTGTACTGAGGCTGGTCAAGACCTAGGCAGGTTTTGCCGTGTGAGCTGTCCTTTGAACACTCCCCGCCGCCAGCTGTTTTGCAACCAAACTTCCCTTAGAAAAACACATACCAAATGCTCCCTCCCAGCATTCTGGCGTAAGACAGTCTTTTAAGAAAACAAGGTTTTTATGCAAGTTTTCAGTTTGATTTTCTTTTGAATACAATGAGTATATCTTAAATCAGTATCCGCAAAACTTCAAAATCGTAATACTGAATTTCAAAACAGAATTCCTCGAATTTTGTAACCTTGATCCTCAGATCAATTAGAAGGGTCTAAACTTAGTTTCAGATTTGGTGGGAGATTTGAGTGTATTTTCTTGAACTGGTCACATCTTCTTTCCTCGAAAAATTGACGAAAGAATTTGGTCTTGGTCATAGTCTGATTCAGGATTCGAGTCTGATAAGGTCCTTCATGAACTATCTTTCTCAAAAAGGGGGTGATATTTTAGTTACTATTTTATTGAATTTCATTTCATTGAATATTCTCTTAACTGATTTCTAAATTAGTCACGAATTCTGATGAGGAATAAATTAATCATTTATCTGAATATTTCGACTTTGATAAATTTCTTGAATTTCCTCTTTACAATCCAAGTAAATATAAAACGATAGAAATTTCTTTCTTAGAGTATTTACTTATTCATTTATCAAATACTCATGGAAATTAAACATAGAATTAAAGAGAAATCTAATTTTGATATAAAAATTCTTTATGCATCTATTTATGCATAAAATTAATTTATTTAGGAATAACACTTTTAAGATAAGAAGAATTTCTTTATGCATCTTTTTATGAATAGAAATTAAATTTAATGAAAATAACACTTTTATAATTAAAAAAATCCATTATGCATCTTTCTATGCATAGAAATTAAATTCAATGAAAATAACACTTTTATGATAAAAAATTTTCATTATGTATCTTTCCATGAATAGAAATTAAATTCAATGAAAATAACACTTTTACAATTAAAAAAATTCCATTATGCATCTTTCCATGCATAGAAATTAAATTCACTGAAAATAACACTTTTGTAATAAAAAAATTTATATTATGCATCTGTCCATGCATAGAAATTAAATTCAATGAAAATAACACTTTTACAAATAAAGAAAATTTCCATTATGCATCTTTCTATGCATAGAATTTAAATTCAATAAAAATAACACTTTTATAATAAATGTTTTTTTCCATTATGCATCTTTCCATGCATAGAATTTAAATTCAATGAAAATAATACTTTTATAATTAAAACAATTTCTATTATACATCTTTCCATGCATAGAAATTAAATTCAATGAAAATAACACTTTTACAATAAAAAAATTTCCATTATGCATCTTTCCATGCATAGAAATTAAATTCAATGAAAATAACACTTTTATAATAAAACAATTTCTATTATGCATCTTTTCATGCATAGAAATTCAATTCAATGAAAATAGCATCTTTACAATAAAAAAACTTTTCCATTATGCATCTTTCTATGCATAGAATTTAAATTCAATGGAAACAACACTTTTATAATAAAAAAGATTTCCAATATGCATTTTTCTATGCATAGAAATTAATTTCAATAATTAATATCAATGATATCATGCATATTCATAGGTGAATATGTACATGGAGTAAATAAAAATATTTCTTTTAGAATGCACAAACGGTGGGGATTACTCTTTTAGAATAACATAAAAATAAACTTTATTTTCCACAAAATTCAAAATTTTTTTGCCATAACCTCGTTTGTATGGCTGACCATTTCTCAATTTTTACATTCCAATATCAATTTAAATTTAATCCCAATTTGAAGTAAACTACTCTAATCTACTCAATTTTAACTTTCTAAAGAGTAAACAATAAGAAAAGTTTAAATCAATTTATTTGTTACTCATTTTAGGATAAATAAAGGCTGAATTCTTAAGAAAGAGAAGGGGGTAGCCTTTTCATGAAGGCATAACATCAAGATTCACTTTAATCAACTAAAAAAGCAAAGAAATCAGAAAACCATAGATTAGAAATTAAAAAATAGAATTTTTAGCTTACATGGAGTTTTGTGAGCTTTCCTTTGGCTTGAGGGATTGAGGGTTCTACTTTTGTTTGGATCAAGAGTGACCACCAATTCTTTTGGAGAAGATTTAGTAAAAAACAATTGAATTATCAATGTATTTGACTCTGGGAAGGAGTAGAGTAACAGTGCATAAACACTAATAAGCTTTTACAAAGGGGGAGGCTTCTATTTATAGGAAAAAGTGAGCCTCAAACCAAGCAAACCGATTCTAAATTTTTCCAGATCAATTTGGTCAATTTTTGACCATTTTTGGGTCAGTTCAGCTTACTTTTTGGAACTAGACTTGAATTAGGAGAGAGGAGAGATGAAATATCTCATTTTATTGATTTAAAATGGGAAGCAATGATGAGAAAAAAGGCACCTCCTTCATGAGGGGGAATCCCCACTCTGAGGTGTCAAAAATCAGTTTTTTAACTATTTTCTTTGGTCTTTAGTCCACTCTTCATCTTATGTGAGTATTTACTCAGTTTGGGGGGGTTTTCTTTATTTCTTCAATTTATCTCCTCCCTACATTTGGATTAATCTTATTGGTCCCTCAAAACCTTATTCCAAAATTTTTAAAAATTCTGGATCCTTAGGCTAAGGTCTTTTGAGCAGATTATAATTTATTTCTAATTCACCTTCGGAAATTCTTTTTAAACTTCTGTTTTAGGAGATTTTAGTTTAATAAGAAATGATATTTTTCCATCCAAAGATATCTAAAAACTGAGTTACCTCTCTCTAGAATATTTTCTCTCTCTAGGCTAAAACAGGTAGAAACAAGATCTTTTATTATTCTGAAAAGGGGATTGATTACAAGGAAAGAAACTGAACATCTTGAGGGGCTGGGGAGGAATCTTACATTCTCTCCCACTTGAAAAACGCGAGATGTCCTCATCTCGCAAACTGGGGGTAATCCTGCATCAGTTTATTGGCTTCTTTCTCCCAGGTGGCGTCTTCAAAAGGATAGAACTTCCATTTGACTAATAATTCTCTTAGAATTCTGTTCCTGAGAACCTTCTCTCGAACATCAAGGATTTCTTCAGGTTGGAGTTCCATCAGCCCTTGGGTTGAGGAAGTTAAGGGTTCATCATTAAGCACATGATTCGGGCTCGGTACATACATCTTGACCCTAATCAATCTGTCGGACCAAGTTAATGGTGTTAGGCAGTCTTGTCCATACAGGGATTTGACCCTAATCAATCTGTCGGACCAAGTTAATGGTGTTAGGCAGTCTTGTCCATACAGGGATTTGAAAGGGCTCATCCTGATGCTTTGGTGATAAGAGGCATTGTAGGCAAACTCGACTAGGTGTAGATCGCTTAGCCACTTCTTGAGTCCCCTGCCCACAGCATGATCGAAGTATATCTTCCATTACTTGGTTCACCCTTTCTCTTTGACCATCGGTCTCGAGGTGGTAAGTTGTGTTGAGATCCAAGAAAGTTCCTACTGCTTCAAAAAATGTAGTCCAGAATCTTGACGTGAACTCGGGATCTCGATCACTTACTATTCTCCTGGGTAGGCCATGCAATCTGAAGAGTTCCTTGAGGAACACTCTGGCCACATCCACTAAAGTGTAGGTTTCTTTGACTGGAATCAGATGGGCAACTTTGGTAGTCTATCAACTACCACGAAGATGGAGTTGTAACCTGATTGCACTGAAGGTAGTCCAGTAATAAAATCCATATTGATACATTCCCACTTCATCTGGGGGATGTCTAATGGATGTAACTTCCCAGGCATTTTTACTCTTTCTGCTTTGACTTTCTGACAAATCAGGCATTGAAGTACATGATTAAGTACATCCTTTTTTAGTCCAGGCCAAAAGAAGCTTTTCTTTACAGACATGTAGGTCTTGATGAAACCTAGATGTCCTGCAACAATAAGGTTGTCATGGGCTTCATTCAGAATTTGACCCTTAGTTCCCTCATCATTGGGAATGCATAGCTTGCTATTGTAATACATAATTCCATCATCCAGGCTATACCCTTGAACTCGGTTCAACTCCTGAGGAGTTTTGCTTTCTTGCATAAGTAGGGTAGCAATAGGGCCAAAGAATCTATCCTGCATGATCTTCTCTCTTGCTTCATTAATCAATGGATTTGACACCACTGTGATTGCAAGCAAGGAGGCTTTTATGCTGAGGGCATCTATTACCACATTTTCTTTGCTAGGGTGGTACTTGATTTCAAAATCAAATTCCTGCAGGGTCTGCATCCACCTTCTTTGGCGCATGTTGAGATCCTTCTAGGTGAAAATCCACTTTAAGCTCTGATGATCTATCATCAAAGTGAATCTTTGACCCAGTAGGTAATGTCTCCACAACTTCAAGGCATAGACTACTGAAAGTAGCTCCAAGTCATGGACAACATAATTTCTCTCATGCGTTCTGAGTTTTCGGGATTCATAGGCCATTGCATGACCTTCCTGCATGAGCGCACCTCCCAAGGCAAAACCACTGGCATCAGTTACTACCTCAAAGGTAGAGAGCAATTTGGCAATTTTAGAATGGGATTGGTTACCAAGGCGGTCTTCAGCTTATCAAAAGCACTCTGGACACCTGGCAGACCATTGAAACGGGATATTCTTTTTGAAAAGATTTGTCAGGGGGGAAGCTATGAGAGCATACTTAGGTATAAAAATTTTATACCAACCAATTAATCCCAAGAATCCTTTGACTTCTTTCACTATCTTTGGTTGAGGCCAATCTATGACTACTTGGACTTTTGTGGAATCTAGAGAAATTTCGTCTTTGGATACTAGAAAGCCCAAGTATTCAACATGGTCGACGGCAAAGAAAGTGCATTTGCTCTTTTTTGCAAAGCGTTGGTGCTTCCTTAGAATCTCAAGAACTTTTCGGATGTGAGCTTCATGGTCAGCTGCATTCTTTGAGTAAATCAGAATATCATCAAAGAAAACAAGAACAAAATCATCCAAGTATTCTCTGAGAATGTCCTGCATTAGGCGATTGAATGTAGCTGGGGCATTTGTCAATCCAAACAGCATGACTGTAAATTCATAGTGCCCATATCGAGTATTGATGGCTGTCTTCGGGATATCTTGCTCATTAATCCTGATCTGGTAATACCCTGATTTGAGATCTATCTTTGTGAAGATCTGGGCTCCACTTAGCCTGTCCAGAAGCTCATCAACTCTGGGGATAGGATACTTATTCTTTCGTTCATTCCTCGAATGAATATGACCATTAGCTGCTCTTCATCCAAAAGTGGAGAATATTTGAGGAGAAGGGCAAATGCCCGATGGTATTCCTCAATTATCCGGCTATCCTACAACTCCAAGAACTCATTCATTTTGGTTTCCAGGAAGCCCGAAGGACAGGACCTCTTCCTGAGGTAAGCTGGGTATTTCGGTCAAGACGGTTTGTCTCGCAATGGTTCCTCCATGCGACCCTGGCCGTTTCCACAATTTTTAATCTGGCGAGAGCCATCTTGCTCCTCTCATTATAACGGTTACATCAAAGTACTCTTCCAATGCCTCAATCCATTTTTCCATTGCTTCACCTAACTGTTCCCCTTCACCCTTGAATGGACCAGGTTGGGATCCGTGCAAGGCTTTACGAACGTCCAGATCTAACTCTTCATCTCATCGGTAAGAGGATCCGGCTGCCTAGCACGGGCCGCACGCCTCATGATTCTGACAAAACGAGATTTTTGTCAACTTAACTTTGTCATCAGATTTATGACTATTTAATTTTTGAGATTTATTTCTTAAACAATAAATATTCCATCATAATTTTTGAAAACAAGATTCACTCTGATAATTTTGCTAATCAATATTCACAACCACGAAATCAATTTGGAATCTTTTACAAAATGTCATTTATTATCAAAAGTTTTTGATATATACATAGAGCGTCTTAGCTCCAAAAGTCACTGCCTCAATCGCGTACGCATAAAAAGGCGATACTGCGATGGAGACATGCTATGATATACACGATCCATCACTAATAAAAGTGCTGTAATTCTACTTCTAGGAATAAAGCGACTCAGAAGTCTAAAAATTCGGCAAGAATTTCTAAAATTCCGGGGCAAATGATTAAAGAGTTGGACATAATGAACAACTCCTAGCCTTATCAAGATCATGGCTAGTGAGATATTATGCCTGAGTCTTTGAAGCTGATTAGTATTGACGTTAATACATCAAACTCCAGAGAACCACATATGTTGACGTCGCTCTACTGGATCAGGGAAGTATAGATCCTCAAAGTGACGAGCGAGCCTCACTCTGCTTTCTCGGGTTGTAGCAGAGTTGATGAGATGTTCGAAGGCAAAGGCAATCATATCCTGACTCTGGGAAAGTCCAAGAATGCTAGACAGATTTGGGGTATCCATCTAAAAATCCAATTCAATTTATGAGTTTTCAATTTATGAATTCATTTCCAACATAATCTTAGCAAGTGAAAACATTTTTTTCGCAGATTTACTTTAAAATTTTAGGCAATTTCTCATGCTATTTCATAAGTTTACAACAGCGCTTTGATACTAGCTGTGTGAGATCCCACTGTCCCCTCCGCACACCGGATTCTCGGTTGCTAGCAGCAGTGGAAGTAGCTTCTTCTTGCGCGGGGCAGGGTTTCCCACTTGGGGCCTCGCCCTCGAATGTCCGGACACGAGACTAATCTGGTGGTCATTTTGAAACTGAAACCGGGAAAATTTCCCTTGCCCAAAAAACGGGGACGATTCCACCTTTTTGATTTCCTTAATGAATTTTCTAACAGGGTCAAGAGACTAAACTAACCTTCACTTGATTAAACCAGATAGAAGGAAAACTATTACAGACTTAACTTGAAGAAATCAACGCTTTTTTCCCAGCTGAATCAGGCACAGCCATTGATCTATTCATTTGAGAAGTCTTCAGGTTTTTATTTAACTACTCGAGTGCTAAACGTATTCCTATTATTCAATTTCATTATTAAAACTCTACTAATTCCATCCATAATTGAATGCCTTTCTTAACTTTTGCTTTCGAATACAGACACGCACACACTCATCTTTAAACTTTAACTTATAAAACAATCAATTGACAAACAATTAATGATTACAGATGTTATAACTCAAAATTTCCATCCAATCCTTGTTTCTAAAAAAAAACAGTATCACTCTGGACTCTCCGTTGGGACTAGCTACTAGTCAGTAAGATCCAATAACAGTTTATAATAATCATTGGTCCATCATACAATATCTTCCACGACATACGCATGGGTGTCCTTGGCACCGCGAGCCCGTGCATCACCTGGTCAGAATCCTCCAAGATCTTCCTTAGGTGTTCTAGCACTTCACTCGGGGACCGCTTCATCGGCCCTCGTCCATCGTACTGGAAGCGCAGCATTTTAACCGTACCGAGGCTGGTCAAGACCTGGGCAAGTTTGGCCTCGCGAGCTGTCCTTTGAACACTCCCCCCGCCAGCTTGCAACCGAACTTCCCTTAGAAAAACACATACCAAATGCTCCCTCCACCAGCATTCTGGTGTAAGGCAGTTCTTTAAGAAAACAGGGTTTCTATGCAAGTTTTGAGTTTGATTTTCTTTTGAATATAATGAGTATATCTTAAATCAGTATCCCCAAAACTTCATAATTGTAATACTGAATTTCAAAACAGAATTCCTCGAATTCTATAACCTTGATCCTCATATCAATTCAAAGAGTCTTAACTTAGTTTCAGATTTGGTGGGAGATTTGAGTGTATTTTCTTGAACTGGTCACATCTTCTTTCCTCGAAACTGGCGAAAGAATTTGGTCTTGGTCATAGTCTGATTCAGGGTTCGAGTCTGATAAGGTCCTTCCTGAACTATCTTTCTCAAAAAGGGGGTGATATTTCAGTTACTATTTTATTGAATTGCATTGCATTTCATTTCATTGAATATTCACTTAACTGATTTCTAAATTAATCACGAATTCTGATGAGGAATAAATTAATCATTTATCTGAATATTTCGACTTCGATAGATTTCTTAAATTTTCTCTTTGTAATCCGAGTGAATATAAAATGATAGAAATTTCTCTCTTAAAGTATTTACTTATTCATTTATCAAATACTCATGGAAATTAAACATAGAATTAAAGAGAAATCTAGTTTTGATATAAAAATTCTTTATGCATCTATTTATGCATTTAATCAATTTAATAGGAATAACACTTTTAAGATAAAAAGAATTTCTTTATGTATCTTTTTATGGATAGAAATTAAATTTAATAAAAATAACACTTTTATAATTTAAAAAAATTTCATTATGCATCTTTCCATGCATAGAAATTAAATTCAATGAAAATAACACTTTTATAATAAAAAAATTTCCATTATGCATCTTTCCATGCATAGAAATTAAATTCAATGAAAATAACACTTTTACAATAAAAAAATTTCCATTATGTATCTTTCCACGCATAGAAATTAAATTCAATGAAAATAACACTTTTATAATAAAAAAATTTCTATTATGCATCTTTCCATGCATAGAAATTAAATTCAATGAAAATAAATAAATAAAATTCCATTATGCATCTTTCTATGCATAGAACTTAAATTCAATGAAAATAACACTTTTATAATAAATGTTTTTTTCCATTATGCATCTTTCCATGCATAGAATTTAAATTCAATGAAAATAACACTTTTATAACTAAAACAATTTCTATTATGCATCTTTCCATGCATAGAAATTAAATTCAATGAAAATAACACTTTTACAATAAAAAATTTTTCATTATGCATCTTTCCATGCATAAAAATTAAATTCAATGAAAATAACATTTTTATAATTAAAAAATTTCTATTATGCATCTTCCCATGCTTAAAAATTAAATTCAATGAAAATAACACTTTTACAATAAAAAATTCCATTATGCATCTTTCTATGTATAGAATTTAAATTCAATGGAAACAACACTTTTATAATAAAAAAGATTTTCAATATGTGTCTTTCTAAGCATAGAAATTAATTTCAATAATTAATATCAATGATATCCATGCATATTCATAGGTGAATATGTACATGGAGTAAATAAAAATATTTCTTTTAGAATGCACAAACGGTAGGGATTACTCTTTTAGAATAACATGAAAATAAACTTTATTTTCCACAAAATTCAAGAAAATTTTACCATAACCTCCTTTGTATGGCTGACCATTTCTCAATTTGTACATTCTAATATCACTTTAAAATTAATCCCAAACTCTAATCTACTCAATTTTCACTTTCTAAAGAGTAAACAATAAGAAAAGTTTAAATCAATTTATTTGTTACTCATTTTAGGATAAAGAAAGGCTGAATTCTTAAGGAAGAGAAGGGGGTAGCCTTTTCATCAAGGCATAACATCAAGATTCACTTTAATCAACTAAAAATCAAAGAAATCAGAAAACCATATATTAGAAATTAAAAAGTAGAATTTTTAGCTTACATGGAGTTTTGTGAGCTTTCCTTTGGCTTGAGGGATTGAGGGTTTTACTCTTGTTTGGATCAAGAGTGGCCACCAATTCTTTTGGAGAGGATTTAGTCAAAAACAATTGAATTAATTCAATGTATTTGACTTTGGGAAGGAGTAGAGTAACAGTGCATAAACACTATTAAGCTTTTACAAAGGGGGAGGCTTCTATTTATAGGAAAAAGTGAGCCTCAAACCAAGCAAACTGATTCTAGAATTTTCCAGATGAATTTGGTCAATTTTTAATCATTTTTAGGTCAGTTCAACTTACTTTTTGGAACTAGACTTGAATTAGGAGAGAGGAGAGATGAAATATCTCATTTTATTGATTTAAAATGGAAAGCAATGATGAGAAAAAAGGCACCTCCTTCATGAGGGGGAATCCCCACTCTGAGGTGTCAAAAATCAAATTTTTAACTATTTTCTTTGGTCCTTAGTCCACTCTTCATCTTATGTGAGTATTTACTCATTTTGGGGGGGGGGTTTCTTTATTTTTTCAATTTATCTCCTCCCTACATTTGGATTAATCTTATTGGTCCCTCAGAACCTTATTCCAAATTTTTTAGAAAATCTGGACCCTTAGGCTAAGGTCTTTTGAGCAGATTATAATTTATTTCTAATGCACCTTAGGAAATTCTTTTTAAACTTCTGTTTCAGGGAAATTTAGCTTAATAAGAAAGGATATTTTTCCATCCAAAGATATCTAAAAATTGAGTTATCTCTCTCTAGAATATTTTCTCTCTCTAGGCTAAAACAGGTAGAAACAAGATCTTTTATTATTCTGAAAAGAGGATTGATCACAGGGGAAGAAACTGGACATCTTGAGGGGCTAGGGAGGAATCTTACATGCGTAGCCCCCCCTGTGCGCAAAAAATGGAAGAGAGGAAGAGAGAGTCCTCTCCCCTCTCTCCTCTCCTTTTCCATTCCACACACTTTTCTCCTCTCCCCTCTCTCCTCTGTTAATAGAGAGGTTAACATTAATCTTTGGATTAAAGTTTTTAATTAAATACTTAATTATAATTAACATAAATTATGATTAATGTTTAATTAAAAAATCCCTTTTAAGAGAAATTCACACGAGAAAATCAGAATTGAGAGGCGGAGAGGGTCCCACGCACACGGGAGAGCATTTCATGCATCAACATGCTGTCCCCTACTGCATTTCAACAGAAAATCCACAGAAATTTGATCGCATACCCATAAAAAAACCTGCAAAAATGTATAAAAAATATATTTTTAACCATAAAAATGCTCAAAAAAAGTTAAAATTAGGAAAAGTTTCCTAAAAATTCTAGAAATTTAGGGAATCCATTCTACCAAAATATCCATATTAAAATAGGTGGTATTTTTGTAAAAATTTACATTAATGCTTATTTTAAACCACAAAAAATAGAAAAAAATAGCATTAAGCTCACGAAATTCCCCCGCAACATCGATTCGTCCATTGAATTGTAGTAACACGCGTTCCAATCGCCATATTGACAATCCACGTGCAAATCATCAACACAAATCAACAAAATAATATTTTTATTAGTAAATATTAAAATTTACTTCAAAAAAATCAATAACAATTAACTAGAGATTGCTCTGATAGCACTGTTAAAACCCTAAGATCTCTCTAGATAATTGTTATGCATAAACATGCATAAATTAGGCATAAACTCATTCACCCAACCACCCCCAAGCCCAAGGGATGCACACATGAATTATAAATGAAATACATCATACCTCTACCTTGATGTCCCATACCATCAAGAGGTATAACTCCAATCCAATAGCATGAAGCTATAGTATGAAATGGTAAGTGAGTAGATATGACCCTCTACACAAGAGAGCATAACATAACCTAGCCTCAAGTCCTCAAGCCCCCCTTGAGTGTGCCCCATGCCCCTATTATATAGGAAGGCCCTCAAGTGACTCTTGGCTCTCCATTTCCCATGTGTAACCCTTGGATGCCTGACCCTAACCTTAAACCTTAAGGTTAGTTCTAACCCATCCTCCACTAGAGCTTGTTCCCATGCTCCCATGCTCACAAGCCTAATGTGGGTTAGCATCCTAGTATATGCACACATAATGTGTATATAACATAGCACACATAATGTACATATAACACTTTTCTTCTTTATGCCTTTCCTAAGATCCTTCTTGATTTCCTTTGTGTCCTTCAATAATGCTTTTCCTTCTTGCAGCTCTTCAGAGGTAAGTGATGGTGGTATTAGCGATACTGCCTGCTACATCTATTCTTCTTGTTCTTGATTTGGAAGATTTTGCTGTGCTATATGATTCAATACCTTTGTCATTAAGTATGGATTGCATACCTTTGACCGGTGTGCCTTCAGATAGTTTTACATTTCCCTATGGATGCACCATGCCAAATTATCCTCTTTGTCTTCATGTACTTTGGTGATTCTGTTCAAGGGAACCCTGTTTTACCTATCACCACTGACTTCACTTGCATTATGAGGGACATGGCTCTGTAAGATTTTTCTATCACCTCATTTATGATGTTGTCATATTCAGCCCCGTTGGAGTTGTAAGAGCTTTTCTTCAACATGGCATCCAGGGGCATCTTCTTGAAATTGTGAGAGTGTATTTTGAGAGGTGGTGGTAACTGTAGAGCTTCCCGTATCAAGTCCTCTGAGAGTAATACATTTTCTATTATTCCATCTACTTTAGTCACATTTCCTCTCTTAGTGGCCTTGTCATAGGACTTGAGGTACTCCGCACATAATTCTGTATTGATGGTTCGGGGGAGACATTCTGCCATTCATCCTAGGCCAATGTTCTCTAGTTTTGTCTTTGACTTATGGATCCTCCAAGATCTGCAGAGCACTCTGGGATGTGGTATTGTAGAGCTATCTTTCCATAAGTAGTCTGGACTTCCTTGCTTATGATGGAGCTATGGAACACCTGTGCATAATACTGACCTAAATAGCTTAATTTTGGGCCCCTTGTGGGTCTTTTCTTCTTGCTAATTGGTGATCTAGTTGCACTGCCTTGTGTTACTGCTAGATTCCCCTCACCTTTCGGGTCATAAGGTAGCTGAGGCCAACATCTGTAAGAATGGAAAGAAGGTTAGTTCAATGGACTGGTGAGAGCATGTGTATATGCCTCGTTGTTTTCTTCTTCTTCTTCTTCTTCTTCTTCTTTTGAAGTGTGTGTAAGGTTATATTTGATGGAGAAGTGTGTTAATGGTGTGATCAAATAAGGAGGTATGAATTTATAGGTGAGAAGATGCACACCATGAGAGTACAGGTTTATGCACTATGAGATGGCAGGGTACGAAACCCGTGAGATGGGCTAAAACCATGAAACAGTTAAACCCATGAGATAGGTTGAAACCGTGAAATGAGCTAAAATCGTGAGATGGGTTAACCCATGAATTATTTTTTCCATGAGATAGGTTAAAGCTGTGAGATGGGCTAAAACCATGAAACGGTTAAACCTATGAAACGGTTAAACCCGTGAAATAGTTTTTCCAAAAGATAGGTTAAAGCCGTGAGATGGGCTAAAACCATGAAACAATTTTTCCATGAGATAGGTTAAAGCCGTGACATGGGCTAAAACCATGAAAGTGCAGAGTGTGAAACCCGTGAGTCAGTTTAGAACCATCAGACACTACTGCAGGGTGTGAAACCCATGAGACTGTTATTCCATGAACTAGATAAACCCGTGAAACAGATTTTCCGTGAGATAGGATAAAGCTGTGAGATGGGCTAAAACCGTGAAAGGGCAAGGTGTGAAACCCGTGAGTCAGTTTGGAACCGTGAGATTGTAGGGTGTGAAACCCGTGATATTGTTAGCAATGATTTTATATTCACGTGATCACAAGATTTTTTTTGTTAATAACACTTGTGAACATGTTATTCACATGTTCACATGTTTTCATGTTCTCAAAATAGAAGGTCAGCAGTGACCTGGTAACCTGCCGAAGCCCGCCAGGCTTTTTGTTTTCTCGGCGGGCCCGCCGGGAAAATGGATTTCCCGACGGGAAAAAAAGTTTAAAAAAAATGGTCAAAATATTTTCATGTTCACAGTCATTCCTACCATTTTTGGGCCTTCTTGACTCATTTATGATGTCAAAAGTTCAAAATTCTTTGTACAAAAAAAGTTATCTCTAAATTTATCACCTTAAGCTCGATTACCATCAATTAGATCTTATTATACGTCTAATTGAGTCTAATTGACATCAATTAATATCTAATTGAGTCCAATTGGTATCAATTAAGTCTGGTGTCAATTGATCGATTGGGCTCAATTAACATCAATTGACACCCCATTGGACTCAATTGGGCTTAATTGGACTTAATTGGATTCAATCAATTGACACCCAATTGGACACAATTGGGTTTAATTGGACTCAATTGACATCGATTAACACCCAATTGATGTCAATTGAGCTCAATTGACATCAATCCTAGTCAATTGATATCCAATTGATGCCAATTGAGCCGAATTGACACCAATTGCACTCAATTGGCACCCAATTGATGTCAATTGAGTTCTCAATTAACATCAATTAACACCCAATTGAGTCCAATTGACATCAACTAATACCCAATTGAGTCAAATTGATATCAATTAAGTATAATTGGGTGTCAATTGATCAATTCGGCTCAACTGATATCAATTGACATCCAATTGGACTCAATTGACATCAATTGGGTGCCAATTGAGTCCAAGTGACACCTAATTGATATCAATTGCATCCAATTGGGCTTAATTGACATCAATTCACACCTAATTGATGTCCAATCAGGTTCAATTCACACCCAATTGATGTCAATTGGGCTCAATTGACATCCAATTGATGTTAATTGGACTCAATTGACATCAATTAACACCCAATTAATGTCAATTGAGCTCAATTGACATAAATCGTAGTCAATTGACATCTAATTGATGCCAATTGAGCCGAATTGAGCTTAATTGATATTAATTACACTCAATTGGCACCCAATTGATGTCAATTGAGTTCGATTAGACTCAATTAACATCAATTAATACCAAATTAAGTCCAATTGATATTAATTAATACCTAATTGAGTCAAATTGATATCAATTAAGTCTAATTGGGTGTCAATTGATCAATTGGGCTCAATTGATACCAATTGACATCCAATTGGACTCAATTGACATCAATTGGGTGCCAATTGAGTCCAAGTGACACCCAATTGATATCCATTGCATCCAATTGGGCTCAATTGACATCAATTCCCACCTAATTAATGTCAATTGAGTCCAATCACGTTCAATTCACACCCAATTGATGTCAATTGGGCTCAATTGACACCCAATTAACTCAGTCCAATTGATATCAATTGAGTCTAATTCAAACCCATGAATTCCTTGTCATCATGACACCATTGCTTCCACCAGAGTTTAGCATCTCGGTGAGGCAAAATCGTGCTAGCATGGACTAGTTTGCTGCTCCAATATCGGCACCTGAGAAATAATCATCCATTGCTTCAATCCAAACCTCGGGATCCTTCTCAATCTTTGAACCTTTCCCCTTAAAAGAGAGAGGTTGAATTTTCTTGAGGAGCTTCTTCTCCTGGAAATTTATATATAGTGCATTGGGGAGTGGAGGCTAATCATCCTGACCATCATTGTAAGATTAAATTTTAGGATCACAAGATTCATACTTTACATTATGCTCATGCTTTTAAAAGTAAAACTTTGAAATCATTTTATTTCTCAAATATTTACAAGGACAAGTTTTATTATAAAGATTTTAGACTAATAAAATTAGTCTTATTCATCATAAAATAAAATCTTAGGCTCAACTAAGATATGAGACTAGAGCGGTCCACATAGGTGAAGTATGGGGGTTCCACCATAGTTTCTAAGACACAAAAGACTAATAGTAAAGGTGGTAGACTCTGGATTGGGTTGTGTCCCATAATGGCTACTCTAACGACAGGTAAGACCTGCATTACTTGGTCATATACCCAGTGGTCCTGTGGTATGTGATTCCTATCTATGGTCACAGATCTGTTGAGTCTGTTTGTACCCACACGAACCAAAATAAACGGACCGTCTTCAGCTTTTCGATCCAACGAAATCGGTGGTGATGTTCCCAACTCGGTTTTTTGCTCTATGGAAAAATACCTCGGCCCACGATTCCAAAGGTGATCTACCACATTATCCACACATCCATCCACATCATCCACATCAATCCACATTATCCACTCATCCATCCACATCAATCCACATTACCCACACATCAATCCACATCAATCCACATTCATTTCATAAGTATTCCCATTCTCATCTAATCACATCTTTTTCTATCACATTACTTATTTTCTCATTTATCCTCATCAAATCACATCTAGTTGCATCTACCCATACATCTCATCACTTCACATACATTAACATCTATCCAATTTACATCGCATCTTATCACATCCATTTCACATCACATCTCATTCATTCACATCCTGATTCACATGTTAACACATTCATTCACGTCCCTTATCGTTCATTCACATCCTGATTCACATGTTATCACATTCATTCACATCCTATATCATTCATTTACATCCTGATTCACATGACATCACATCTCATCTATTCATTCACATTTATCTGATTCGCATCACATATCATCACATCTATTTACCTTTCATTCTCATTACATCCATCCAATCATCTGATTCGCATCACTTCTATTCTCATCACATCCATCCATCCATTCATTCCCATCTATCTGATTCGCATCCCATCTCATCACATCTATTTACCTCTCATTCTCATCACTTCTATTCTCATCACATCCATCCATCCATTCATTCCCATCTATCTGATTCGCATCCCATCTCATCACATCTATTTACCTCTCTTATTCTCATCACTTCTATTCTCATCACATCTATCCATCCATTCATTCTCATCTATATGATTCACATCCCATCTCATCACATATATTTACCTCTCATTCTCATCACTTCTATTCTCATCACATCCATCCATCCATCCATTCTCATCTATCTGATTCATATCACATCTTATCTCATCTATTTATAGAATGTAAGAGCATTCTTATTTTTGATATAAAGATTCTTTACGCATCTATTTATGTATAAGAACAACTTCAGTGGGGAAATAACACTTTTATAAAAATCCGTTTATGCATCTATTTATGCATAAATTCAATTTTAAGGAGAATAACTCTTTCAAAATAAAAATAAATCTTTTATGCATAAATTCAATTTTAATGAGAATAACTCTTTTGAAATAAAAATAAATTCTTTATGCATCTTTCTATGCATAAAATCAAAATTAATGAGAATAACTCTTTTGAAATAAAAATAAATTTCTTTATGCATCTTTCTATGCATAAAATCAAAAATTGATGAAAGTAACGCTTTTATATTTATAAAAATTTCTTTTATGCATAAATTCAATTTTAATGAAAGTAACACTTTTATAATAAAAAAATTCTTTCATGCATCTATTTATGCATAAAAATCAATTTTGATGAAAGTAACACTTTTATAATAAAAAAAATTATTTTATGCATCTATTTATGCGTAAAAATCAATTTTGATGAAAGTAACACTTTTATAATAAAAAAATTCTTTTATGCATCTATTTATGCATAAAAATCAATTTTGATGAAAGTAACACTTTTATAATCAAAATATTTTCAATATGCATCTTTCTATGCATAGAATTTAATTCTAATGAAAATAACACTTTTATTATAAAAATATTTCTAATATGCATTTTCCTATGCATAGAATAAAAATTACACTTTTAGAATACACAAGCGGTGGGGATTACTCTTTTTGAATAATAAAAGATAAAACTTATTTCACAAAATTTAAAATTTTTTTGCCATAACCTCCTTTGTATGGCTGACCATTTTTCATTTTTTTAAATTCTCAAGTTACTTAGAAATTATCTCAAATGGTTTAAAGCATTCTAAACTAATCAAATTCCACTTTTTAAAGAGAAACAATATGAAAAGTTTAATTCTAACAATTTGATTACACATCTAGGATAAAGAAAGGCTGAATTCAAGAATGAAGAGAGGGGGAAAGCCTTTACAACAAGGCATAGCATCATTTTTCATTTTAAAGAAAACAAAAATTAGAAAACCATTAAATGGAATAAAGAAAAAGTAGGATTTCTAGCTTACATAATTTTTGTGAGCTTTCCTTTGGCTTGATGGTTTGAGGGATCTACTCTTGTTTGCAACAAGAGTGGCCACCAATTCTTTTGAAGAGGAAATGGTCAAAAACTAATGAATTATTAATAAATTCACTGTTTTTAGCTCTAGGGGGAGGAGTAGAGTAACAGTGCATAAAACACTATTAACCATTTACAAAGGGAGAGGCTTCATTTATAGGAGAAAGTGAGCCTCTAACTAAGCAAACTGATTCTAGAGTTTTCCAGATCCGTTTGGTCAATTTTTGACCATTTTTAGGTCAGTTTAGCTTACTTTTTGGATCTAGTTGAAGTAGGAGAGAGGAGAGATGAAAATATCTCATTATTTGTGAGTTTAAAACCACACATGTGAAATAGGTGCCTCCTTCATGAGGGGAATTCCCCCACACACTGAGGTGTCAAAAATGCATCATTTCTTCTAAATATCTCTTCTTTTTTAACTAATAACCTTGTCCTTAGTCAACTCTTCATCTTATGTGAGTATTTACTCATTTTTTGGAGGGATTTTCTTTTATTCTTAAATTTATCTCCTCCCTACATTTGGATTAATCTAATTGGTCCATAGGAACCTTAATTCAAAAATTTCAGAAAATCCGACCCTTTAGGCTAAGGTCCTTTTTACCTGATTTCAATTTATTCCAATTGCACATTGGAAATTTCTTTTTGAATATCTGTTTTAGGGGAAACCATTTTAGACACTCGAAGGATTTTTATATCAAAAAATATCTTAATTTTGAATCATCTCCCTCTAGATATTTTCTCTCTCTAGGCCAAAACAGGGTAAAACAGGTATTTAAGAGAGGGGAATAATTATAAGATCAGAAGGGGAGGTTTTTACACCTGCACACCTCAAAAGCCGGAGGGGGGAATCTTACACTGATAACAAACAATGAAATAAGGACCATGAAGATATGAAACGTTTTGCATAGGAAGAGGCCAAAGCAAGGCAAGCCAAGCTTACGCAGAGATATATCATGGTCAATATGGCCAAGTGGTCGACCTAGAAGAAGAAGATTGGGAGGTAAAGCTAGCTCGGTTGTGGTTAGGCAATGACCACCCTGACAAGCCTTGCCCAAAAATTAGCTCTTGTTGATACAGAGGCTACTTATAATTTGATGTCATATGAAACATGGTGTTCCCTTGGGGAACCTACACTCGAAGAGACCCTTGACATTGTCACAACAGTGGCCTCATGGCATGTTCATTGCATAGGCACAGTCACACTCTTATTCCACATTGGAAATAATCCCTTGGAAGGGAAGTTTTACGTGATGCCTGCAAGAACAATGTGTGAAGAGATTGTTAAATTTGCAGCAATGTGATGAGCTATGGTGGATCAAATGCTAGAATCAACATCATTAACAAAGAGATTAGATGATGAGATTAAGATGAGATTAGTGAGCAATTAATTGATAGATTAATGTAGGCATGGATAATAAAAAACCAGCAAATTCTCATTAGGCCAATGCCTCATGTTATAGAGTTTACATCCAAGCATCTAATCCCACTGATCTCTCCTTGATTCACTCTATCTCTTTTGCATGATTCTCTCTGTAAGATTCCTCCTCGGGCTCAATATTGATTAAGCTTCTACTTCAATCCCTTGTAATCATTCTATGTTTCTGAATACAAGAAAGTATTATTTTTTCCTTGTTTTTCCTAGTGAGATAAAAATTTCTAGAGAGTGGTAAATCAATATTGGGATATTTTTGGATAAATAAATTCTACAGATATCAAAAAAATGTTTCCCTAAAAAACAAAAAATCAAAATAGATTTTCCAAGGTGCAATTGGAATTAATAAAAATTGATTTAGAAGACCTTAGCCTAAAGGTCAAGATTTTTGATTTTTTTTAATTATGGTCCAATTAAGGTTCCTATGGACCAGGAAGATTAATCCAAGTGTTGGGACAAGATAAATCTAAAGAATAAAAGAAAATACCCAAAAATGAGTAAATGCCCACATAAGATGAAGAGTTGACTAAGTACTAGGTTTATTAGTTAAAAATTATGAAGTATTAATAAAAAATGAGATATTTTGGAGTAATCATTCATTTTTGACACATGGGTAAGGAAAAGGGGGCCCTTCAAGGAGATGCCTATTTCACATGTGTGGATGAGTTTTTAACTAAAAAATAATAGGATATTTTTATCTCTCCTCTCTCTTGGATCAAACCAAATAAAAAAGGAAGCCAAACTGGTCCAAATCTTGTCTAGATTCAACCAAACTGAAGCTGGAAAATTCTAGAACTCAGTTGGACTCAGTTAGTGGCCTCCCTCACCTATACATAGACCCTCATTCCTTTGTATTCTCATCTGTGAACTAAACTATGCCGGTATTACTCTAAGTTAAGCTTATTTTCTATTATCCTCTAAAAACCCTCTACAAATTGAAGAGATTGGAGCTTCTCTCTCTCTTCAATCTTCCTTGGAGACTCCAACAACATACCAAACCAATTGATTGGTTGGGGGCCTCTACTGTGATCAAAGAATCAAGTAATTTAGGAGGTAAAGTGTGGATGATTATCTTCTTTTTCTTAAATCTCCAAATGTTTCTCTTCTCAACCCCTCTCAAGCTTGAGAAGCATTAATTTGAATGGCTTTTGAATACTATTGAAGTTCTTTAATGTATTATAATGAAGAAACACATAAATTTCCATTCATGATTAATTTATAATGGTTTTTAAAGCATTTCTCTCTCTCCCCCAAAGAATGGTCATTCCTATGACCTATTCTCAATTCAAATGAAGCTTCTCATGAAGCATTTCTCTAATCTAAAAGTAATTTCTATGCTTGTCTAATTGGAGGCCAAAATAATGTCTTTTTAATACTTTTATGCTATTTAACTTATGGTAAAATTAAGAATCAATCCATAGTTGGATAATGATCCAATTAGTGGTTATTCTAATCACATGAATAATACTAAACTTATTTCTTTCAAATTTATTGAGAATTATCAGTAATATAATAGCAGCGGAGCTATGGTAAAATTTTTAAAAAATAAACACATAAATTATTTTCATTTATATTATGAAAAGAGGACTTCCTACCATATTCTAGGATTAATCATCCTAGATTAATTGAATGATTCTCATTATAATCATGGAAAATTGATTTTTATGTTTATGCATAAATAGTTAATTAGGAAAAAGAGGAATTTCTAGTAATCCATTTTTATGTTAAAAGAGTAATCCCCATGACAATGGAAATCCATGTACTCCAATGAAGTAAGAGAAAACTTGTGATGCTAAAATAATGCATATTTTATTTAAAAATTAAAGAAGGATTTTAGTCAAATCATGTAGATCATCATCTATTAGTTGGTGCTTCACCATTAGGCACATGAGATAGATGATCATCCATGATATGTTTCTTTCCAGGTCTTACCACTACTGTGAAATTAAACTCGAGAAGAATCAACAACCACCTAGTGATTCGTCATGTAGAGCAAGGTTTATTGACAAGGTATATCAAGGCTTGATGTGATCAACATAGGAAACAAATTTATTAGCTAGAAGGTAATGTTGAAATTTCTTCATGGCATATACCATTCCTAAACCTTCACGATGTGTGGTGGTATAACTCATCTTAGCCTCACATAATTATCAACTCGCAAAACTTATGTGGTAGTCCAGTTTATTTAAGCTAGGATGCATCTAATTACATCAATATGCACATGGAAGATAATGTCCCAGTTTGGCACTTGTAGTATGGGAGCACTAGTCAAATCTTGCTTTAACGTGTCATAGGCTTGTTGGCATTCTTATATCCACTCAAATATAATGAGAATCTTGTATAAGGGACGTGCAAACTTGGCATAAAAGAGGATGAATCACCTATAGTAGCCTACATGTCCCAGAAACCTTTGGACTCCCTTATAATTTATTAGTGAGGGTAATTCCAAGATAATTTTGATTTTACCCTCATCTGTGGAAATCCCATTTTTGGACACTATATGTCCTAAGATGACTTCGTGTTTAACCCAGAATTGGCATTTGAATATGTTTAGCGATAGGTGATAAAGTCTACATCGTTCAAATACCTTTCGTAAAAGTAGGATAAATGCTCTTTCCATGACAAATAAATGCACAAATCATCTAAGAAGCTTCAAGAAATGGTATTAGAACATCTTTAAAGGCCGTGTTCATAAGCCGTTGGAATGTGGCCGGTGCATTTGTTAAGCCAAATGACATAACTCTATAAGCATAAACTGTGTGTTGTGTGACAAAAGTAGTTTGCCCTTGATCCTCTAGAGACATGGATTTTTGGTTATATCCTGAATACCCATCAAAGAAGCTGTATGCTTCCTTGCCAGCTACTCATTCAAGTACATGTTCTAAATACGGCAAGGGTAATGATCTCATATTTTTACTACATTGACCTTTTTGAGATTGACACATATTCGTAGTTTCCCATTCTTTTTAGGCACAACCAGAATGGGTGACACCCAGTTTGAATGTTCATTTTCATAGATGAACCCACATTCGATGAGCTTGTATATCTCTTCTTTAACAATGTTAGCATACTTTGGATTCATTGGATAAGGTCGCTGATGGATAGGTTTAGCAGTTGGTACCATGGGGATGGTGTGTTGCACAACACTAGCAAGCACCCCCTTTATGCCATGATAAGTCCACGCAAAGCAGTCCCTATACTCCTTGAGGAGAGCTACAAGTTCAGCCTCCTTAACCTTATTTAAGTCCTTGGCTATGTAGATAGGCTTACGATCTTCTCCTGGTTTAGCCAAGTCTAGTTCCTTGACCTCTGCAAGCCCATCAACGTTTGGAATTATCAACAAACACTAACTTGCATTCCCCTATGATATATGACTTGTAATGCTCAGGTACTGGTGGGTGTAAATCAAGCTCATTGTCTTTTTCTTTGTCACTACTTCAACTACAGCGTTAGCCTCTCATTCTTTCTGTGCGAGTTCATGATTTGTTTCCTCCTGGGGCGAACGACTCGATTTTGGTTCATCAGAGACTTTCACCTTAGCTATATCAATTGGGGGTGACCTATAATACTTGACCTTTTGTAACTCCTCTCCCCAATCGTTTATAAATTTTTAATGTAAGTCTACTACACCTATGTACTAGAGCCATTAGGCGATAGTTGTTCTTTCTTGTAGCCTTTTATGATGATTGGTTGCATAGTGTTTATGCCTTTACTGTTTTTGGAGATTCTCCCTAGTGTGTTGAAGAAATTTATCCCTTTCTTTAGATTGGGAATCCGTATCTGATTCTTCAGAGCTGCTCTGTGCAATTTCTTTTGATGTTGTCAGCTCTATTTTTCTTGTGGTGGTCAATGAGGAGTTTTGTTGCTTTCAGTCTCTGTTTCAAACTCCTCATCACTATTGGTGCTTGAGCTTGAGTCATCCCATGTGGACTCAATTTCAATATAATCAATCACCCTGGCATCAAAAGGTAGAGCATGAATCATTCGTATTAAGGGCACAACCTTAGGGAGCTCCTCACTATCAAGTGTAATGTAGATCCTCTAGCTCCCCAATTATCAATTATAGCCATTATATGTATCCAATTTAGATCATCTTTAGGCTCAATAGCTTGTCTTTTAGCATCTTTGTAGGGTGGGTCCTTTCCTACATCCGTCTCTTCTCTACAAGTATAACAGTATTGCAAAGGCACTAAATGGATGGTAGTATTAGATCTTTAGTCGAATAGTCCACCACTACCCATTAGATATACATGACCAGTCACACAAGGTCTACTTTAAGGATTGAATCATCAAATTGTAGATAGACATGGTTTTGGACCAATCATGGACCATTTTAGCTTTATGCATAAATGTTCTTCCTAAGATCATTTCATAAGAATCAGGTTGCTTGGAAAAATCCATCACAATGAATGTATGCCTCACTTGATGTTTCAACACTTTGATCTTAATATTGTGTAACATTCCCATTGGTTTGGTAACAATACCATCAACAATTTTAACCACAATGTCAAGCCTGGATTTGTTGGCCATTTTTTGAGCATTTTTTGATGATTTACTGACTCCTGCACCACCATCAAGGACTCCCATTACTGTGATGCCCTTGGAGGTGAGACTGGTAGTAATGCATTGGATTCACCTTCAAAGTGTTGACCCAATTTATTCAATGGAATTTTGACCATTGATTTGGCATACTCATCCTCTATTTGGGTTCTTGGATCTTCTATAGCTTGAGTTGGAGAAATTTCATAGTAGGGTTGAGTCTTGTGGGTTTCTACAAATGGCCATTTTCTTGAATTTTTTTTAATTTCTCACTATTTCATGGCTAGAAATATTTTCTTTGCATTCGGAGAGCTATGGAGGCCTTGGATTGAGTCCATTTTGGTAGATTTTGATCAACTTTTGAGAGATCTTGGCCAAAATTTGGGCTTTGCACCAAATTTGAGCAAATTTGAGGTACCTGGGACCAAAATTGGGAAAACTTTTGGGAGACCTTATGTGCCTCACATTTTTGCTCTTCTCCCTCTTCTTGCTTGGTCTTATGAGTGCCATGGAGCTTCAATCTTGAGCTTGAGGATTAGGGTTTTTGTTAAGAAAAGTAAGAGCTTCAGAAAGAGCTAACATGGAGATGGTTTAATGTGCAATTTTTGTCATGAGGGTGCCATCGGCTGCACGCTTCTTCATGAGGTTTCGGAGCTTATGATTCATAAGTATGGCTACTCCAATGTTTGGCAACAATGATTCTCCAATGTGTAAGCTTTGCATACTTCTCTTCAATGCTTAAATATTTCAAGTTTATTGTTATTAGAGTTTCTCAATAAAATTAGGGCTTCATTCCACATTTTGGAACAATTGCTTCAAGATTCTTCTTCTCCATGCTTTGCTACACTTGTACATGTGATTAGTTGATGCAAAAGCATGAGATTGCATGAATTTTAGCTTCTTGCAAGTTTCTTGGAAAATTAGGGTTTTCACTCATACTTTTAGGCATCCAGGACATTAAACTTGTGCATATGGCTCTCCTCTACTCATCCATACCCTCAATACACAATAATGGAAAAGAAATTAAGGTTTCTTGACAAGAATGGGATTTTTGAAAAATCTTCAAGATTAGGGCTTCTTTTGGGGATTTCATTGAAGCCAATGCATAATCTTATTTTCCTCAATTGATTTTGGGAATCTTTAGGCATAAATGCATGGGCATTTCATTTTAAATGTGCATTAAGTGTCCTTGAAGAAACCAATTCAAGAGATCAACAAAGAAATGGAGTTGAAGCCATGCAAATGGATGTGGAAATCTATTGAACCGTAATAGAAACCCTAAAACAGCGAGTATAAGGGTAGATAGGAATTCTACTGTTTTGGCATAATTGGGTAATACACATCTAGAGCTATTCATAGAGCTCAAGATCGCCAATTTTTGACAACGTTTGAGCCTCCTACACCCAATCTCCATTTTCATCCATGGCGCCAAGGGGTAGACCACCTCGAAAGGCAAAAGAGACATCACTTGAAGAAATGGGAGAGATTACAACTATGGGGAATTTGCTTGCATATGAGGAAGGCATGGAAATTGATGAGGGATTGGAGCATAACTATGATGAGCCAGTCCACCAACGCTCATGTGAATGCAAGTGGGCATGTTAGCCCAAGTGTGTAGGTGACACAAGCAATGATACACAAAAAATACTTGCAATGATGCGTATGATGCTTCAATAAATCGATCATAATCAAACCCAACAAGCCAATGCAAAAATATGAACAAGAACCAAGATACTTTGATTAAAAGTATAAATCAGAATTACACATCATTGCTTGAAGCTTTCAAGGGGGATTCCATCCATAAGCAAAGAGCTCTGGTGGAAGAGTTACCTACACAAGACAATGCAAACATGATGGATGGGGAAAAGGCTTGAGTCCTTCATAACAACTAGGATACTTCTTCAATCAACACAAAAACTTGGGTGGCAATGAGCGTGTGCAATTGGGAAATAAAGAATATTTGCCACCAAAATCACTATCTTTTGGGATTTTTCCTTCACACATTCCGTCTACATCACACGGTGATACAAAAGGGAAGTGTGTGACTTCCAATTTACACATGTGGATGAGTCTTGGGATCGTGATGATTTACCCATGAGGCCATGCATGCATAATGCCCACGAGGATGATGATGAGTTCAAAGGCATCAAGGATAAGGTTGTGTTCACAAAATTCAAAGGAAAATAATCAAGGAATGAAGAATATGATGAATGGGTTGATATGTGTTATGAGATACACAAGAAGTGATCACGCTAAGGTGTATGTTTCTTCACTCCATATGGAAGGGCATGCACATACTTGGTGGAAACACTTGCATGACAATGGTTATAAAATTACCACATGGGATGCTTTTAAGGATGCCATGCAAAATGCCTTTACTTCCAAGTTGAGGAATGACAGGTTGATTGGTGAATGGGACGACTTGGAGCAAGGGTTTAGCAAAGTCAAGGACTACACACAAAAGTTCTTTAAGTACTCAAATACATCAAGGAATGAAGAATATGATGAATGGGTTGATATATGTATTATGAGATACACAAGAAGTGATCGCGCTAAGGTGTACGTTTCTTCACTCCATATGGAAGGGCATGCACATACTTGGTGGAAACACTTGCATGACAATGGTTATGAAATTACCACATGGGATGCTTTTAAGGATGCCATGCAAAATGCCTTTACTTCCAAGTTGAGGAATGACAGGTTGATTGGTGAATGGGATAACTTGGAGCAAGGGTTTAGCAAAGTCAAGGATTACACACAAAAATTCTTTAAGTTTATTCTTCATGTGGATGGTTTTAGTGAGATACTCAAATACATCAAGTCTCAAATTGACTATTGGAGTGGATGTAAGAGAAAAAAGGCCTAATAACCTCCAAGAAGCTATTATGTATACGAAGATCTATAAAGACAAATATGCATATAGAGGGCTGGCAAGAAGAGGTAGGGCTGATTTGAATGCCCCAACTTTTGGGAAGTTTGCAAGAGATGCTTCTTTAACTCCCACCATTCCTAGATATCCAAGTGTCTATGGTGGTGGTGCCAAGCCGGATTTCAGATTTGGGTCAAATCCTTCTAAAGCTTCAAGTGGGGATAGAAAGCCACCCAATGGTGGTGTCAACATAATTAAGTTTATGAAGGAGGACCGTATTAATGAGTTGTGAGGAATAAAGGGCTTTATTACAAATGTGGTGAAAAGTGGAATAAGGAGAATTTTAAAACTTGCAAAGCCAAAAATATCATTGTCAACATGGTCTTGGCTGAGGCTATTGAAGATGATCACGGAGATGATAATAAGACTTTTGGTGATTACAATGATATCTTGGAAAGTGATGATAATAAGAATTTTGGTGATTGCAACAATGAATTCTTGGAAAGTGATGATGATCATGTGCTTGAGGGAGAATTTCCTTTTGTTCCTGTGGCACTTTGCAAGAGGTTTGGCAAGAGTATGAAGATGGAATGCCTATGTGTACTTTCAGGGATGTAAGCAAACTTTGTGTACCTTATCACATGGTTCTTATGTAGGATGCAAGGGTGCAAGCACTTTGGGGTTTAAGGCCAAAGTCAATGGAAGAGTGGCTCATGTTTTGGTGGATAGTGGAAGTGCACATAGCTTTGTAAACAAGAAGTCATTGTGTGGTCTCAAATTACAGCCCATACCTTTGGTAACTTTCCATGAAGTTCAAGTGGCAAATGGGGCTAAAATGGATTGCACAATGATGTGTCAAGATGTAGATTTGGAGCTCTCAAAGGAGTATACATGCAAAGCTGTTTTGCTTGTTCTTGGGTGTTATTGGAAGTCTTGGTTCTTTCACTATGAATTTGAAGCAAGGCTTAATGCATTTTATGCATGGTGAACAGAGCATTACATTGATGGAGTGAATGCATCAAAGATTACTTTGATCAATGCCACTCAACTTAAGAAAGAGCTCAAGAAGATGGGTTATTTGTATGTATTATGCGTTTTCAAGGATGAGAGAAATGATGCAATCAAGAAGGAAGCGCACAAGAGCATGCCCATTTCTTTACAAAGATTGACTTGAGGTCTGGCCTACCACCAAATAAAGATGAAGAGGGGTGATGAGTACAAGATGGCATTGAGGACCGAGAGGGGTCTCTATTATTACTTGGTTATGCCATGTGGGTTGTGCAATGCACCTCCCACTTTTCAAGCCTTGATGAACCAATTTCTTCAACCATTTCTCTACAAGTTTGTGTTGGTCTTCTTCAATGACATTTTGGTGTATAGAAAGGCTGAAGAAGAGGGTTTGCCAAAGCATATGTGCATGGTTTTTGAGGCTTTGCATGCCAATCAATTGTATGCCAAGGAAAGCAAGTGCGCATTCATGGCTAGTGAAGTGGAGTACCTTGGTCATATAGTTGGCAAAGAAGGCATAAGAGTGGATACCAAGAAGGTGGAGTGTGTGCAAAAGTGGCCTATCCCAAAAAATACAACACAATTGAGGGGTTTCTTGGGACTCTCTTCATTTCATAAGAGATTCATTGAGAAGTATACGCACATAGCCATACCATTGGACGGATAAGCTCAAGAAAAGGAAACATTCTTTGGGATGCTATTGCAAATAAGAGTTTTGAATAGCTCAAAAGAACGCTTACACTACCCCTATTTTGGTGTGTCTCAACTTTTCAAAGCCATTTGTCAGGCGTTTTTTTGAGTGGTATTTCGGGCTCGTGTATATATGGATGCGTGACGTGTGTACAAAGTTTTGCTCAGGAGAGCGTTGCCAGGTTTCAGTGTGGATGGATTTGGTTTTGGGCTGGTTGCAGGCCTGCCTGGTGAGCGGTTTGCTGGGTTGATTTAAGCTGCTCAGTCGTCTTGAAGTGTAGCGCGTTCAAAAAAAAGAATGGGCATCGAAGGGCTGTATTTGGAATCTGTACGAAAAGCATGGGCATTAGAGACTGGGGGGGCCCTTGTTACCTTGAGAAAGAGGTGTGTGGAGCATCGGCGAGCAATTGATGAGCTGGCCTTTAGTTTGGTGTGAAAAGGAGAGTATGGCCATTTTGTAGGCCTTGGGAATTAAATAAAGATAATATTAACGTGCCAGCTGGTAACGAAAGCGTGGAGCGCTGAAGGGCTGCCAGCGCATACTCTAGAAGATGGCGAAGCTGGCGTCAACGGGGAAGTCGGCAGCCTGCAGATGAAGAAAGGCGTCGACCGCGTTGTTTCAAAGTGGGGGCTCTTGGGCGTGTGCTGCCAGCGCAAGCAGGGTGCAGCTACAAGCCTGCAAACAGGAGGTTCTGGCGTTTAAAGCTGCAGGCATGTGAGCATTTTGGGCTAGTTAGCGCAGAGACAAGTGCAGGGCGAGAGGACGCCAAAGGCAACAGGCTGGCGTGGCTGAAGCGCAAAAAGAGAAGCCTTGGGGTGTACGGCTGGTGTAGAAGCCAACGGGGAGCCTCCCAGGTAAAGAAGTGGACATGGGCTAGCGTGTACAGGCAGCGTGGAGCCTTGGTGAGGGCGCAGTGGTTGGCGCAGAGCAAAGTACAAGAGGGTAGCTGGAGAGGCTAGGGTGGGGCCTCCAGTGTGAAGAGGTGAGCGCAGCTGTGTTGGCGCAAGGCAGCTGGTCGATAGTGGTGAGGTGAAGAAGTGGACGTGGGCTGACGGGTTGACAGCATCAGGCGTCAAGGTGTGCAGGTTGGGTGCTGCAGATGGACTGCCAACCGTGGGGGAGCCGCTAGGTGATGCTGCTGGAGTGTGCAGATATCAGGGGCGAGGAGTGGTGGCGAAGGTGTTTTAAGCGAGGACAAAAGGGATGCAGATAAGCTGCAGGTGACAGGCTGGCTGGTGTGGGCCGCCTTGGAGACAGGACAGTGGACAGAGTGGGTGCCGAGTGAAGTGGACAGAGATGAAGTGTTGCTGCTTGGTGGTGGGCCGGTAGCAAGGCAGATAAGCTGCCTGGGTTTGTTGCGAGCTGACAGAGGATCAGCACAGAGAGAGATTGAGAGAGAGATGATGGGAAGCTGCTGCTGACGACACATGCAGAAGTGATGGGTTGCAGAGGACTCGAGGGTTAGCTGGTGTGGGCGCCTTCTAGAGTGAGAGTGGCCGGGTTCATTCTGGTGTGATTGGTACAGCAGGCAGGCGAGTTATGTGGTGATCAGGGATGTGGTGTATCCTCGGCTGACAGGCCTGAGTGAGTTTTTTATGGTTGTGTGAGTAAGGCTTCTGTGTCGAGAGAAGCTTGTATGAAATGTTTTGATCTGGGAATATAAAGCTGGGTGCTTGTCTTGGTTTATGGTGCCCCTGTTTTGGGCTGTCTGTCTGGTGTGGGTGGGTGGCGAATGTTGAGAGAGTGTTCCAGCCGGTGGCTGGTGGTGCCCCGTTCGTGTGTGTTATTCCAAGTTTGCGAGGTGGAAGGGCTGTAGAGGCAGGGTTTTCTTTCTTTTTTTCACCTCACACCATTCACAATAAGTGTGGATGCATGTGGAAGAGTAATTGAGGCTGTATTGTATAAGGAAGAGGAATTGTGGAAGAGGATAATTGCATATATAAGAGCCACAAATTGGATGATAAGGAGATTTAATTGCATGTCTATGATCAAGAGATGATTGCCATCTTACATGCAATCAAGAAGTGGCACCATTATCTATATGGGGTTTCTATATGAGAAGTGATCATAGGGTGCTCAAATACGTTCTATCATAACCAACTCTATCTCCAAAGCAAAGAAGATGGTTGGTTGTTTTGCAAAACTATGATTTTGAGATCACTTATACAAAGGGAAAAGATAATGTAGTGGCCGATGCTCTTTCACGTATGTGGGCTTGTTCATTGAATGCAATATCAGAGCTATACAAAGATTAGGTTATGGACATTCAAGAGGAATATCTCTAAGATAAAGAAGTGTCACAAGTGGTGCAGAAATTATAGCAAGGCACCCATGAAGATTTGCTTGATTATGAGCTCAAGAATGGTCTCCTGTACTATAAGGATACAATTTATCTTGTACCTAGTTTGTCATACAAGAGCAAGGTGATGGAGTTAATGCATGAAACCCCTAGATGGGTCATTTGGGTCTCTACAAAACCTTTGACAAGATAAGGAAGAGTTTCTTTTGGAAAGGGATGTGGAGATATGTGCATGCATATGTTACAAGGTGTTTGCCATGGCGTTCATGACCTCCTTTTCATAAGTAGGTGTGCTGGTGAGACTGGAAAATCCATTTATGAGATGGGCTCAGGGTTTTTGTATGGTAGTTCTCCCTTGAACCAAATCAGGGATCAAACTATGAGAGGTGGGGGCCTCAATCTCTTCCATGATGATACTCGGCACATCGAGAGGTTTGCGAATCTCAATAGTAGGCATTAAGGTACTAGGGTGTAAAGTATCTGAGACCCTCACTTGCTTGGGTTTTAATTCAAGATCCTTCTAGGTTTTTGTAACTAAATCACCAAATTCAAGATCCTTCTAGGTTTTTGTAACTAAATCACCAAATTCTTGGAGTTGCTCAATTTCCTTCTTAGGGTAAAAAAGAATATGCCGCATTATTTTTAGGCAGAAGCAGTAGCAAACTGATGTGTACATTATGAACACATGATTAAAGCTTAATGATACTTACCAAAATAATTAACAATTATGACAAGATAATGATATAGATTAATAAATATAATTACATTATATTAAGAGCCACTTGATCTCAATCTTAAAGTTGTCTTAATCAAAAGATCCCATTAATTTACGATCCACCTCCCATGATTCTAGGCTTCAACAATGCTAGTTGATAAGTTTATGCACCTACCTAACCCAAGATTTTAGCCTTGAATCGTGGACATAAGTCTAGCACTTGTCTCACTAGAACAACCTGTCTATCCCAGTAGCATTGATACTACATTGTTTTGTAACCAAATTAGTATCCTTCTTGCTTTTTTCCAAGCATATTTCATTGTTGTGCTCTGCACGTATCTTGTGCAGATTTTTGCTTGCTTCCGAGAGATCTAAAATGACTTTGAATGAGCCATCCTCCTTTTGCTTGCCTTGCCTTGCCTTCTTTCTATTTCCTTAGTGGTTTGAATCCTCACCTTCTCTTGCTGTTCGCAATCAACAGCTATCTTCTTATGGGATTTGGGTGAGTCCTAATTATCTAGCGAAGTTACTACTACACCGGATTCATTTGCTTTAGCCCTTGTGACTGCCATGATGTCTTGAACCTTCATCATCCGACTGCATCATGTTGGCACTTAGCAGATTTTCTTTGAGTTGCATCAATTCTGCCTGTCTTTCTCCATCATGCTTTTTCTTCATGGCACATTCCGCCTTGGTGTGCCTAGGTTGTTAACAATAGTAGCATGTGAAGGTGCTAGAACCACTGGCATGTCCTTGGCTTCTTCTTCTTGAGTAATTTCTGCAGCCTCTACTCCCATAACTTCCCATTCTTTAGGGTCTTCTTTAGGGTCTTTTTTCTGCTCCTTCCATGTTCACCATGGGAGCTCTATTTTTCATGTTATACCTATAGTTCCATGTACTATGATTGTACATGTTACAAATGGTACACATTGGTGGCACTGTGCATTCCTCCTTGAGGTGGCCTTCTTGTTTGCATCAACAATAGAATACATTTTTATGGAATTCTCAGATTTCTCTCTTTTTCATCTCTTGCATTAGTTGCGTCACCTGCAACACAAGTTCTTTGGGGCTTATTTTGCCTTTGCAGTTTTCTTCTTTTTGTCCTCCCTTTTCTTCACTTTCACTGGAGTGTCTTGTGAGGTGTCTCTTGAATCATCCTCCTCAGTTGTGATACTTTTCCTTGGCTTCCTTTTTTGTCTTCTTTCTTGGTTTCTTTTTTTTACCATTTTGGCCAGCTCTCAACCAGTTCCTCAAACTCTTCTTCAGTTTCTGCCTGCTTAAGCCCTTTGACAAACCAATCTGCAGCTATTTGCATTGAGAGTCGGGTTTGTTTCACCACTATCTACCTCAAGCTTAGTAGTTTTGTTACATAGGCTTCTACATCCATGTCTTCTTATCGGAGTTCTCTCATTTCATAGAGTTGAGTTTCACACTTAATCTTACAAAATCTCCCGAGAAAAACAGACATGACCTCTTCATAAGTCTGGAAATGGTTGTCTTGGTATCTTGATACCCATTCCGTGGCTCTATCTTTGAAGGTGTTCATGAAAGCATCTCTGTGGATTTCACTCAGCTCTAGCTCTTCCACATCCTATAAGGTCTAGACACTTTCTAGTATTGCTCAAACCTCCTTACATGCAGATCTGCATGTTCCCCTTTCTCTCCTGAGAACACCGATAATTTTTTGGCTAATGATGCCATGGCTCCTTGAACCCTTTTCAAGGGGTTTTATTACTATGGTTGTTCTTTTGGATTTTGTTGTCCATGAAAGCATCTTTGTGGATTTCACTCAGCTCTAGCTCTTCCACGTCCTATAAGGTCTAGACACTTTCTAGTATTGCTCAAACCTCCTTACATGCAGATCTGCATCTTCCCCTTTCTCTCCTGAGAACACCGATAATTTTTTGGCTAATGATGCCATGGCTCCTTGAACCCTTTTCAAGGGGTTTTATTGCTATGGTTGTTCTTTTGGATTTTGTTGCTCCACCCTTCTTGGGCTTCCTAGACCTGGATAGTGCATAACTTCTAGCTCTTGGCACTCCTTTTCTTGGTCCAAATTATGCTTGAAACCTGACACTCCCTCTTGCTCGTGTGCGGTTGTAGAAGTTTCCGCACTACCTTCCTGGTTGGAACGGTGTGAGACACTCTCAGCTATGAGGTTCCTAGTAGAGGGTTTTTTGGAAGGCATTACTTTTCTCAATTCTTCGGTTCACAATCATGCAAAGGGCATGCCTGAATCCATTTTTGCTAGTTGGGTTGTGTGGTGAAAGGTTCTGTACACTGACTTTCCCAAAAAATCCCCTCCATGTTATGGCTTCTTCGTAGACTTGTTTTAGGGATCTATTTCTAGCAAGAGCGGAACCAGAACTTTATTTTTCAGGGTTTCCTTTGCTTGAAGGTACCGAAGGCTATTTAGCGAAGACTTTTCCACTTCGCCAGAATTTTCCAAAAAGGAGAGATTTTTGGCCCAGTTGTTGTGGTAGAGGTTTCCCTTAGTAGGAAGTTTTCCAGTGGTAGAGTTCCCTACTAGCAGGATCGCCTGGTGTTTCTCGCCAATTTCCCTCTCAACGGAATGGCAAGACACAGCAGTGTGAGGTAACAGACCAGTGAGGCAATGCCATGGGAGACATATAGCCACCCGCCAGATCTTCTAGATTCAAACACCAACTCTAGACTGGTCAAGGGGACTCTTAGAACACCGCTCAGCTTTAGAACTTCACACACTCTCACTTTTCTCTCATACCGTAGGATGGACCATGAGGAGTTTAGGGCTAAGGTTCTTATATATATTAGATGTGTTGGGCTATTCTTATATATATTAGATGTGTTGGACCATGAGGAGTTTAGGGCTAAGGTTCTTATATATATTAGATGTGTTGGGCTATTCTTTTATAGAGTTCACATGACATTGTGGGGATATCTATGGTTTGAAAACTACTCCTAGGTTTCATAGTGTACCTGGTAGCGTTCACTTGGATATAGTTCATGTGTTTAAGCACTCAGGTATAGTTCATAGTGTGACTTCATTGAGGTGAGATAGATCACATTATGAGGCATTTTGTTGTGATGCTCATGGTGGATATTTATGTATTGATGTGGATTAAAAGTTCCTAGTATGGTAGCAATCCAAACATCAACTCAAATCGATCAAAATTGGAGAGTTTTGAGCTATTTTTTTTGTTTTATACTTAAATGCATGCATAATAATCCCTTGACAGTTAACCTTTGAAAAACAAATCCTAGGAACTAAGATCAGCTCTGATACCACTTGTAAGGTTCCCCCCTTCCACAAATAGGGGAAACACTTAAGATAGTCCACTAAGTCTAAACTTGGAGAAAATTTCCTACTCATCGACACCTTGACCATGCAGAGATTCAAGGATACGATTCATAGGTAAGACCTAGTTCTATCCCGCAGGGGGATCGTGGTCTTCTAACAATCAAATCACCCATAGGGTAATTGATCATAATGTTGGCAACTACTAGTCTTGATTCCTAGAGACAACGCTTTTTTCCTCATCCATGTGCAAGGCACAGCCGCTGGCCTAGTCTTCTAGAATTGCATTTCTAAAGATGTCGCGTTTGTGGCTATATACAGACGTTTTTGCCTATTCTGCCCGCGTTGGCTTATAGACTAGATGCCTTCCCGTTCTTTTGAGTGGTTTTATGACCATATTCTGAGTTTTTAACAGAGAGTTATGGTCGAAACAATTTGCTGTTTCTGTCAGGGTCTCTACACAGAGAAAACTGTGAGAAGGCAGCAAGTAGCCTCAAGGTAATCCTAGAGTTTGAGATGCATATATCCCTTCATTCTTATCTAATATCTCAGAAAATAAGCTTAGATTTCTATGGTCTTTCAGAGGAAGAGACCAAAACTCCATAGCTTTTCTTTTAGAGAAAGAATAGTATGCTGTAGTCCTGTAAGAGAAGGCTATTTTGCCATAGACCTTAGAAAGAGAGAAGAGTCACAGTACGAGTAAGAAGAGATAAAGCTTGGGGATGATTGGATGATTTCAATCGTAAGACAAGGTATTAGAAGACTCTATTCTTATATGTTAAGTTCTAAAGCTCTTGTTAACAAGCAAAGACAACGATAAACGATAAATTTCTATAAGGTATATACATATTTTGTTTTTCATTTACATATCATTCTTAGGGGTTGAGATATGGCCCCGGCTTCTTTATTAATTATTAATAGTGATTTATTTGATTGATTTACTATTTAAAGTTTGTATTCTTTCAAACAATAGTATATGCCTTAATAAAGAATGTCTTATTGTTGCAATCTCAAGTTGAAATGCAAAAATCTTTGTTGTGAAAAGGATTGTTTTCTTAAGAAGGTAACATGGATTCTAGTCTATGGTTTAGTCCTATGGTTTAGTTGAGTAAATGGATTCTAGTCCTATTGTTTAGTTGAGTAAATGGATTGTTATCTTGGTTAAATTAAGATACAGGTATAACTTCTCCCTGCCTTGACGCTGCCCCGTTCTTGTGCTTGTGTAGCTGGACGGTGGAGACGTTAGTAAGGCCCGGAGTTGGCCCATGGTATCCCTCATACCATTGGGAGAACGAGGTTCGCCGATTGAGGCGAGTGATTGTGATGCTGCCTAGTTCTGAGGGCCCAGGCTAGTGTGGTGAACTAGCCCACCCTAGTGCGTAGACATCCCTCTGAGGGGCGGGAGGATCGAGCGATGGAGCCTGAGAGGGCGACAGGCCTGCTTGAGTCCTCGCCAGTGGTGGCGACGATGAGGTGTATGGTCCCGTAGGGTTTTGCCCAGCATGTAAAGGCTGGAAGGCTGAATTCTAGATCACCGGCGGTGTAAAGGAAAAGAATAAGAGAGCCGGTTTGGCTTGTATGAAATTGATTCATATATAAACTTTTCTTTTAAATCTTGTCTTTGGCATGATTATATTGTGTAAAAAGGCTGTTTTAACAAACCTTGTGAAAAAGGACCTTAATTAAGGAACATGTTTATTTATGTCAAACAGTGTGGTAGGATTAATTAGAAAACAAATTGATGTGTGGGTAGGGTGGAAAGTGGGAGGATGGAATGCCCTGACGGCACTATCCTATGGATGGGTGGACCCGATTAGTCGAGTAGCTTTCCAACAGATTAAGTGAAATCCCTAAGCTAGATAAATAGGTTCTTGGGCAACTCTATTCTAGAAGACTAGGTCAGCGGCTGTGCCTTGCATAAGATGAGGAAAAAAGCGTTGCCTCTAGAAGTCAAGTCTAGTAGTTGCCCAATTTATGATAAATTACCCTATGGGTGATTTGACTTTTAGAAGTTCACACTTCCCCTGTGGGATAGGACTAGGTCTTACCTATGAATCGTATCCTTGAATCTCTACATGGTCAAGGTGTCGATAAATAGGAAATTTTCTCCAAGTTAAGACTTAGAGGCACGTTGTTCTTCCATATTTTTAGTATGCATGGACTCTAAATGTGTAAGAGTACTCTAAATATGATCTCTTATCACTTAAATTCGAAATTCTATTTTTGGGGATACTTATCTCTTAATAGAACTATTCTTATGTTCTTATTTGTTTTAGGATTTTTTTGAGCTAATATTTTTATTCTAACACTTTCCTAATGTTTCTAGCCTTATTGTCTCACTCTTCTCTAAGTACTCTCTCTTTCCTTATTGAAATCTATATTAAAAGAGACACATACATACATGGCTTGGGAGGGACCTTACAATCTCCCCCACTTAAAAGATTCGAGATGTCCTCATCTCGCGAACTGGGGTAGTATCTAAGTAAATCCTCCTATCTCTTTCAAAGTTGTGTCCCCACTAGGTAAAAATCTTCTTTTATCTAAACATTGTTCCAAGTCCCTTATTTCATGTGTTTGACTTGTTTTGTTGTGCCTCCAAAAGTTCTATTATTCTAAAGATAATTGGTCTTACTATCCTAAGTTCATGCATCCATATACCTCTCATATGCTATGAACCTTAGAATTCCTTAATCTATACCCCCATGTAATATGGTACTTAACAAATTATCATGAAAAAACGTAAGGGAATCAATTCTTTACGCAATCTAACCTATGATAGCAATTTCATAATCTTAGTATCATCTTGTAAAATACCTCTATTATTCATCATGCACATTACTTCACATGAATCTTGCACCAATCATCTTCTATTTACTTATAGAAATACTTGTTGAATTCGATTATCTTTAACCCTTCTGTCCCTATTTCTTGACCTAATTTTTGCTCTAGCTCATGATTCCTTGAAGCCAGGGGTGGGCTTAACATTTCTCTTGAATTAGGAGACCTCTTCTTGATTAACATGGAATGACTCATGTCTTTCTTGACACTTTCTATATAAAGAAAACTTTATCATAGTCTCTGGCTATAATTATGGCTTCTGAAATAAAGGATGGTTTTACATTCTTGATGAGGTTATTTAAAGGTATATTAAGCTTCCAAATGAATTGATGAAGAAGAGTTACCTCATCCATCTCTGGAGCAAATCGGAGAAGTTTAACAAAAGTTTGGTGGTATTCTTTTAGGGTCTTCCTTTCTTGGGTTAGCTCCAAAAATTCATTCATTTTATCCTCTTGAAATCCTAGAGGACAAAACCTTTCACGAAGGTGTACTTTCATGGCATCTCATGTGATTCTAGCTCCAGTGGTTAGATTGACAACAGTGCTTCCAACTAATTCGGCATTTCTTACGATTTTTAAACGAGCAAGGGTGAACGTGATTCTTTCATTATATCCATGAAAAGCTCAAAACTATCAAATACTTATCATAGTGCCACATCTAAAGGCACTCTGGATTAATATATGTAAGATCTTCATTTTTTGAGAATTACACATCTAGTGCCTTGGGATTGACACATCCAAAGATTATCAGGATTGACACATCTGAGATCATTAGTTTTCTAAAAATTACACATCTAGTATCTTGGGATTAACACATCTAAGAGCATGATCCTCTGGGAATTACGCATCCGAAGTTAGATGCATGTTTGTTTGAGATGGGTTCTAGATCTTGGATGATCATCCTAGTGTAAAGCATCCAATGGATGACATTCACACGTCAACTATTCAAACCTTAATGGAGTTATAATCTTAATAATTTATAATATGCAAACTAATGAGATATATCCTGAAAATTTCTCTAAACAAAGTTTTGGTCTATCCTTCTATTCAGTCTCTCACTAGTTTCTTAATTTGATCACCCTATGTTTTTCCTCACAAAAGGTTTTCTCCCCAATCTAATTTCTCAAATTTATTGTACAAATATCTTGCGTGTGCACCCCCAAGATACAAGCACAATTTCATAGGATGATTGTCTCAACATGTGAGGATATTCAAATCACTTCTATGGCTAGTAGAGATGATTGATTCGTCCTCATATGATAAACAATCACTTGTTTTAATCCCTTTGATAGTTAACCTTTGAAAAAAAATTCCTAGGAACTAAGATCGGCTCTGATACCACTTGTAAGGTTCCCCCTTCCAAAAATAGGGGAAACACTTAAGATAGTCCATTAAGCCTTAACTTGGAGAAAATTTCCTATTCATTGACACCTTGACTATGTAGAGATTCAAGGATACGATTCATAGGTAAGACCTAGTTCTATCCCGCAGGGGGAGCGTGATCTTCTAAACATCAAATCACCCATAGGGCAATTGATCATAAATTGGGCAACTACTAGACTTGATTTCTAGAGGCAACGCTTTTTTCCTCATCCATGCGAGGCACAGCCGCTGGCCTAGTCTTTTAGAATAGAATTACCGGAGAACCTATTTATCTAACGTAGGCTTTCACTTAATATGTTGGAAAGCTACCCGACTAATCGGGTCCACCCGTCCGTAGGATGGTGCCGTTGGGGCATTCCATCCTCCCACTTTCCACCCTACTCATGCGTCAATTTGTTTTCTAATTAATCCTGCCACACTGTTTGACATAAATAAACATATTCCTTAATTAAGGTCTTTTTCACAAGGTTTGTTAAAACAGCCTTTTTTCACAATACAATAATGCCAAGACAAGATTTATAACAAAAAAGTTTATACATGAATCAATTTCATACAAGCCAAACCGGCTCTCTTATTCCTTTCCTTTATACCGCCGATGATCTAGAATTCAGCCTTCCAGCCTCTACAGCAAAACCCTATGGGACCATACACCTCATCGTCGGCCACTGGCGAGGACTCAAGCCGGCCTATCGCCCTCTCAGGCTCCATCGCTCCATCCTCTCGCCCCTCAGAGGGATGTCTGCGCACTAGGGTGGGCTAATTTACCGCACTAGCCTGGGCTCTCAGAACTAGGCAGCCTCATAATCTCTCACCTCAATCAGCGATCCTTATTCTCCCAATGGTATGAGGGATACCATGGGCAAACTCCGAGCCTTACTAACGTCTCCGCCGTCCGGCTATACAAGCACAAGAACGGGGCCTCGTCAAGGCAGGGAGAAGTTGTACTTGTATCTTAATTTAACCAAGATAACAATCCATTTACTCAACTAAACCATAGGACTAGAATCCATGTTACCTTCTTAAGAAAACAATCCTTTTCACAAAGATTTTTGCATTTCAACTTGAGATTGCAATAAGACATTCTTTATTAAGGCATATGCTATTGTTTGAAAGAAATACAAACTTTAAATAGTAAATCAATCAAATAAATCACTATTAACAATTAATAAAGAAGCCGGGGCCATACTTCAACCCCTAAGAATGATATGTAAATGAAAAACAAAATATGTATATACCTTATAGAAATTTGTCGTTTATCGTTGTCTTTGCTGGTTAACAAGAGCTTTAGAACTTGACATATGAGAATAGAATCTTCTAATACCTTGTCTTACGATTGAAATCATCCAATCATACCCAAGCTGCATCTCCTCTTACGCATAATGTGACTCTTCTCTCTTTCTAAGGTCTATGGCAAAATAGCCTTTTTTCTTACAGGGCTACGGGATACTATTCTTAAAAGCTATGGAGTTTCGGTCTCTTTCTCTGAAAGACCATAGCAATCATAGCTTCTTTTCTAAGATATTGGATAAGAATGAAGGGATATATACATCTCAAACTCTAGGATTACCTTGAAGCTACTTGCTGCCTTCTCACAGTTTTCTCTATGTAGAGACCCTGACAGAAACAGCAAATTGTTTCGGCCATAACTGTCTGATTAAAACTCAGAATATGGTCATATAACCAGTCAAAAGAATGGGAAGGTATTTGGTCTACAAGTAAGCGTGGGTTGAATAGGCAAAAACATTTATATATAGCCACAAACGTGCCATCTTTAGAAACATGTTATTTTTTCATATTTTTAGTATGCATGGACTCTAAATGTGTAAAAGTACTCTAAATATGATCTCTTATGACTTAAATTTGAAATTCTATTTTTGGGGATACTTATCTCTTAATAGAACTATTCTTATATTCTTATTTCTTTTAGGATTTTTTGAGCTAATATTTTTATTCTAACACTTTTCTAATGTTTCTAGCCTTATTGTCTCACTCTTCTCTAAGTACACTCTCTTTCCTTATTGAAATCTATATTAAAAGAGACAAATACATACATGGCTTGGGAGGGACCTTACAATATCATACATACATGGCTTGGGAGGGACCTTACAATATTGTAAGGTCCCTCCCAAGCCATGTATGTATGTGTCTTTTTTAATATAGATTTCAATAAGGAAAGAGAGTGTACTTAGAGAAGAGTGAGACAATAAGGCTAGAAACATTAGAAAAGTGTTAGAATAAAAATATTAGCTCCAAAAATAAAAGAAATAAGAACATAAGAATAGTTCTATTAAGAGATAAGTATCCCCAAAAATAGAATTTCGAATTTAGGTGATAAGAGGTCATATTTAGAGTACTTTTACACACTATTTTGGAAGGGGGAAACCTTACAAGTGGTATCAGAGCCGAACTTAGTTCCTAGGATTTGTTTTTCAAAGGTTAACTATCAAAGGGAATAAAACAAGTGATTGTTTATCATATGAGGACGAATCAATCATCTCTACTGGCCATAGAAATGATTTGAATATCCTCACATGTTGAGACAATCATCTTATGAAATTGTGCTTATATCTTGGGGGTACACACGCAAGATATTTGTACAATAAATTTGAGAAATTAGATCGGGGAGAAAATCTTTTGTGAGGAAAAAACATAGGGTGATCAAATTAAGAAACTAATGAAAGACTGAAGGCTAGATCGAAACTTTGTTTAGAGAAATTTTCAGGATATATCTCATTAGCTCGCATATTATAAATTATTAAGATTATAACTCCATTAAGGTTTGAATAGTTGATGTGTGAATGTCATCCATTGGATGCTTTACACTAGGACGATCGTCCAAAGTCTAGAACCCATCTCAGATAAACATGGATCTAACTTCGGATGAGTAATTCCCAGAGGATCATACTCTTAGATGTGTTAATCCCAAGATACTAGATGTGTAATTTTCAAAAAAAAAAACTAATCATCTCAGACATGTTAATCCTGATAATCTTTGGATGTGTCAATTCCAAGACACCAAATGTGTAATTCTCGAAAAATGAAGATCTCACATATATTAATCTAGAGTGCCTTTAGATGTGGCGCTATGATAAGTATTTGATAGTTTTGAGCTTTTCATGGGTACAGTGAAAGAAGCAAGTTCACCCTTGCTCGTCTAAAAATCGTAAGAAATGCTGAATTAGTTGGAAGCACTGTTGTCAATCTTACCACTGGAACTAGAATCAGTTATGGGATGTCATGAAAGTACACCTTCGTGAAAGGTTTTGTCCTCTAGGATTTCAAGAGGATAAAATGAATGAATTTTTGAAGCTAACCCAAGAAAGGAAGACCCTAAAAGAATACCACCAAACTTTTGTTAAACTTCTCCGATTTGCTCCAGAGATGGATGAGGTAACTCTTCTCCATTGATTCATTTGGAAGCTTAATCTACCTTTGAATAACCTCATCAAGAATGTTAAACCATCCTCTATTTCAGAAGCTATTGTTGCGTGACGAGTGGAGATCAATGCAAGGATGCAACAAAAAGATGCAAGCAGGAAAACAAGTGACATTCTTATTTAGGGCTCTTGTAAAGAGTTCCAAGTTGTAGATGAGTGTGGGAGTGGGCTTAAGAATAATCCCACATGGGAATTTTTGGGAGTTTTAGAGTTTTTGTATAAAAAGTGGCTCATTTGAGAGCTTAGGGACACTTTGGGCTAAGTTCATGCTAGAGCTCCTTTGAGAGAGCTACTCTCCCTCTTCTCCATAGAGGTGAAGACTCTTCTCTCACCCCATCTACATCTTTGTATGAGATAAATCTCTTCATTGAATCAATAGCAATGTTATGAGTCTTTCTCATCCTCTTCTCTAATCATTTTACTCTTATGCATGCTTTTAGTATTTCATTTTTGTATGTGGGCTGATTTGAAGCTTTCATGGAAGCTTGATGCTTGAGTGTGTGCATGCTTGTAGGAAGATAGGAGTGGAGTGAGGTCTTTCTCTTTGCTTGTGTGCATAGTGACTGTGTTCCTCTTGCTTGTATTTGTGAATGAATGGGTGTGTAGGAATGAGGGCAAGTTGAGCTTGTGTGTGTGCTTAGTCTAGTGTCATGTGATGGTAGCCATAAGCATTCTCTCCATTTGTTTTGTGCATCGGTACGGGTTAAATCCCTAGCTCCGAAAGGGATGCAAATCCCATTGGATTGAGCTACACGTGGATCATGCTACTCTTGCTACAAGTGATAGAGTTTTCCGTCTCTCCATTGGCGCCGCTGCTAGGGAAAAGACTCAAAACCGGTTGAGAAGCTTGCATTACTACCACTATTTTTTTTTGTTTTTAGGTTTAGGGTTAGCATGAGTGTGGAATCTTGGAGCTAGTGATTAGAAAAAAAAATAGAATAGTACATACTTGTGCGGTTGAGATCTACTCCCGCTAATGTTTTCTCATTCATGTATATGCTTTCCATGGTTGTTTTCATCGTTGTGTTTATTTTTTTTTCATAGATTAGAAATGAAAATCTGAATAATACATTAAGCTCAATGCATTATGTGTGAGCTTATGTATTATGCATTAAACTTGTGCTTAATGTATTAATGCATTATGGCTTAAGCTTATTGCATTATGCAATAATGCAATAGATTAATGCTTAATGCAATATTAGCGGGCTGCATCTAAAGCCGTGTGGGCGACTGGCTGTTGGCTGACTGGAAGCGAAGGTCAGCAGTGGAGGCGACTGGCCGAAAAAAAGAAGACAAGAAACTGGCCGGCTGCTGTGCAAGGCGGCCGCGTGGAAAGAGTGTAGGTGAAGGTGACTGGCCGGCTGCAGGGCCGTTGAAGGGCGGAAAGAAGAGTGGCCAATGAAGGCAGCTGTAGCTGGGAAGGCTGAAGGTGAAGTGGGGGTGGCCGTAAGTTGGTAAAGTGGCCGCTGCCGCAAGAAAGCAAAGGTGCCTGCAGCAACTGAGGAGGTGGCGCAACGTTCCTCGTCCAGCCCCTCAACAGCAGCGTCACCAACAGCTTCGGTGATATGGAGCTCTTCGCCTTCAAACTGACGGAGGGCACCGACAGCTCCTCCAAGTCACTGGGCTTAGTCCGCGGTTACACGTGCAGGTCAGTTACACCTCCACCAGGGTGCGAAGGCGAAGGCCCAAGCGCCACCGATGGTGGGGCCAGAAAACAAGAAGGCGTCACGCTCAAGGCAGCGAAGAAGCCCAGGCAAAGGCGGCAGTTACAAACAGCAGCAAAAGCGAGCAAGGAAGGAGGCGGCAAAACAGAAGGTCGTCTCGCTGGTGAAGGTGAGGTGGCCGGGGGCGCACCGGTAGTAGCTGGCTGTGAAGGGCATTGAAGGCGGCGGCATCTGAGGTGGCCGGCGGTGAAGAAGGCGAGAGCAAGGAGGTGAAGCAGCTGGCGAAGGAGGCTGCAGAGAAGGAGAGGATTAGGTGCCACCAGCTGTGAAGGGCCCCGAAGAAGGAGCGAGCCAGCTGTGGAAGCGAACGTGCAGAGAACGTGGGGCTGCGAAAAAGAAGGCGAATCTACAGAGAAAGCGCCGAAAAAAGGTTAGTATTTTTTTTTAATTTTTAATTTTTAATTTTTTTTAATTTTTTGGTCAATTTCTATATTCTTTGTATTTTAAAAAAATAAAATTAAAAAAATTAAAAATAAATAAAGAAAAAAATAATAAAATAGTAAAAAAATTTTAAAAAAAAAAGAAAAGAAAAAAAAAGAGAGAAAGAAAAAAGAAAAATTCTGTAAATTACGTGTTTTTTTTAGGAGTCCACATTTTTTGCATATTTTATAATTTTGTATTTTTTTAAAATTTCTATAATTTTTTGCGTAATTAGTGTAACTTGCTTTTTTTTTAAATTTTTGTAATTTTGTGCATAATTAGTATTTTTGTGAAATTAGTAAAAAAATAAAAAATAAAAAATAAAAAATAAAAATAAAAAAAATAAAAAATAAGATAGGTATTTACACACCTATTCCTGATAGTTGCATTTAGCGGTTAGGTAGGGTTTAAAAATATATATATATATATATATATATAACAAAACAAAAACAAACAAACCTTAAAATTTGACCTTATGCACTTGCGGTCGGGACGTCATATAGACACTGCCATAGGGCCTAGGGCACCTTCTAGAGTACCTACTCTCAGGAAAGTGGGACCCAATCGGTAGGAAATTTGGCGGATATTGCTGAAACCTTTTTCGAATCCTAATCTGATACCCTTTCTAGAACAACTAGCTCATTGTCCATGGACAATCTAGGGCCATCAAATAGTCATCCCTTAGCCCCAAATAGGACACCCACAAGATCTTTTAATCCATTTGAAGCCGACACCATGGGGTTACCACTCAATGTGAGACTTCAATATGTCTACACGAACGCTCAAGGAGCTGAGATCTTTAGGGATCCACAACAACGGTATCTTGTTAAGATCGCAGACTTTTTCTCAGAACTTGATAGAGCACCTCTAGTCAATGACCAGGGTAACATGTACATGGGTGGAGATGGTGTTTGCTATACGAAGTCACCTATCATCCAGAGAATGTAGACAAATTAGGGGAGCTCTCTAAAAGCGAGTTCTTAGACTTATCAAAGCTTTCCAGAAAAAGGGAGTCTAGAGATGATTGGCTCATTGAGCCGGACATGCCAGGACCCTCCAATGCCCAGTCCTCAAAGCCATCCATAGATGATTCACTTCTTGTAGATCTAAATTTGGAAAGGGACGGGAAAGGCAAGAGCAAAATGGATCAGGGGGCTGAGAACCAATGGGAGTTTGTACGACAAATTCTAGTGACAAAGGTCTTACAGGATGACCCACTTCAAGAGGTCTATAAGGACTCTTTAGAAGGATATTATGCCACAACTAGATTGCCAGAGCTAGATCTTCCTCTAGCACTTGTGGTGGTAGTCGAGAAGCTTGCAGGACACATGAACCGAATCGTTGATAAATGGGCCAATGAATACCGAACCTTAGATTGGAAGGAGATTCGGGAGCTCACGTGGAAAGGACAACCATTATTCATGGAAGTGTTCTCAACAAATACAGCTAAACCAGGAGAGACAGCCTTTCTTGGAGAAACTGTCGCTCCTCCCCTACGAGAGTTCATTAGAGAGGGACCCTCAACATCAAAGTGGACCACTGCAAGTAGCCCAACTCTAGCACCAAGACATTATCCTACACCAAAAGTGCGACCACAGATCACACCACAATAACGTTTCTCTCACTATGACAATCGAAGGGTAGGTGAGCCAACTCGATCTCCCATAAATGCACCTCCTGAAATGCGGGTAACAAGATCTTTGGAGGGGGTTGGTGAGGCAGGTAATAGGGGACCCACACCAATTTGGGATGCATGTGGACCATCTTACCAAAGAGAGGAACAATTCCCACTGAGAGTGAGAGGCCGTAGGCCCTATGATGAGTATTCAAGACAAGTAAGGCCATCAACTCTTCATAAACTAGTAAAGAAGTACGAAGGATCGGGAGATCCATATGACCATGTAGCAGCATTTAGGCAAGCAGTTCGCGCTGAGCAAGCATACGCAAATTGAAGGATTTGGGCTCACTCTTGAGGGAAAGGCCCTTGCTTGGTTTTAGGCACTAGAGGCTTCAGACAAATCTTCTTTACGAGTTCTGGAAGAGAGATTCATTGCTGCTTTTTCCTTGATGGGGATTCAACATGACACGGTAGCAAACATCTACTCTTTCAAGCAAGGCGAGACTGAGAGTGTTAGAGATTGTGTAAATAGGATGAAGCAGTACATTAATCATTGCCCAGAAGATGAGAAGCCCACCCAGAGTTGATTAATTTCTCTCTTCTTAAAAGGACTCAAAAATTCAACACTGCATACACATCTCTATGCAAAGAAGCATACAAATTTCAATGAATGTTGCCATGATGCTATGGATTTCACAAATAACTTCAAATTCCAAGATGGTACTGGCCCTGAGGTGAAACCTAGAGATCAGTGGGGTGATAACCAAAGTTCAGGGTCTAGCGCACTAGTAAATCCACACCAGATAGCTAACCTAGTACTAAGGAGATTGGGACAAACCTATCGCCCACCCATGCAGCCACAACAACAGCAGCAGCGAATGAGGAGTGTACTACCTATAGGTCCTCATCTTTGTGGAGCATGTGGTGGTAACCATAAAACCGAAGAATGTAATACCTTTTCTCCTCTAGTCACAAACCAACCCACAAAAAGGTGGTGCCAGGCCTGTGCTTGGAACTTTACCCACACCACACAGGAATGTACTCACATTGCAAGAATGAGACAGGAGCGTGAGCAGCAAAGGGGTGGAGTGACTCCACAAATGCATCAACAGTATACTAATTTTGAACGTAAGCCACCGATGGCACAAGAGCAAGCACGACCTGTTCTTGGAGCTCAACCTCCTACTCTTGGGACTGCTCCTGTGAGGGTTGTTGACTACGACAATTCAAATATGTGTAGAGACTTAGTAAACCCAGGCTATGTGGAGGAGGAATATGCATCATATTCATTCAAGGAAAATCTCTTTGAAAGTCCCACATATCCAAGCCAAGCACTGGAGGCTCAACCAGCGGAACAAAATTCTTTGATGTTGCTAGGCGGCTACCAACCTAGGACTCCAGGCCCCTCAGGTCAATGGCAGCAAAGGAAAGTAGAAGCCAAACTAATGGGACCCTGTTATGAGTGCGGAGAATCCCATTGGGCTCGTGATTGTCCACATCGCCCAAGGCAAGCAGCTCGATCCAATACAACAGTACCATAGTTTCCACCAATTGAAAGATATTGTCTAGGGTGTTGTGTAGAACACTTCCCAAAGGATTGTTTGCTGAAACCACATGAGGAAGGCACCTCTCAACCAAAGGTCTCACTCAACCTTGTAGGGGCAGTTCCATCGCCACCTTCATCAGAGAATGAGGATGTCGTGCCACTTAGAGTCATGACTAGATCACAGACATGAAATGCCAAAATGTAGACTGATGAGACACCTCGAACTAGGGATGCAAAGGCAAATCTAGTGGACAAGACCCTACATTCCAAATAGAAAAAGGACCACTAGGAGGAAAAAGAACCGCAACAAGCGAACTAAAAGTGCATCCACTAGTTCTCAAGAAGCCTCTAAACAAAACATGAGGGATCAAGCGTTTACATCCCAAGAAGTGCATGAGGAGAATCAACCTCAAGTGCTAAACAAGATGAGGCTAGTACAACTGAGGATAGTTTTGGGGGTTCTATTTTTGTGGATAAGGTGAATGAGACTCTAGATGCCATCATTGATGCTCATAGAAGTCGCATTGCAGCTTTATCTGAGCTACCCAAAAAGCTTCAAGAATACCCAAACCCTCGTGAGGAGAAGATCAATCTAGCTGTACATCAGCAACTCATTAGGGAAGCTCAATCAATACTTGAGGGACCACCTCCACCTATCCCTCGGGGCCCAACCTCTCTTAAGCCAACATTAGAAAACATACCAGAAGTGCCATCAAGTTGGGAAATGAAAAGTGAGCTGATCTCACAAGCTCATAGCGAGAAGTCTGCACCAATTGCCACCCCATTGAAAGAAGGTATTCTGCCACCGCCTAGCCTTGTCTTCCCATGCAATGATGAAGTTATTGATGCTAACGAGGACATGGCAAATGAGATGTGGGCAGCAGTTCATGAGAAAGTTAATGAGAATATGTCCTCTATTATTTCACCTCCATTCTGTGAGGTGGATTTTACCAGGAGCACAGAAAACAACTTTAGACGCCCAAGCATCCAGGAGGAAGTTCAAACAATTGTTTCTCCTAGAAGTAAACATACAATGAAAACCTTACCATCATATTTGGGAGAATATGAGAACTGTTCTCAAACCTTGAGGATACCCTCCATGCATAAAAGGTTGACAAAGGAGATGGATATGGGTATCGTGCAAGCTATTTTGTCAGCACCAGTGGCTTGTACCTTACCTTTGCTTGATTTGATAAAGCTTCGACCTGAGTTGTGGAATGATATTGCCACATGTTTGTCAGAGCAGGTATTGCTACAAAAGGTTCACCATCATTGTACTATACACCCTGAGACAAAGCATGTTATGCTAGTTCCTATCAACAAAGTAGGAAAATTTTGTGAGGATGATCAGGGAAATGCTACCCTCCCATTAGAAGTGCGAAAAGTAGCTTCAACTGCAATACTTGATAGTGGTGCAGGAGTGGGCATTGTGACAAGGTCCATTTGGGAAAAGTGGGGCAAACCAGCTATTCGGAGTACCAAGATACGCTTGCAGCTAGCAGATGGAGGCTTAGAACATCCCCTTGGGCTGCTTGAGAACATATTGGTCACCACATGTGGGATTGAATATGAGCACACCTTTGCAGTAGTGGATTTTGGAAAACATCGAAACTATGAAGTGATATTGGGTAGACCATTCATGCGACAATTTCAAATGATTCAAGATTGGGGATACAATTATTTGTACCTCCGACATGATTCTGTCATCACAAGGGTCAACCTAAAGAATCACTCATATCGTGATGTAACAAGGTCTCCAATAGATGAGTTTGATTCTGCTTCATCTGAGGGCTCAAGAGTTACATTGTCATATGGGCGAGAAGATCTGTGGATGTGTGGAGTCTCATGTAGGGATTTCAACACTGAGAGACTTAAGGGTAATCGAAGTGTATCAGATAAGGCATACATTCCACAACCCTTCCCTGAGCACTTAATTGATCCACTAGAATGGAGTCATGTCCTTGCAACATTATCGACCTGTGCTTTACCTAAGCCAATTCAATTTTGTGACTCAGATGGATATGACATTATTCCTACAACCACGTGACCTTCTAGATGTTTTGTACTATTGGGATGCATCCACAACAGCACTGCATGTAGAGGAAGTCTCAGTGGAGGATTTAACACTCGAATCTTCTAATGATGCTGATAAGGAAGATGGATGGGACTCTGATTTTGATAATGATGTGATAATCCTTGAGGAAGAGTTAGGAAAGGCACGCTTGCTCTTGAGAGGAAGGGAGGTTCAAGTAGAGATCCCTCGAAGCCGACCTAATAATGTAAATGCTGTAAGAGCCATAAGAGAATCCGTAAACAAGATGAGAGGGAACGACGTGAGGGACTACAAAAAGAAAAGGAGGAGTTTAAGAATGAACACTCTCGACCACCATCTCACTTCTCAGGAAAGAACGGATATCTATACTATGTCCAAGCACAAGATAGTATCAAAGACCAAGTAAAACGATCAGATGGATTCCAACCAGGAGAAAAGCTAAAAACTATTAGCAAAAATTAAAAAAAAAACGAAGAAACAAAAACCAAAACTCAAGTCTAAAACCGATTCTAAAGAGAATGTCGGAAGTGCAAAGATAACGGTTGAACAAAAAAATCTGATGCAAGATTGCAGAGGAGAGCTCAAAACCGCATGGTCTTCAATGAGTGACGACTCAAGTGGACAAGAACAAGGTCTCCGAATGTTCCCCCCAACTTCACACAGTACACTCTTCAAGATCGGAAGATTGTTCTTCAACAGCCCATGCGACAAAAGCCAAGCATGCCAGGGGTTTCATATGATGGTCCAGAAGATGTAAAAAAAATTGATATCACTAAGCCAGGAGAAGAGCCTCGCTATGTGTGGATTGCCACAGACTTGTCCTTAGATGAGGAGAAGTTATTAATTCAAACAATAAAGGAGTATCGCGATGTTTTTGCTTGGAGTTATAAAGACCTCAAAGGAGTTGATCCAAGCATATGTCAGTATACAATTCCATTGTGAGAGGATGCAAAGCCTTCCAAGCAACGTCCTTATACTTACAATGAGAATTTTGCACCAAAGATAAAAGAAGAAATAGACAAGCTCTTAGAGGTAGAATTTATCTATGAGATTGAACACACTGAGAATGGGTCTCCCCTATTGTAGTGGTGCCCAAGAAAAATGGAAAACTTTGAGTATGTGTAAACCTCAAGAAGGTAAATGCAGCTACTGTACGTGATCATTACCCACTTCCAATCACGGATCATGTTCTGGAATGAGTTGCAGGGAAAAAGGCATATAGTTTCTTGGATGGATTCTCCGGTTACAATCAAGTGTTAATTGATCCAAAGGATCAACACAAGACCGCCTTTGCTACTGAAGATGGCATCTTTGCCTATCGTGTTATGCCATTTGGTCTAACAAATGCACCAGCAACCTTTCAGCGGTTAACGAGTCACGTATTCAAGGAGTACCTTAGGCAATTTCTTGAGATCTTCATGGATGATTTATGTGTTCACTCACAAGAGCGTGATGATCATATAGAACACCTCAGACTTGTGTTTCAAAAGTGTCAAGTTTATCGTATATGCTTGAATCCTGACAATTGCAAATTCATGGTAAGACAAGGGAAAATTTTGGGCCATATTGTTTCTCGCAATGGGATTTCAACAGATATAGATAAAATTGATGTCATTGTCTCATTACCTTGGCCTATCAACCCTAAAGGGGTACAAACATTCATAGTACATTGTGGCTATTATCTTCGATTCATCTACATGTACGCTGTCCTAGCCAGACCATTATATGCTCTTCTTGTAAAGTTTAATTGTAAAGTTTAATTGGACTGATGAGTGTGAGGAATCCTTTGAAAAGTTGAAGCAAGCATTAGTGACTGCACCCATGGATTTGTGGGAGTGTGGTGGAATGATGGTGGGTGGTGGAGGAAGCTCTTGGTAAAGGGGAGCAGCGATATTAGCTCTTCATATGTATAAGGACAGTAACTTGGCTGGAGGCTTCTAGCTATAAGGTTGTCGTCTGTTCGTCCCAGTCGATGTTGCACCTATTATGTCCCATCCAACCACTTCCAAAGAGTATTTCTTCATGCATGGTTCCTATAAGCATCACATAAAACTTCACTTCCACGGGATTATTTCCAATGTGGAATAAAAGCATGACTGTACCTAAACAATGAATATGTTTTGATGTTACAGTGAGGTAACGATGGCACAGGGGTTTCTTTAGCGAGGATCGAATGCCATGTTTCATGGGACATCAAATTGTAACTAGCCCCGGTATCGACAAGAGCTAATGTTTGGACAAGGCTCATTGGGGTGGTCATTTCTAACCATAACTGAGCTGGCTTCACCTCCCATTCTTCGACCACTTGGGCCATATTGACCATGATGTGTCTCTGTGTCGAAGCTTACGGCAGGCACCAGATTGGAACCAAATCTTTCATGTCCATATTGATGCTTCAAACTTTGCAATTGAATGTATTTTGGCTCAATCGGGAGAACATAATAAGGATTTCCCAATCTCATATGCTAGTCGACAGTTGAACTTTGCTGAGAAGAATTATACCACAACAGAAAGAGAAGGTTTGTCCATGATATATGCAGTGAAAAAGTTTCGCCATTACCTTTTGGCAAACAAATTCATATTTTTTGTGGACCATCAAGCATTGCTATATTTGGTGAATAAGCCTTGTGCAACTGGAAGGATTGTGAGGTGGTTTATCATCCTTCTTGAGTTTGATTTTGAAGTGGCAGTCCGAAAAGGAACAACTCATCTTAGGGCAGATCATTTGTCTCGAATCACCTCTGGCGAAGCTCCTGTGGGTGTGGATGATGATATGTTAGATTCAACACTTTTCCTTGTAGAGACAGCTCCTAGATGGTCTAAATCCATCTTAGAAATTTTGACAAGTGGGCAGATACAACTAGCGGGTCCTAATGTGGACCTATGGTGACCATTCAAGTTAATCTCAGGGAGATTATATCGTCAGGGTAATGATGGAGTGTTGCGGCTTATACCTAACCCTGACCAATATGAGGAGATCTTGGAATGGGCACATGCGGGTATCGGTGGAATCCATGCATCAACTACTACTTGTGTGCGACGTATATCTCAGGATGGGCAATGGTGGCCTACCATGCATGCGGATGCTGAAAAATTTGTTCGTAACTGTGCTTCATGTCAAATTCAATAGCCAATTCATAATGTCACATTATTCCAAATTTCAACTACACCAAGTTGGAGTAAGTATATTGTGGACTATCTTCAGCATGGTCATACTGATCAAAAAATTCCTAAATATCGAAGGCATGCTATTGAAGTTGAAGCGGCAAACTATATGCTGATAGAGGGCCAACTCTACAAGAGGGGCAAGGATGGCAACTTACGCATGTGTGTATGTGAAGCTGACTACTTGAAAATCTTGACTCATGCGCATGCAGGTGTTGGGGGTGGACACTTTTCGGGGAATACCACAACTAAGTTGATTAGGTGGTCTGGGCTTTGGTGGCCAACCTTACAAATGGATGCCGAAGAATATATAAAACGTTGTGACGATTGTCAAAGGACCAAACCTCCCATCACAAAGGACAATATGCCATTGCGGCCTATGTTAAGCACACGTGCTTTTGCAAAATGGGATATTGATTTTATCGGTCCCATTAAACCTCTAGCTTGTCACACGCATGCCGAATATATTATAGTCGCAACTGACTATTTGACCAAATGGGTAGAGACAAAGGCTACAGTTAAAAATGATGCCAGAACCACAACCAAGTTCTTGTATGAGTACGTGTTTACACGCTATGGCTTACCTATTGAAATCGTTAGTGATCAAGGTGTGCACTTTGTGAATGAGGTCATAGAGTTTTTGCTTCAAGAATTTATGGTAATTCACAAGCGTTCTGCACCCTATCATCCTCAGACCAATGGACAAGCTGAGAGTACTAACAAGATTCTCTGCACAGCACTCACAAAGATTGTTGAGGGACATAGGACTGATTGGGAGCAAAAGTTGCACTCAGTTCTTTGGGCATATAGGACAGCCTATAAAACATCTGTGGGCACAACCCCATTTGAGCTTGCTTTTGGGCTAGATGCAATTCTTCCCATTGAATTTCTTGTACCTACCCTACGGGTTGCTAAACAATTGGACTCGACTGGTCATGAGCTTTCACAATGCATTGATGAATTGGAAAAGCTTGATGAGACCCGCTTATTGGCGGTAATGGGGATGTATGCCGAGAAGAGGAGACAAAAGCAATGGTATGATAGAAATGTAACAACTGGCCGATTCAAAAAAGGGGACCTTGTGCTCTTGTACACACTTAAGAAGCATACGAGAAAGCTCAAGAAACGTGGCCTAGGACCGTTTGTGATTAATGAGCTGACTCCAAGTGGTGCAGTGCGTTTAGAGACACTAGAAGGTGACTCAACATGTCAATTTTGGATCATTATGAGTACATATATTGAGCAGTTCCAAAATCGAAATTGTCTGCTTAACCTTCTCATAGAACCAATGCCATATTTTAGCGAGGAAGTACTCCTTCCTCTACCACCTTCTCGAGAGGCTGGTTTTTGTATAGGGTTGTCCTTGCATCCTAACGTGATTGATACCATCTTTCCAGCAGAAGTGGACACGGATCCACCACCAGTACAAGGGTAAGCTTATCAACTCCACAGTAAGATTAACAAGCCAGGGCACTTTTCTCCCACTGGGTTTTTCCCCTTGGCTATATTCGGTGATTGGCACCAATAACAAATTTTATTCCTTTCTTTTCTTTTCTTGTTTGTTAATAACATTTTGTAGAGATCTCAGCTAAACAAGAGCATACAAACACGCCCCAATAGTACACCTATGCCGTGAACACAAATTAGGAAGGGGGGAGACATGCAATGCCTACAAAGAGCAAAGAGAGAGAAGCAATCTGCACAACATCAGCAATGCATCAATGCAAACGCACAACATCAACGAGCACTACAACAGGTGTATTCAAATCATAATCTTTTCTTCTTTATGTGCTTTTAACTTTTGGATATATTATTTGCATGTTCACACACAGTTGGCTGGTTTAAGTTTTAAATTAGTTGTTAAAATGTGGTGAGTGATTTCTAGATTCTTAGAGGACTTAGTAGAAGGTATTTCTATTTGAAGACGGTGTAGGATATATACCAACGGAGTATGCCAAGTTCTTATGCTCTCGAAGTATATTAGTTATCCCTAGTGGTAGCTACCTCTTAGGTATGGGCTAGGTGCTAGGATTAATAAAAAATTTACGAAAATCATGCCCTAAAAAATATATACAAGTGAATCGAGACATGACGTGTCTACAGCCATGTGGAATGCTTGGTAGGACCTGGGGTTGTCTTAGCACCTTGGGGCCGATGCCTTGGTTTCCATGGGGTGAACACTGACGTCTAAAAGATTAAGAAAAAACCTTTAATTAAGGACTCTATCGCCTTGATAGATGCTGGTAGGACTTTGGGGTACATTATGGGCCCTCGAGACCGATGCCCTCATCTTCATGGGATACTCCTTATGTCAAAAAGAAATAAAAAGGTCTGTCGCCCTTGAGATACTTAGCGGCCTTTAGATTCTCTTGGCGGAGGTCTCTTGGCCATTGCTTGGGTCTCATTGGGATGGAACCTTCCTCTTTATTTATCTTTTACACACACACCAAAAAAAAAAGAGAGGTCTAATCACCATTACTCATATTTAGGAGTAGGTTTGCCACTTAGGAATAACTTAAATACTTGTAGGACATTGAGACTGCGGTCATAACTTGTGGTGTGCAAGCACACTTGCCTTTACATAGCACTATCTACCACTTAGTCTCACTTTGACTAGTCTTTACTCACCTCTTTTAGCACTCTTTAAAACTCTAATCAGCCTTTCACTTGTATGCTCACGTGTGAAATTGTCATTGCTGGTTTTTTTTCCAATAAAAGGCTTTACTTGTATCCATTATTTTTTGCAGCTTTTGCTTCTACCGTGCTCGAGGACGTGCGTAAAATAGGAAGGGGGGAGTGTTGCGTGACGAGTGGAGATCAATGCAAGGATGCAACAAAAAGATGCAAGCAGGAAAACAAGTGACATTCTTATTTAGGGTGTAAAGAGTTCCAAGTTGTAGATGAGTGTGGGAGTGGGCTTAAGAATAATCCCACATGGGAAGTTTTGGGAGTTTTAGAGTTTTTGTATAAAAAGTAGCTCATTTGAGAGCTTAGGGACACTTTGGGCTAAGTTCATGCTAGAGCTCCTTTGAGAGAGCTACTCTCCCTCTTCTCCATAAAGGTGAAGACTCTTCTCTCACCCCATCTACATTTCTGCCCGCGCGTTGGCTTGTAGACCAGATGCCTTCCCGTTCTTTTAACTGGTTATATGACCATATTCTGAGTTTTCATCAAAGAGTTATGGCCAAAACAATTTGCTGTTTCTGTCAGGGTCTCTACATAGAGAAAATTGTGAGAAGGTAGCAAGTAGCCTCAAGGTAATCCTAGAGTTTGAGATGTATATATCCCTTCATTCTTATCTAATATCTTAGAAAAGAAGTTTAGATTGCTATGGTCTTTCGGATGAAGAGACCAAAACTCCATAGCTTTTCTTTTAGAGAAAGAATAGTATCCCGTAGCCCTGTAAGAGAAGAAGGCTATTTTGCCATAGACCTTAGAAAGAGAAAGAGTCACAGTATGAGTAAGAGGAGATAAAGCTTGGAGATTATTGGATAATTTCAATCAAAAGACAAGGTATTAGAAGACTCTATTCTCATATATCAAGTTCTAAAGCTCTTGTTAACGAGCAAAGGCAACGATAAACGACAAATTTCTATAAGGTATATACATATTTTGTTTTTCAATTATATATCATTCTTAGGGGTTGAGGTATAGCCCCGGCTTCTCTATTAATTATTAATAGTGATTTATTTGATTGATCTACTATTTAAAGTTTGTATTCTTTTAAACAATAGCATATGCCTTAATAAAGAATGTCTTATTGCAATCTCAAGTTGAAATGCAAAAATCTTTGTGAAAAGGATTGTTTTCTTAAGAAGATAACATGGATTCTAGTCCTATGGTTTAGTTGAGTAAATGGATTGTTATCTTGGTTAAATTAAGATACAGGTACAACTTCTCCCCGCCTTGACACTGCCCCGTTCTTGTGCTTGTATAGCCGGATGGTGGAGATGTTAGTAAGGCCCGGAGTTGGCCCATGGTACCCCTCATACCATTGGGAGAATGAGGTTTGCCGATTGAGGCGAGTGATTATGATGCTGCCTAGTTCTGAGGGCCCAAGCTAGTGCGGTGAATTAGCCCACCCTAGTGCGTAGACATCCCTCTGAGAGGCGGGAGGATCGAGCGATGGAGCCTGAGAGAGCGACAGGCCGGCTTGAGTCCTCGCCAGCCGACGACGAGGTGTATGGTCCCGTAGGGCTTTGCCCAGCATGTAGAGGCTGGAAGGTCGAATTCTAGATCATCGCGGCGGTATAAAGGAAAAGGTTAAGAGAGCCGGTTTGGCTTGTATGGAATTGATTCATGTATGAACTTTTTTTATATATATCTTGTCTTTGGCATGATTGTATTGTGTAAAAAGACTCTTTTAACAAACCTTGTGAAAAGGGCCTTAATTAAGGAACATGTTTATTTATGTCAAACAGTGTGGTAGGATTAATTAGAAAACAAATTGACGCGTGAGTAGGGTGGAAAGTGGGAGGATGGAATGCCCCGATGGCACCATTCTACGGATGGGTGGACCCGATTAGTCGGGTAGCTTTCCAACAGATTAAGTGAAAGCCCTACGCTAGATAAATAGGTTCTTGGGTAACTCTATTCTAGAAGACTAGGCCAGCGCGGCTGTGCCTTGTATAAGATGAGGAAAAAAGCGTTGTCTCTAGAAATCAAGTCTAGTAGTTGCCCAATTTATGATCAATTGCCCTATGGGTGATTTGATGTTTAGAAGATCACGCTCCCCTTGTGGGATAGAACCAGGTCTTACCTATGAATCGTATCCTTGAATCTCTACATGGCCAAGGTGCCGATGAATAGAAAATTTCTCCAAGTTAAGACTTGGTCGACTATCTTAAGTGTTTCCCCTATTTTGGAAGGGGGGGAACCTTACAGATACACATAGATACATGCATACAAGACAACACAAGAAATAGGGTGAGATCTTGAGAGAAGAGAAAGAAACTTTGTAGACAAGAATAGAATGTTGTCTCTTCACATTATGATATTCACTTATATTCAAAGGGATTCGCCAGGCCACCCAACACTTTTGGGTGCCCAAAACAAACTCTCTTATATATTCAAGCCTCATATGTTGTCTCTTCACATTATGATATTCACTTATATTCAAAGGGATTTGCCAGGCCATGCAACACTTTTGGGTGCCCAAAACAAACTCTCTTATATATTCAAGCCTCATATGTGGCTGGCAATAAGTTAGAAAGTGGGCATGCGGCCATACATAATGTGAACACCTAAGCTAGGGTGGGGATTACAAGGGCAAGGGAAAAGTGTGAACAACCCTCCCTACCTAGACTATAGCTACCGTCCTCTTGGGATCTTCACTAAACTATGAGTAGGGTTGAAAATGTTATGGATGATGGCGTCATATAATAGAAGAGGATTTACAAAGAACGATTAGATTATTATGGATATTTCACATTGAAAGAGTTTGATTGTGAAACATTCTTCAAATGTTCTTTGGTGGTGTGATGGGAGATAGTACACCTGCTTGTAGTAGCCATAAGCTTACCAAAGGGTTGGTCTAATGGTGAAGTCAAAGGATAACTTTTGCACTTCATTTTCATGGTAGATATGCTAACACCGGGAACCCTTAGCATTGTTAAAAATCTTCTAAGAAAATTATGAGTGTGGGAAATCTTGCATGTAACCTAGACATGGATATCTTCAAACTCTTAGTGCTTGGCGATGAATAGGTGCATAACTTCAAGCATTCATTGCTCTGTGATGGCTTTTCTTGGCAAAGGAATGTAAGGCTTTGAGAAGTTAATGAGGAAGTAATTGGTGGTTTGGACTGTAGCTCAAAGAACTTGCAGCACGGATAGATCCTTTTGATGGGCATGTATTGAAAAGATGCAGGGGGGAGGAGAGCTTGAGCTCTTGCAAGCACACACACACACTCACAAAACCCTAATAGAGAACACACAAAGTGAGAGGCTGTAAATCTTCTTCTTCTTCACTCAACACTCAACACACCATATACAAAGATAAGAGTACACATAATATGAAAGGTACTCAACCAATACATATGAGGGTTCTCTATAGTGTGAACCCAACTAAATGAGCTGGCGCTATAACTATGCTAGTCTCTAGAATGGCTGTCACACAGCCTGTCATCCCACTGGCCGCATATCACCCAAGATCTCACCAACCATGCCAGTGGTGTAAGTGTGGGGCCTATCCCCCAGGCGGGTCATCAGTGTCCACCGCCTACCTAGATGAGCTCGATATCTCAACACTCCCCCTCGAGCTCAATTCCATCTCATGTACACTAAGTGAAGCCCTGAATCTGCGGAGCTTCTCTGTACCCAATGCTTTGGTGAAGATGTCAGCTACCTGATCCTCTGTGCTGACATAAACAAGGTCAAGATCTCCTGCCAAGACCTTCTCTCTGACGAAATGATAGTGGACCTCTATATGCTTCGTACGAGCATGGAAGATTGGGTTCCTGGCCAACTGTATTATGCTAATGTTGTCACAATAAATGACAACTTGTCTATCCTCTGATAGACCCAAATCTGCAAGTAGCTTTCTCAACCAAGCTACCTCACATGCTGCCATAGCAGCTCCTCTGTACTCGGCCTCTGTACTGGATAGAGCAACCGTAGGCTGCTTCTTGCTACTCCAAGTCACAGCAGCACTCCCCAAAGAAAACATAAAGCCATTGGTAGATCTTCTATCTGAGATACTACCAGCCCAATCAGCATCTGTGTACCCATGTACACATATCTCTATCCCAGTCTCATAGAATAGTCCACAATGCAAAGTAGACCTCACATACCTCAGTATGCGTCTCAATGCATCCAAATGTGGTTTCCGTGGAACCTGCATAAACTGACTCACCAACCCAACAGCATAGCTCAAATCTGGTCTGGTGATCGTCATGTATATCAAGCTTCCTACTATGCACCTATACATAGTAGGGTCCTCCAAAATCTCTCCTGAATCTGCACTCAACTTGCCATTCTGATCCAATGGCACTGAGATAGGCTTACAGCCTGTCATACCATACTTGGACAACATGTCCAAGCCAAACTATCTCTGCAGCAATCCAATACCATGTGGTGACCTAATCACCTCAATGCCCAAGAAATATCTGAGCTCCCCCAGATCCTTCATCTCAAACTTCTGTCTAAGCAAGATCTTTACATCAAAGATCTCTGCATCATGGTCCCCCATAATGATCAAGTCATCTACATAGATGACAATAAGCATAACCCCTCTATCACCATGTCGCATATACAGTGAGAAATCTGCATTGGCTACATGAAAGCTAATAGTGATAAGATATTCAGAGATCTTGTCAGACCATGCTCTTGGTGCTTGTTTTAAGCCATACAAGGCTTTCTTCAACCTGCAAACATGCTCGGGGTGACTCACATCCTCATAACCAGGTGGCTGCAACACATACACCTCTTCTTGCAAATCCCCATGCAAGAATGCATTCTTTACATCCATCTGATGTAAAGACCATTGCATTGACGCAGCCACTGCTATCACAACTCTCACTGTTGCCATCTTGGCAACTGGGCTGAAAGTTTCCTCATAATCAATGCCATATGTCTACGCATATCCTTTGGCTACCAATCTAGCCTTGTACCTGTTTATGCTTCCATCACTGTTATGTTTTACTTTGTACACCCACTTGTATCCAATGGCTTTCTTGCCTTCAGGCAATTACACTAAGTCCCAAGTTTCATTTCCATATAGTGCATCCATCTCCTCATCCATAGCTTTCTCCCAACATACATTTCCAACAGCCTCATCAATGCATGTGGGCTCAACAACCTGCACAACTTGTGCCATATATGCATAGTGATGTGCCACATAACCATCATAAGTAAATCTCTGCACAGGATTTTTCACTCTCCCAGATCTTCGCAGCTTTTCATTCATGCCTTCTTTACACCAGGTGTTCTCATAACTGGGATCCCAAGCTCCTCACATCAAGGCTCATCTCTGAGCCACCAAACTCTCCATCAACATGAGAATGCCTTGCAGAAATGTCAGGCATACCAAGGGGCTCAACCACTTTCTCTTTTCCTTTACGTGATGTACTAATCACATTTGCTGGACTGGTATTATGACGCAGCCTTCCACTCCATGGTCTATCAACAGACCCACTAGATGAGGACTTTCCTGGTCCACTCAAAGACTGTGATTGCTGACTTGCATTATGTGCAACCACACTTACACTCACATCAGCCCTAATAGCTTCTTTTTCAACAGCATACCAACTGCTCATCTCATCAAAGACAACATCCCTGCTTACCCTCAACTCACGTGTAGCAGGGTTATAACACCTGTATCCCTTTTGCTCAAGGGAATATCCAATAAACACACATTTTTCAGCTTTTGGATCCAGCTTAGTTCTCACCTCATCTGGCACATGCACATATGCAATGCATCCAAAAACTTTCAGATGAGACAAATCAGGTTTTCTGCCAGTAAACCTCTCCTCTGGGGAGTTACATCATGTATGGCTGCAGTTGGTGTCCTGTTCATGATGTAAACTGCTGTAGAAACAGCCTCAGCCCAATAGCTATGCGGCATATTTTTCTCTTCCATCAATGCCCTCTCGCAATCTCAGCAATGTGCCTGTTTTTCCGCTCAGCACAACTCCATTTTGCTGCGGAGTGTATCTGCATGTAAACTGTCTCCGAATACCATTCTTCTTCAAAAATTCAGAGAACTCATTGGAGAAGTACTCTCCCCCTCCATCTGACCTTAGGCACTTTACATATTTCCCTGTTTGCTTTTCAACCAAAACTCTGAAATTCTGAAAGTGAGTGAACACCTCACTCTTCTCCTTCATGAAATATACCCACACTTTCCTTGTGTGGTCACATCAATGAATGTCACATAATACCTGTCGCCTCCCATAGACATGGTCTTCATAGGACCCCATACATCTGAATGCACAACATCTAGTGCATTTCTCCTCACATATCTGTTACGTGGAAACACATGCTTTGTTTGCTTACCAAATTGGCATGCTTCACATATTTTCTGCATACCTTCCACTTTAAATTTCGGCAGCCCTGTCACAATTCCTTTAGTCTGCATAGACTTAAATCTCTGCACATTCACATGTCCAATTCTTTTATGCCACATGTCTGTGTCTGCAACAATCCTTGAACCATTTGCAAACATGGCAGCACTCACTTCAGGCATGTTTACATTCAACGTAGACATTCTGCCCACTCTGTTGCCTTTTGCAACCAACCTGCACTTGTACTTAAAGTCTTCAACATAACAACCATCAGGGTTAAACCGAACCTCCAAACCTTGCTCAATCATCTGGCCAACTGAAACCAGATTCTTTGTTATGTTCGGTACATGAAGTACATCTACCAGAAGGTACTTCACTTTGCCATCCTGCATAGACAATGGCACATCTCCAACATGGGCAATTGGATGAGTTGTGTCATGTAAGGTTCCTCCCTCTAAAAATGGGAGAAACACTTAAGATAGTCCGCTAAGTCTTATCTTGGGAAAAATTTCCTATTCATCGACACCTTGACCCTGTAGAGATTCAAGGATACGATTCATAGGTATGACCTAGCTCTATCCCGCAGGGGGAGCGTGATTTTCTAAACATCAAATCACCCATAGGGCAATTGATCAAAAATTGGGCAACTACTAGACTTGATTTCTAGAGACAACGCTTTTTTCCTCATCTTATGCAAGGCACAGCCGCTGACCTAGTCTTCTAGAATAGAGTTGCCCAAGAACCTAACTATCTAATGTAGGTCTTTCACTTAATCTGTTGGAAAGCTACCCGACTAATCGGGTCCACCCATCCGTAGGATGGTGCCGTCAGGGCATTCCATCCTCCCACTTTCCACCCTACTCACGCATCAATTTGTTTTCTAATTAATACTACCACACTGTTTGACATAAATAAACATATTCCTTAATTAGGGTCCTTCTTAACAAGGTTTGTTATAACAGCCTTCTTACACAATATAATCATACCAAGACAAGATGCAATTATATAAAAAGTTTATACATGAATCCATTTCCATACAAGCCAATCCGGCTCTCTTATTCTTATTATGTCGATGATCTAGAATTCGGCCTTCCAGCCTCTACATGCTGGGCAAAACCCTACGGGACCATACACCTCATCGTCGGCCGCTGGCGAGGACTCAAGCCGGCCTGTCGCCCTCTCAGGCTCCATCGCTCGATCCTCCCGCCCCTCAGAGGGATGTCTGCACACTAGGGTGGGCTTATTTACCGCACTAGCCTGGGCCCTGAGAACTAGGCAGCCTCATAATCTCTCGCCTCAATCGGCGATCCTTATTCTCCCAAAGGTATGAGGGATACCTTGGGCCATTCCCGGGCTTTGCTAATGACGCCGCCCGGCTACACAAGCACGTTGAAGCCAAAAAAAAAAAATCTTGAATTCCAAAGATAACAACTTCAATGCAATTTTCTAAGTATGGCATTCACAATTCATGAAGATAGCAATTTCAACGCAATTTATCGAAAACAACATCACATAATTCGTAATTTCATATAATTTTTATGTCCTCATTTTAAAAGAAAAAGACACCATTCATTAATACTAATTTAAGGAAAAATCTCTTCTTTTGAAAATTAACCAAGCTAACCTGGCCACCGTTTCCTTGAGGGACTTGAAAAGGGAGGATTGGAGCCGCATTGGGCGCATCTCCCTCCATCTCGTTGTTACGTGCGCCTCTTGAGGCAATATTTTGCCGTCTCCGGGATGAGGCCATCCTAGGCGTTGCCTTGTAAAGCTCGCTGCTGCAATCGAAACGCTTCAGTCGGATCTGAATTTCGAGCTCGTTTGCTCACCGTATGAGCAAAAGAATATGGCGCACGAACCCTCGCTTGAGTCAAAAATCCCTTACTAAAGTCTACGCAAATGGGGGGAGGGGGGGGGGAATTTGTGAGATGTCCTTAAGGCCAAAGGCAAAAACGTGGAGAGGGCTGGGAGGGGTGGCTGCAAGCCTCTCTGTAAGTCTATTCACACGGGGGGGGGGAGGGGGGGAAGAGTTAAGGACACTGGTCCATGGCAAGAGGAGGATGGAGGAAAATTGGCTTATCTGAAAAGAGCCAAATGAGGGGGTGTGAGAGGGGTGGCTGCAAGGGCGGCTGTACTTGCAGCAAGTACGCTACGGCGGTACGGACGGGGACACAACAGGGCATACGTTACACAGAAGTGCGTGCCGACTGAGGAGCACCCCGGGGGTTTATATAGCTGAGGGGTGAGGGTACGGGCACTGCGCAAAGCAAGGACGAAAGGACGGTGTACCTTCAAAGGCTATGGATCAGAGGCCTGCATGGGTCTACGGGAAAGGTACGGTGTCAGTTGTCTGGGAGAGGAGTGGTACGCATGTACCTTATGTTGTCTGGGTGTCCACCTTATCTGGTCTGGGTCTACGGGAAAGGTACGGTGTCGGTTGTCTGGGAGAGGAGTGGTACGCATGTACCTTATCTGGTCTGGGTGTCCACCTAAGGGTACGCGTGGACCAAACAGTGGGCGGCCGTCCTTTGGTTCTTGGACGGCCATTGTACGGGCGCCCTAGTAAGTGTGTACGGACCAAATTTTGGGGTGGGGTACCCAAATTTGGGACGCCCGTCTCGATTTGCGTGCCGGACCGCCCCGGGGGGCGAAATTTTTTTTTGTCCGGGAGGTTCTCCTGGTCGTAGGAGTTGAGACCGTTCGTCAATCGGACGTGCGGTCATGCATTTATTAAGGTTTAAAGGTCGCCGTTTTTTAACTAAAATGATTGAAATTAGCATATAGGCTTGATCCGGTGTCCGTTTTGGATGCTGTAAAATCCTATATTAGGGTAAAATCGCGCGCAGATTCCAAATTTGGGCTCAGAATTTGAAGATTCTAAGTAGAAATGACTCAAATAATAAAATCATTGATATTTATACCATAAAAACTTATAATTACATGGACATTTCTTTATTAGTGAAGATGGGTACGTTACATCCTTCCCCCCTTAAAGAAATCGAGATGTCCTCATCTCGTCATGAATTGGGGATAATCCTTTAAGAGTGTAGCTTCATCTTCCCAAGTTGCATCCTCTTTAGGGTAATCTTTCCACTGAACTAGATGTTCTACAAGAGTTCTATTTCGGAGTTGCCTTTCCCTAGAATCTATGATGCTACTGGGCTGTAATTTAAGGACTCCTTGAGTAGGGATTACAACTTGTTCATCATCAAGAATATGATCGAGACTGGGGACATATGGCTTTAACAAACTTACATGAAATACATTATGGACTTTGATATGGGCTGGGAGTTGGAGTTTATAGGCACTTTTACCTAGACACTTGATAACTGTGTAAGGACCACAATACCTAGGGCTGAGCTTCTTATATTTCCCAAGTGATAGAGAACTTCGTTTGGGTCGCACCCGTAGAAGAACTTTGTCTCCTTCCTTGAAGATCCTTTCAGACCTCTTGTTGTCAGCATAATGCTTTTGTCGATCTTGGGCAGCTTTAATATCCCTTTGGATAGCTTTGGTTTGTTCCTCCATCTCTTCGAGCATTTTCCTGGATGCCTCAACTCTTATAGTCGGATCAGAGAAATTTAGAGGAGACAAGCATTCTTGCCCATAGAGTGCTTTGAATGGTAACATTCCTATGCTTTGATGATAAGACGCATTGTAGGCAAATTCTACCAGAGGAAGGTATTGAATCCACCTTCTGGGTTCCCGTCCATAGTATGCTTTGAGAATGTCTTCAATTACTTGATTGACTCTTTCAGTCTGGCCATCGGTCTCTGGGTGATAAGCTGTGCTAAAGCAAAGTTGAGTCCCCAGAGCTTGAAATAGAGACTGCCAGAATTTTGAGGTGAAGTCAGAATCCCGATCACTTACTATCCTTTTTGGGAGACCATGAAGTTTGAGGACTTCCTTGATGAATATTCGAGCAACATCAGAAGCTTTGAAGGTCCTTTTTGCTGGTATAAGGTGAGCTACTTTGGTAAGTAAGTCCACTACTACTAGAATGGAGTCATATCCTCCTTGAACAGTGGGGAGACTTGTGATAAAATCCATACTAATGCACTCCCACTTCATTTGGGGAATATCTAAGGGTTGAAGCTTTCCAGGCATCTTGACCCTTTCAGCCTTGATCCTTTGGCATGAGAGACATTGTTTCAAGTACCGAAGCACATCATTTTTCAAGCCTGCCCAATGAAAGCTCCTTCTTACCGTATTTAACGTTTTTGCATAACCTGGGTGTCCTGCAGCAGGGCTATCATGGGCTTCATGGAGGATTAGTTTCTTTAAAGCAGGATCCTTAGGGATACATAGCCTGTGATTGAAGTAGAGGCTTCCTTCATGAGTGGAGTATCCCTTGATTAGATTCTTCTCTTTCTCTGAATGTCCCCCTTCTTCTACTAACTTTATCATCCTCTGATAATCTGGGTCATGAGATGAGACTTCTTCCACCTTGACCAGTATGGGATTATTTGGCATTGAAATTGCATTCAAGAAAGATTTGCGGCTAAGTGCATCAGCTACCACATTATCTTTCCCAGGGTGGAATTTGATGTCGAAATCATATTCTTGTAGAATATCAATCCATCTCCTTTGCCGCATGTTGAGGTTAGGCTGGGTGAAGATCCACTTTAGACTTTTGTGGTCAGTTACAAGCTGGAATTTGCCTCCCAAGAGATAATGTCTCCATAACTTGAGGCAATGAACAATTGCTAAGAGCTCCAAATCATGGGTGGCATAGTTTGCTTCATATTGCTTCAGCTTGCGGGAAGTATAAGCGACTGGTCTTCCTTCTTGGCCTAAGACACCACCAAGTGCTAGACTACTAGCATCGGTGACCACTTCAAATTCCTTGGAGAAATCAGGAAGCTTTAAGACTGGGGCAGAAGTAATATGACTTTCAGCTGATCAAAGCTGTTTTGATGGATTGGCAGCCACACTATTTTGCAATCCTTCTTAAGAAGATCTGTCAAGGGTGCAGCTACCAAGGCATAATCTTTGATAAAAATCCTATACCAACCCGTGATTCCCAAGAATCCACGAACTTCACGAACTGATTTAGGGGGTGGCCATTCTAGAATATCCTTGACCTTGGCGGGGTCTACTGAGATGCCATCTTTGGAGACGATGAATCCAAGATACTCAATTTGATGAGTAAAGAAGGTACATTTGCTCTTCTTGGCATAGAGTTTATGTCTGCGCAGCAATTGCAGAACTCTACGCACATGCTCCTCATGCTCTTCCATTGATTTGGAGTAGATTAAGATGTCATCAAAGAAAACAAGCACAAACTCATCCAAGTACGGGCGGAATATATCTTGCATTAGGCGGTTGAAGGTTGCAGGAGCATTGGTTAACCCGAATGACATTACAGTAAATTCATAGTGGCCATAACGGGTATTAAAGGCTGTTTTGGGTATATCTGCTTCCTTGACTTTGATCTGATAGTAACCAGACCTCAAATCTATTTTTGAGAAGACTTTGGCCCCATGAAGCCTGTCAAGAAGTTCATCGATGCGAGGGATAGGATACTTATTCTTGACAGTGACTTGATTTAGCCCTCGATAATCTATGCAGAGGCGGAGAGTCCCGTCCTTCTTTTTTTGGAAAAGAACAGGTGCTCCCCACGGAGAGCTACTAGGGCGTACAAATCCTTGTTCAATGAGTTGGGAAAGTTGCTCCTTAAGTTCAATGGCTTCAGGAAGGGACATTTTATAGGGAGTTTTTGAGACGGGTTGAGCTCCAGGGATCACCTCGATTTCATGGTCGACTTCTCGAGGAGGCGGTAACCCTGTAAGCTCGTCAGGGAAGATGTCAGAGAATTCTTGGAACCAAGAGGGTTCTGTCTCCATACTAGGTTCAATGACTTTGTTGAGTTTGACTAGGAAAACTTGCTGACCCTTACGTGTCCCCTTGAGAAGATGTTTTGCCTTGACTACCCTAGACTTAGGTTTTCCTGTGATTCCCTGAACAGATATTACTTGGCCATGCTCATTTTCAAAAGTGATACTCCCCTGGTTACAATGAATGCTAGCTTTGTTTGCAATTAACCAATCCATCCCAAGGATTCCATCATAAATTCCTAGTGGCAAGACTCTAAAGTGACCATGAGTTTGCTCATTACCCAGCTCAAAATCAAGGTTTCCTATAGAGTGGCGAGATACTACTTCTTTCCCACTGGCTAACTCTACAATCATTTTTCTAGCTGATTTTTGACTCAAGTTTAATTTTTGCAAGCACCTAGGAGAAAGGAATGAATGGGTACTGCCACAATCAATCATTAGCTGAAATGGTTTACCGTGATGAGTGGCGGGGGCTTGGATTACACCAAATTGTTTATTCGGACCTTGGTGTTCTACCGCCGCGTGGACCGTGGCGTGCTCTTCTTCAGCCGTTTCCAAGGTTGGTTCTTCACTTATAACACAGGCAGTTCTAGCAACTGTTCCTCCGCGGCCTCTGCCACGACCACTGCCTCTTGCACCTTGGTGGGTAGGGGTTCCACGGCCTTGATTTCCTCTGTTACCTTGGGGGAACGATGTTGCCATCTTGGGACAGTTGGCTCTAAAGTGTCCCGGCTCGTTGCACTCAAAACACAGAGGGCCTTCTCTGGAAGAAGCAGCATACGAGCGGGGGGCAAAAGAGTTGCCTTGTCGCCCTCTGTTGTAATAGGGAAAATTCTGTTGAGGTTTCTTGTAGGGTTGATCTCTAAGGTTTGCCTCAGGGTAAGATCTCTTTTGATTCTTCGGTTTGTTAGCCTTCATTTCTTTCACAAGGGGCTTAGCTCGTATGAGAGCATCCTGTAATGTGCTTGGCCTCATTGCTTTAAGGCGGGAATCTAGGGGTTCATTTAGCCCTTGGCAGAAACGAGCCACTTGCTTGGGAAGTAGTCATAGCTGGGGCATACTTCCGAAGGGTAATGAATTTGGAATAGTAGTCCTCAAGAGTTAAGCTGCATTGTCTAAGACTAAAGAACTCATTCATCTTTATGGATTCATGGGATGGAGGAAGATATCTTTCCTTCACTGCCTGCTTGATGTCTTCCCACGTTTGAGAATGCTCGGTGACTTCCTTGTCACGGCACCACTGTTTCCACCAGAGTTTAGCATCTCCAGTGAGGCGAAACCGTGCGAGCATAGACTGATTTGCTACTCCAGTACCGGCAGCAGAGAAATAATCGTCCATCGCCTCAATCCAGACTTCAGCATCCTTCTCAACCTTTGAACCTTCTCCTTTAAAGGAGGGAGGTTGCATTTGCTTGAGCAGGAGCTTCTTCTCCTGGGTATCGGTATAAAGCGCATTGGGAAGTGGAGGGTGGTCATCCTGGCCATCATCGTAAAAACAATTTTTAAGATTACAAGATTCATATTTGCACAACGCTTAATTTTTGGAGAGTAAAACCATTGAAATTATTTTATTTCCAAATATTTACAAGGACAAGTTTTATTACAAAGATCTGAGACTAATATAATTAGTCTTATTTGACATCAAGGGAAATTCCTAGGCTTCACTGTGACATAAGGGTAGAGCGGTCCACATATGTGAAATATGGGGGTTCCGCTGTAGTTTCTAAGACTCTAAAAACTGATGGTAAGGGTGGTAAACTCTGGATTGGGGTAGGTCCCAACACTGCTACTCTATCAGCAGGTAAGACCTGCATCACTTTGTCATACACCCAACGATCTTGAGGTATGCGAACCCCATCTATAGTCACCGAGGTGTCGGCCCTGGGGGTACCGACGAACCAAAATAAGCGGATCATCTTCAGCTTCTCAATCCAACGAATCCGCTTAAGGTCGGTGGTGAGGTTCCCAATCTGATCTGCTCGGATGATGAAGTATCTCAGCCCACGACTCCAGAAATCTCTACCCCATCCTCTCTGAATACGAGAGAAATGAGGGAGGGATATCTTCTCTAATATCTGCACCATGGTGTCGAGAAACTTGAAATTCGAGGAATGACTAGCAGTCTCGAAGATGCATTGGAAAACTAGAAATTTGGAGTAGGCATCTTCCTCTTCCTACAATCATTCAAACATCAATTTAAGTTATTTGTTTAAGTAGGATGTCTTTACTAATTAGCATTACGTTAGGTAAAACATTTATTACAAAACAGTCCTTAAACTGCAATTCCTAGGAGCCAAACTTGCTCTGATACCAATTGTAAGGTTCCTCCCTCTAAAAATGGGAGAAACACTTAAGATAGTCCGCTAAGTCTTATCTTGGGAAAAATTTCCTATTCATCGACACCTTGACCCTGTAGAGATTCAAGGATACGATTCATAGGTATGACCTAGCTCTATCCCGCAGGGGGAGCGTGATTTTCTAAACATCAAATCACCCATAGGGCAATTGATCAAAAATTGGGCAACTACTAGACTTGATTTCTAGAGACAACGCTTTTTTCCTCATCTTATGCAAGGCACAGCCGCTGACCTAGTCTTCTAGAATAGAGTTGCCCAAGAACCTAACTATCTAACGTAGGGCTTTCACTTAATCTGTTGGAAAGCTACCCGACTAATCGGCTCCACCCATCCGTAGGATGGTGCCGTCAGGGCATTCCATCCTCCCACTTTCCACCCTACTCACGCATCAATTTGTATTCTAATTAATACTACCACACTGTTTGACATAAATAAACATATTCCTTAATTAGGGCCCTTCTTAACAAGGTTTGTTATAACAGCCTTCTTACACAATATAATCATACCAAGACAAGATGCAATTATATAAAAAGTTTATACATGAATCCATTTCCATACAAGCCAATCCGGCTCTCTTATTCTTATTATGTCGATGATCTAGAATTCGGCCTTCCAGCCTCTACATGCTGGGCAAAACCCTACGGGACCATACACCTCATCGTCGGCCGCTGGCGAGGACTCAAGCCGGCCTGTTGCCCTCTCTGGCTCCATCGCTCGATCCTCCCGCCCCTCAGAGGGATGTCTGCACACTAGGGTGGGCTTATTTACCGCACTAGCCTGGGCCCTCAGAACTAGGCAGCCTCATAATCTCTTGCCTCAATCGGCGATCCTTATTCTCCCAAAGGTATGAGGGATACCTTGGGCCATTCCCGGGCTTTGCTAATGACGCCGCCCGGCTACACAAGCACGTTGAAGCCAAAAAAAAAAAAATCTTGAATTCCAAAGATAACAACTTCAATGCAATTTTCTAAGTATGGCATTCACAATTCATGAAGATAGCAATTTCAACGCAATTTATCGAAAACAACATCACATAATTCGTAATTTCATATAATTTTTATGTCCTCATTTTAAAAGAAAAAGACACCATTCATTAATACTAATTTAAGGAAAAATCTCTTCTTTTGAAAATTAACCAAGCTAACCTGGCCACCGTTTCCTTGAGGGACTTGAAAAGGGAGGACTGGAGCCGCATTGGGCGCATCTCCCTCCATCTCGTTGTTACGTGCGCCTCTTGAGGTAATATTTTGCCGTCTCCGGGATGAGGCCATCCTAGGCGTCGCCTTGTAGAGCTCGCTGCTACGATCGAAACGCTTCAATCGGATCTGAATTCCGAGCTCGTTTGCTCACCGTATGAGCAAAAGAATATGGCGCACGAACCCTCGCTTGAGTCAAAAATCCCTTACTAAAGTCTACGCAAAATTGGGGGGGGGGGGGGATTTCTGAGATGTCCTTAAGGCCAAAGGCAAAAACGTGGAGAGGGCTGGGAAGGGTGGCTGCAAGCCTCTCTGTAAGTCTATTCACACGGGGGGGGGGGGGGGGGGAGAAGAGTTAAGGACACTGGTCCATGGCAAGAGGAGGATGGAGGAAAATTGGCTTATCTGAAAAGAGCCAAATGAGGGGGTGTGAGAGGGGTGGCTGCAAGGGCGGCTGTACTTGCAGCAAGTATGCTACGGCGGTACGGACGGCGGCACAACAGGGCATACGCTACACAGAAGTGCGTGCCGACTGAGGAGCACCCCGGGGGTTTATATAGCTGAGGGGTGAGGGTACGGGCGCTGCGCAAAGCAAGGACGAAAGGACGGTGTACCTTCAAAGGCTATGGATCAGAGGCCTGCATGGGTCTACGGGAAAGGTACGGTGTCGGTTGTCTGGGAGAGGAGTGGTACGCATGTACCTTATCTGGTTTGGTGGGTGTCCACCTAAGGATACGCGTGGACCAAACAGTGGGCGGCCGTCCTTTGGTTCTTGGGCGGCCATTGTACGGGCGTCCTAGTAAGTGTGTACGGACCAAATTTTGGGGTGGGGTACCCAAATTTGGGACGCCCGCCTCGATTTGCGTGCCGAACCGCCCCGGGGGGCGAAATTTTTTTTTGTCCGGGAGGTTCTCCTGGTCGCAGGGGTTGAGACCGTTCATCAATCGGACGTGCGGTCGTGCATTTATTAAGGTTTAAAGGTCGCCGTTTTTTAACTAAAATGATTGAAATTAGCGTATAGGCTTGATCCGGTGTCCGTTTTGGATGCTGTAAAATCCTATATTAGGGTAAAATCGCGCGCAGATTCCAAATTTGGGCTCAGAATTTGAAGATTCTAAGTAGAAATGACTCAAATAATAAAATCATTGATATTTATACCATAAAAACTTATAATTACATGGACATTTCTTTATTAGTGAAGATGGGTACGTTACATGTCATCCCTTGTTTCCACAAAACCTGGTCTTTCCGGGTTTTTCATCTCCTTGAACCACTCCCCATGACTTGTCATGTGGTTCGAAGCACCTGAATCAACATACCACACATCATCCTTTTGTACTGCTTCAACATTTTTAGACATGGCATTCATGACATGCTGCATAACAAACAACCTTTCATTATCCTCATTGTTTCTGCTCGAGGACGCATAGTTGTTTTGCTGCAATTTTCTATTTTGCATGTCGGCCTGCTTCTTATAGCATTCTGCCTGCACATGTCCAGGCTTACCACAATAAAAACATCCACGTGCATCGTTATACTGCCTTTGCCAATTTCCACGGCCTCTTTGACTCCCCCTACCTCTGAATTGGCCTCTTCCACCTGCGTGTTTTGTTGTTGTTGTGAATTCTGGGACTGTTGTTGTTGTTGCTGTTGCTGGCCATAATTCTGATTACGTGTTCGGCCACCTCCTTGACCGCGTCCACGGCCTCCTCTACCTCGTCCTCTTCCTGAACTTCTGTAGAAGGCCTATTACTCTGAAGTGTTTTTGTTTTGTGAAGACTGTTGGTCTTCACCCAAGCTCTTCTCTTCTATAATCAGCATAGACACCAAATCTGTGAAGTTGGGAATGTTTTCCCGAGTCTGAATAGACATCTTAAACGCCTTGTATTGTGGCCCGAGACCACATAGACAGACTTCCACCTTATCATCATCATCTACTGACACACCAATAGATGCAAGGGATTCCACAATACCCTTTATCTTCAACGCATAATCATTCAACACCATATTGGGGAATATGGGAATTTCCCACAAGTTTGGGACACGTGGTCAAAAGTTTGGATTAACCATAACTTGAACACCACTAATCCAAAATGAGCGCTTTATAGCTCTTTAGATTCCATTTTTCAAGCGCTTTCCAACGATAGGTCATATGATAGGGTTTTGAGAAACTTACAAACATGTTATCCATGTCCCCTTTTTTAAGTATTCAAAAATGGGAATTGGGAAATTCCCAAATTCACTAATATGGAGTTATTCACAAACATGCTCTTTTTCTCCACAGTATGAAGCTCATTCCTCAACTGTATCTTACGTGCCTTGGTATTTGTTTCATAGAGCTTTACCAAGGTGTCCCACGCCTCCTTGGGGGACTTGGCATCTTGAATGTGCCCAATCATGGTGTCCTATATACTAATGGAAAGCCAATACATTACTTTCCTGGCTCCTTGGTTCCAGTCCTTAAACTCTTTCACATCTGCAGAGCAGTCGGTCGGTATCTTTGGTGCCTCTTCATGCTCATCTTCTATGTAGTCCCAATAGCCTTTTCCCATCAGGAAATTTGTCAACCGCCTGAACCTCCAAGCATGGAATTTATTCTTATCAAGCTTCTCTGCCCACAATCTGGGGTATCCCATCATTTGACATCTTGCCAAACACACAATTTTACCAGAAACTGCACTCTGGTTTTTCCTACACAAACTGCTGTATTTTCTGCAGCAGTACTACAGTACACTCAATTGTCACTAAACCAATGACCTCAATATGCATACATACACCCAATGGCAACTGTTGACCTCTTTGCAGCACCCACAGTGTCTACACAGCCAATCTGTCTTCCTGCAATTCTTAAAACAGAGTTCTGCAGAGAATCGATGACTTACCCACAGTGCTCGAAATTGCCTGCTTTTCAAAAAACGGAGGTGTAGACGAGGCCGAAACGCGTTTTCGGCCCAAAAATTGTTGTCCAATAGGACAATATAGTTGCCCTATAGCTTTACTCCCACGAAGAAAGCTCCTCAATCAGAGATCGTTTGCCGGTGCCTCCCGTAGAGCTCCCGACAAGGGTGTAGTCACCAACACAAATAGGGAAGAGTAGTTGAAGCTCTTACCATTCAAACAATATCTCATGTGGTATTCTTATCTTTCCACAACTCACAAGATAATTCTTGCACCTCTAAGGCGTGCTTACACACTCAACCAAATAACCTCAGCTTTATATTACATTGCACATTTGGACACACCTCCTCGACCTTTTCAGGGACCCTGCCCACCACATTTCAACATTGTGGTAGGTGGTGCCTTATGCAAACTAGGAAAGCCTCTATGCATGTTGATTTTCTATGGTCTACCTTGTAAAGAATTTGTCCTTGAGGGGCTTATGGTATCCCACCACCTTGTGCTCTAGATGGTAAGCATCACCGATGCCAACTTGATTTAATGTCCCTTTTAGAAAGGGCAGCTACATCTTGTCTCTATTTGGTGTTGTGGGGGGGACCTTGAAACCTGTGCCTTACTATTGCATAGTGTTGTTAGGACTAACCATGCCGCTCCTCTGATCAACCTACTGAGTGCCTCTGGTTATGTGTGCACAACACACAAGTTTTGATATGAAGCATGCACAAGACAATGCAAAACATAGCCTATCGGCTACAAGAGATCGCGCAAATAGAAGAGATGACTCAAGACTGAACGACTAGTGCACATGATTTGTACTATTGCATGGATCACAGAAGACTTATCAAAAAGATTCACCAGAAATAATAACAGATAAGATGAATATACAAAGCAGACAATAGACAAGATGACTATACAATATGATAGAGAAATGATCTTCTTTGATTCACCAAAAAAGAATAATATAGCAATAGCAACCAACAACAACAATTACCCTTTACAGACTTCTCATTACATCTTTTATATTGCTTAACCAACAATCATAGGGTGGTAAAAAGATACCCTTGTTCTCTATGTACAACTAATTTACATGAGAAATGACCTAATTAACTGGTGTTAAGTGTGTCGGCTCTGACATTCCTGTGCAGCGCTCCGGCACGGCAGCTATGGTAAGTGCGGCAGCTCTAACAATCGCTCTGTGGTGGTTGTTCAGCTCTGACGGGACCAAGGACCACGGCCAACACTTGGCACACTTAGTGGGTTGGATTCCCAGTCCGACAACTCAAACCTCTAGTCTTCCGTGATGTTAGATGCTCCTTAGCATGTTAATGGAGTTAAGCACCCAAAGATAGGGACCATGTTGATACTCCTTAGCATCCATCTCAACCTAGGGAAGTTTTGATCATCACAACCTGTAGATACACCTTACTGATGAATCCTCCTCTGCAAACTTAGTGCCCAGACTCTTGAACCCAAGACAGGCATGTGTGATAGTGATATAGGAGAAAGGATTCGTGATGGCGGGAGATAAAGGATGAATTCCTCAAGTTCGAGCTATGGAACATGGACACCAGTATGGCCAACGTCTTTCCGCCTGCATTGTGCTGGCCAAGGTGCCCACTTTTGCCATCAATCTAGGCACATTCCTGATCCCTCGGTCCACTAGGGGTTGGCCAACATTATCTTTCCTTACCCTGAGCTTCCATTGCTTAATCATTTGTTGCATGAGTACAGCTGCTAAGTCTTCTATGGGGCTATTGTGGCTTGTGACTCTTTCCCTTTGGCATCAACCTTTGAAGATACTATGCCAAAAGATGATAGGGATATTCCTTGAAGAAGTTCACACGAAGTTATCATCAAAGTTTATGGCACTTCTATAGCATGGCTCAAAGTTTTTATTATTTTCTAAGAACAAGGCGTTATGCAAGGTTAAATCAAGGATTCCTTCTAGAAATCTCCTAGTTAACTATTCGTCAGAGAAGTTATCACTGTCTGAGCATCATTTGTGAAGGTCTCTCACTCTATCCAAAAAGTCTTTGATAGATTCTTTCTCTTGCTGTTTGACATGGTATAGTTGATCAATTGGGTTCCATCGAGTTCTTAATTTTGAAAGTAGGCTTTAGGAAGTCAAAGTCAGGCTTTTCCTTTGATTTTAGTGATCTAAATCACTATCTTGCCTTTGTTTAAGAATAGCATACTACCTTGCGCACACACAAGAGAAAGAAGAAGAGAAAGGTGCATGCAAGAGTCAAATCTGGTGATTAGCACTTGGCCAACCCTATGAGGGTTAATTCCTCAATGTGAAGCCGCTAGGGGGCCACTTCACACTCTCCTTGTGTCACCCAATAAGAGATCCAATGCTAGGTAGAGAGAAAGAGGGAAAGAGCTATGCAAAGCTCAACCTCTACCTCATGCCAAGAGTATGCAAATGGGACATGGTAGATAGCAAAGAAAAGGTAGAGAGAAAGGAGAACGTTACCATTCCTACTCACATACACCAACAATAAAAGCAAGCAAGCCACAACATAAGAAAGCAAGCAACCATAAGCTCAAATGTGAGCGAGAGAGAGAAGGAAAAACTCAATTAAGACAATTGGCATTGTCCCTTTTCATATTCAATAAAAAGTCTTATATACATGAATCGCCAAGTGTTGGGGGGCATCTAGCCATCCGTTATCGCCCAGTCTTGCCACCAACGTATCCATTGGGAAACAAACTCTCCAGCATTAATCTTCTTTCTTGTTAAACAACCTTGTAACTGAATCTTGCTAATGGGTAGTACCCGGGTAGATGTAAAGTAGTAAAGGGGAACTATCCAAGGAGAGGAGATAGACAAGGGGGTAGAGAGAGTGACAACTCAAGAGGTACAACATTGTACTTTGGGCTAAGGCTTCACTCTAGTGAGATAGTGATTTGTTTATGCAATTGTCTATTTTCTATGCTGTATAAGTCTATTTTATTCCTAATCTATTTTAAGTACTTCCTTTTTGAACATGTCTTCTAAGTGGAATCTTGATTCAAAGTCATTCCTATCTGGATATGACTCCTATCTAGAAACAGGATTAGGAGCCACGTCTGGAATCCCATCACATACAAAAGTGCATACGCTTCTGTCTGTCCTCATCTGGAGTTCCTATGATTTTGAATTCTTTGGCCTTTCCTTACAAAGGGCCAAACTCCTTGATCAAGTCTTCTTCTTCGTCGGTGTCTGGTTTGACCTCTCCTTCCCTTCAACCAGTAGTTTCTCTCTTCTCTCCCGATAGAAGTGTGAATGTGTTGGAGATTGTAAGGTCCCTCCCAAGCCATGTATGTATGTGTCTCTTTTTAATATAGATTTCAATAAGGAAAGAGAGTGTACTTAGAGAAAAGTGAGACAATAAGGCTAGAAACATTAGAAAAGTGTTAGAATAAAAATATTAGCTCCAAAAATCCTTTAAAAAAATAAGAACATAAGAATAGTTCTATTTAGAGATAAGTATCCCCAAAAATAGAGATAAGTATCCCCAAAAATAGTTCTATTTAGAGATAAGTATCCCCAAAAATAGAATTTCGAATTTAGGTGATAAGAGGTCATATTTAGAGTACTTTTACACATTTAGAGTCCATGCATACTAAAAATGTAGAAAAACAACGCGTTTCTAAAGATGGCGTGTTTCTGGCTATATACAAACGTGTGCCTATTCTGCCCGCGTTAGCTTGTAGACCAGATGCCTTCCCGTTCTTTTGATTGGTTATATGACCATATTCTAAGTTTTTATCAGAGAGTTATAGCCGAATCAATTTGCTGTTTCTGTCAGGGTCTCTACACAGAGAAAACTGTGAGAAGGCAGCAAGTAGCCTCAAGGTAATCCTAGAGTTTGAGATGTATATATCCCTTCATTCTTATCTAATATCTTAGAAAAGAAGCTTAGATTGCTATGGTCTTTCAGAGGAATAGACCAAAACTCCATAGCTTTTCTTTTAGAGAAAGAATAGTATGCCGTAGTAGTCCTTTAAGAGAAGGCTATTTTGCCATAGACCTTAGAAAGAGAGAAGAGTCACAGTACGAGTAAGAGGAGATAAAGCTTGGGGATGATTGGATGATTTCAATTGTAAGAGAAGGTATTAGAAGACTCTATTCTCATATGTCAAGTTCTAAAGCTCTTGTCAATGAGCAAGGACAACGATAAACGATAAATTTCTATAAGGTATATACATATTTTGTTTTTCATTTACATATCATTCTTAGGGGTTGAGGTATGGCCCCGGCTTCTTTATCAATTGTTAATAGTGATTTATTTGATTGATTTACTATTTAAAGTTTGTATTCTTTTAAACAATAGTATATGCCTTAATAAAGAATGTCTTATTACAATCTCAAGATGAAATGCAAAAAATCTTTGTGAAAAGGATTGTTTTCTTAAGAAGGTAACATGGATTCTTGTCCTATGATTTAGTTGAGTAAATGGATTATTATCTTGGTTAAATTAAAATACAGGTACAACTTCCCCCTGCCTTGACGCTGCCCCATTCTTGTGCTTGTATAGCCAGACGGCGGAGACGTTAGTAAGGCCCGGAGTTGGCCCATGGTATCCCTCATACCATTGGGAGAATGAGGTTCGCCGATTGAGACGAGTGATTGTGATACTGCCTAGTTTTGAGGGCCCAGGCTAGTGCGGTGAATTAGCCCACCCTAGTGTGCAAACATCCCTCTGAGGGGCGGGAGGATCGAGCGATGGAGTCTGAGAGGGCGACAGGTCGGCTTGAGTCCTAGCCAGCGGCGACCGACGATGAGGTGTATGGTCCCGTAGGGTTTTGCCCAGCATGTAGAGATTGGAAGGCCGAATTCTAGATCATCGGCGGTATAAAGAAAAAGATTAAGAGAGCCGGTTTGGCTTGTATGAAATTGATTTATGTATAAACTTATATATATATATATCTTGTCTTTGACATGATTGTATTGTGTAAAAAGATTTTTTTAACAAACCTTGTGAAAAGAGCCTTAATTAAGGAACATGTTTATTTATGTCAAACAGTGTGGTAGGATTAATTAGAAAACAAATTGATGCGTGAGTAGGGTGGAAAGTGGGAGGATGGAATGGCCCGACGGCACCATCCTACTACGGACGGGTGGGCCCGATTAGTCGGGTAGCTTTCCAACATATTAAGTGAAAGCCCTACGTTAGATAAATAGGTTCTTGGACAACTCTATTCTAGAAGACTAGGCCAGCGGCTGTGCCTTGCATAAGATGAGGAAAAAAGCGTTGCCTCTAGAAATCAAGTCTAGTAGTTGCCCAATTTATGATCAATTGCCCTATATGGGTGATTTGATGTTTAGAAGATCACGTTCCCCCTGCGGGATAGAACTAGGTCTTACCTATGAATCGTATCCTTAAATCTCTACATGGTCAAGGTGTCGATGAATAGGAAATTTTCTCCAAGTTAAGATTTAGTGGACTATCTTAAGTGTTTCTCCCATTTTGGAAGGGGGGAAACCTTACAGCTATTATGCGGCTTTGTAATTTTGCTATAGCTCCTCCTAGGGTAGCTTAGCAAAGTTCTTTAGCCCCATCCTGTCCAGCCATTTAGAATGCTTATCCACCTCCTTGTATATGATGGAGGATATAGACTCGAATTCTAGCACCATGGTTTCTATGTCAGGTATGCAAGAGTTAAGAATGAAAAGGTGAGGAAAAGAGCTAAGTTTAGCACAGAGAGAGTCAAGCATGCGTAAAGAATTTTCGAAAGGCGATTTGAAAATTAGGCCTTCCATGAAGAAGCATTCGGCCATTGTTTACACCTTCCCTAAGGACGGCCATAATTGCTTCATATTTTCATGATTGCCCCAAATCCTCCTCGCTATTCGACCATCAGTGCCATGCACACTATTCACAAGGTCATTAATGTGGCTGGGCCGTGAATAAGTGATGGTGAAGTGACAAGCCCTTCATGTCCATCCACACTTTTTTGCGGCAAACAACCTTGACTTTCTTGCCTACTATTGCCACCTAGCTCCTTGGTATCTATACATACCATTATCATATTTACATATGGGAAATCTATTTTTAGACTATTTTCTTTACCATTTTTTAATTTCTCTCGAATCCTTTCCTTCTTCCTACTCCTAAGTAGACTCAGATTCTGGTTCTTGAAACGTCTCTGGATTAGGACCATGATTCCTTTCCGAACACCCTTTTCCTTCATCTGGCATCTGTCCATAATAGGGCTTTAGCCTCTACCCATTTACCAACATATTGAGTTTTTTCCCATCCAAACTCGCTAGCATAAAAATTTATGTCCCCAGCTTCCTGACAATATTGTATGGGCTATCCATCTCATTTTCAATTTTCCTAGATGAGGTCACATTCTTGATGTGAATAGTAGAACAACATCTCCTTCCTTGAAGATCTTAAACTTTGCATTCTTCTCCACTTGCAGCTTTATCTCCCTTTGCACAATTTATGTTGTTTAGGCACTATGCAGCCTTTTTTCATCCACCTTAAGGAGTTGTTTGATCATGTGCACCTCTGATTCTTCTAGAGAGAGTCTTTCAACCACTACTATCCTGAGACTCTATGTCAAGAACTCCATGGGCACTACCCATTTACCAACATCTTGAGTTTTTTCCCATCCATACTTGCTAGCTTAAAAGTTTATGTCCCCAGCTTCTTGACAATATTGTATGGGCTGTTCATCTCATTTTCAGTTTTCCTGGATGAGGTCCCACTCTTGATGTGAACAGTAGGACAACATATCCTTCCTTGAAGATCTTAAACTTTGCATTCTTCTCCACTTGTGCAGCTTTATCCTCCTTTGCACAATTTCTGTTGTCTAGGCACTATGCAGCCTTTTTTTATCCAGCTTTAGGAGTTGTTTGATCTTGTGCACCTCTGATTCTTCTAGAGAGAGTCTTTCAACCACTACTATCCTGAGAATCTATTTCAAGAACTCCATGGGCACTACCCATTTACCAACATCTTGAGTTTTTCCCCATCCAAACTCGCTAGCTTAAAAGTTTATGTCCCCAGCTTCCTGACAATATTGTATGGGCTGTCCATCTCATTTTCAATTTTTCTGGATGAGGTCCCATTCTTGATGTGAATAGTAGGACAACATCTCCTTCCTTGAATATCTTAAACTTTGCATTCTTCTCCATTTGCAGCTTTATCCTCCTTAGCACATCTCCTTCCTTGAATATCTTAAACTTTGCATTCTTCTCCATTTGCAGCTTTATGTTGTCTAGGCGCTATGCACCCTTTTTCATCCAGCTTCGGGAGTTGTTTGATCTTGTGCACCTCTGATTCTTCTAGAGAGAGTCTTTCAACCACTGCTATCCTGAGACTCTATGTCAAGAACTCCATGGGCACTACTGCTTCCAGTCCATACACCATGCTAAAGGGTATAAGTCCTGTTACATTCTTGTAAGCCATTCAGAATGCCCATAGAGCTAAGTGCAGCTTAGTGTCCCAGTCATTCCTATTCTCATTTACTATCTTGATCAAGATTCCCTTCAGAATCTTATTGGTGAACTCTGCTTGCACATTGTCTTGCAGGTAGTAGGCTGTCAACTGTGTATTATCATGTGATGTTCAGTCAACTTCTTGATCACTTCATTGATGAAGTGGGTTCCTTCATCACTGATTGTCTATCTCTATAGAGCATGAGAATCTTTTCATTATGGTTTCATAAAGAAACTTTACTACAGATGATGCCTTGCAGTCTCTAAGAGCCTTGGCCTCTACCCATTTGTATAATAATTAGTGGCCACCAAGATGTATTTATTCCTATCCTTTGAGCAACTGATTTGAATGGGCCAACAAAGTTCAAACCCCACTTCTAGAATTGATCGAGTGGCAGGACTGGGTTATGAGGCATTCTTTCTGCATGAGTTGGTTGCCCCATCCTCTGACACATGTCACACTCCTTTGCAAACTTGTGTGCATCTTTTAATGTAGTTGGCCACCACAGACATGACTAGAACACCTTTCATCCCATGACCTATCCGAAAAAATTCCCACCACTTATGCCTTGGTGAGCTTCTGCCAGCACAACTTACTGCTCATGCTCCGGGACACATCTCCTCAGAATTTGGTCAATACCCATCTTGTAGAGCTGCCCAGCCAACCACCCACCATGAATGACTTGCTCTAGAGAGTCAGTTTTGTTCTCTGATCTCTGGACATGTACTCCGGGTTAGATAGGAATTGCAGCATTTCATCATACCAACTCGGTTTTTCTCCTTTTTTATGAGGAAAAGCTACGCATCTAGGAAATCATCTTCCACCCCCTCTGGTTCTTGTATTAATTCCAGTCTAGATAGGAAGTTTTCCACCACCACATGATTACTCCCGGGGGTGTTCCTTATGTTGAACTCAAATTCCTACTCGATTGGATCCTCGATCCTCCTTCGGTACTTGAAGCAATGTCTCTCATGTCAAAGAATCAAAGTTAAAAGAGTCAAGATGCCTGGGGAGCTTTAACCCTTGGATATCCCCCATATGAAGTGGGAATGCATAAGCATGGATTTTATCACAAGTCTTCCCACTGTACAAGGAGGATATGATTCAACATTAGTGGTGGTGGGGACTTGCTTACCAAATTAGCTCATCTTATACCAGCAAAGAAAACCTTCAAAGCTTCTGATGTTGCCCGGTTATTTATCAAAGAGGTCTTCAAGCTTCATGGTCTTCTGAAGAGGATAGTCAGTGATCGGGATTCTAATTTCACTTCAAAGTTCTAGCAGTCCTTATTTCAGGCCTTGGGAACTTAGCTTTGCTTTAGCACAACTTATCATCTAGAGACCGATGGCCAGACTGAGAGAGTCAACCAAGTAATTGAAGACATTCTCAGGGCATATTGTGGACGGGAACCAAGAAGATGGATTCAATACCTTCCTCTGGTGGTAGAACTCACTTATAATACATCTTATCATCAGAGCAAAGGAATGTCACCATTCAAAGCACTCTATGGGCAAGAATGTTTATCTCCTCTAAATTTCTTTGATCCAACCATAAGAGTTGAGGTATCCAAAAAAATGCTCAAAGAGACGGAAGAACAGACCAAGGTGATCCAAAAATATATTAAAGCTACTCAAGATCGACAAAAGCATTATGCTAACACAAGGAGGACTGAAAGGATCTTCAAGGAAGGAGACAAAGTTCTTCTACGGTGCAACCCAAGCGTAGTTCTCTATCACTTGGAAAATATAAGAAACTCAGCCCAAGATATTGTGGGCCCTGTACAATTATCAAGTGTTTGGGTAAAAGTGCTTATAAGCTGCAGCTCCCAGTCTATATCAACCAGCCCATATCAAGGTCCATAATGTATTTCATGTAAGTTTGTTAAAGCCTTATGTACCTAGTCTCAATCATATTCTTGATGATGAACAAGTTGTAATCCCAACTCAGAGAGTCCTTGAGTTGCAACCTAGTAGGATCATAGATTCTAGAGAAAGGCAACTCCGTAATAGAACTCTTTTAGAACATCTAGTACCCTGAAGAAGATGCAACTTGGGAAGATGAAGTGACACTCTTAAAGGATTACCCTGAATTCATGATGACGAGATGAGGACATCTCGATTTCTTTAAGGGGGGAAGGATATAACATGCACATCTTTAATAATACTACATGCCCAGAAGTTTATGGTATTTTGTAATGTAAAAATCAACAATTTTAATAAACAAGTTGTTTCCACTTGGAATCTTAGAATTCTGAATCTAAATTCAAAATCTACGTGTAATTTCACCATAATATAGGATTTTATAGCATCCAAAATGGACATCGGATCGGAGCCTATACATAAATTTTTAGTTATTTTCAGTTAAAATATGGTAAACTTAAATGGACATCGGATCGGAGCCTATACATAAATTTTTAGTTATTTTCAGTTAAAATATGGTAAACTTAAACCTTAATAAATGCATGACTGGGGGGTGTCTGATTGACAAACGGTCAGCACCCCTACGACCAGGGAGACGAGAATTTTACTATTCTAGAACTATACTGAAATAATGCTAATATTTACTATTCTCTAAAATTCTCTCCAATTTGTAAGAAATTGGAGCTTCCCTCTTTCTTCAATCTCCATTGGTGGCTCCATCAACATACTAAACCAATTGATTGGTTGGGGGCCTCTACCGTGAACAAAGAATCAAGCAATTTGTAAGGTAAGTGTGGTGAATTTTGATCTTTTCTATATTTTCTCAATGTTTCTCTCTTCTCAACCCCTCTCAAGCTTGAGAAGCTTAATTGAAATGGTCTTTTTTGAATGCTATTGAAGTAATTAATGAATGATAGTAAAGAATTACATAAATTTTCATTTATGCTTAATTCTAATGGTTTTTATGTAATATCTCTCTCACACTCAAGAAATGGTCATACTCATGACCATTTCTCAATCCAAATGAAGCTTTTCATAAAGTTTTTCCTTAATCCAAGATTAATCTATGCTTAAGACCAAATTAATGGCTTTCCCTATGCTTTTAGTTTATGTATTTCATGAATATTGATGATTCAATCCATTATGGATTAATGATCCAATTGGGGATCATTCTAATTATTTTCTTAATGATAAGCTTTATCCCTTAGAAAAATTGAGATTTATCAGTCATAGTAGCGGAGCTATGGCAAAATTTTTATAAAAATTACGCATAAAATAATTTCATTCAAAGCATGAAAAGAGGATTTCCTACCATATTCTAGGAATTATCATCCTAGATTAATTGAAAGATATTCATTGTAATCCTAGAGAAATTGATTTTTATATTATGCATAATTGATTTTCATGCATAGAGGTATGCATAGAAGATGATTATTTTATTATAAAAGAGTTACTTTTAGCATAATTGAATTTCATGCATAGAGGTATGCATAAGAGATGAATATTTTATTATAAAAGAGTTACTTTTAGCAAAATTGAATTTCATGCATAGAGGTATGCATAAGAGATGAATATTTTATTATAAAAGAGTTACTTTTAGCATAATTGAATTTCATGCATAGAGGTATGCATAAGAGATGAATATTTTATTATAAAAGAGATACTTTTAGCATAATTGAATTTCATGCATAGAGGTATGCATAAGAGATGAATATTTTATTATAAAAGTGTTACTTTTAGCATAATTGAATTTCATGCATAGAAATATGCATAAGAGATGAATATTTTATTATAAAAGAGTTACTTTTAGCATAATTGAATTTCATGCATAGAGGTATGCATAAGAGATGAATATTTTATTATAAAAGTGTTACTTTTAGCATAATTGAATTTCATGCAGAGGTATGCATAATAGATAAATTATTTTATTATAAAAGTGTTACTTTTAGCATAATTGAATTTCATGCATAGAGGTATGCATAAAAGATATGGGAAGTGATAAGATGTGATAAGATGCATATGAGATGAGTTAGGATGTGATAAGATGAGTTAAAAAGTGATAGGATGTGTATGGGATGAGGTAAGAAGTGTATGTGATGGGATAAGATGTATATGGGTTGTGATAGGGTGAGAATATGGATGTGAATGTGGATGGGTATGTATGGATGTATGCATGTAGATGTGGATGCATGAATGTGGATGTATGGATGTGAATGAGGATGTAGATGTGGATGCATGGATGTAAATGTGGATGTGTATGTATGGATGTATGCATGTAGATGTGAGTGTGAATGTGGATGTATGGATGTAAATGAGGATGTGGATGTAGATGCATGGATGGGATGTGGATGTATGCATGTAGATGTGAATGTACGTATATAGATGTGGATGTATGGATGTGAATGTGCATGTAGATGTGGATGTGAAAATAGATGCATGGATGTAGATGTGGATGTATGGATGTGAATGTGGATGTGGATGTGGATGTGGATATATGTATGGATGTGAATATATGATATGTGATGTGAAGAAATCTGAAGTGATGAGATGGAAAATGATGTAATGGTATGAGTACACATATAAATGGAATGTGGAATAAGTAATGTGGATTGATGAGGGATAATGTGGAAAAATGAGAATTAATATAGAAACTGTATTTGTAAACTGTTTGTAAATGCTGTTTGTAAATGACTGTTTTATGTCAAGAATGCTGGGAAAGCATTTTGACCGTCTTGTGATTAAGGTTGTGGAGACCTAACTGATAAAGTTGCAGCTGCTGACAGAGAGTCAATGGAGGACGTCTCGCGTAGCAAGGTCGACCGAGGTCTTGACCAGCCTCGGTTCGATTAAAATGGTGAGCTTCCGGTACGGTGGATGAGGGACCAAGGAAGCGGCCTATGAGTGAAGCGCTAGGTCACCTGCGAAGGATCCTAGAGGGTGCTGACCATACGATGCTCGGGCTCTGGGTCGCCTAGGATACCCACGTGTGCGTCGAGGAAGATATTGGAACAAGGAGTAAGAGTTGTTTTGTGAAACCGGGCATGGATCTGGTTGATTGACCTTGCTGGTCTTCAATGGATGAGTCCATGGCTCTTTATGTGGATCTGTTGTTGTTGATCTTGGTGATCTTCAACGAGAGTCCATCTTGATTTTTATAAGTGATTATATTGCTGAGTATTATGGGCTACTAAACTATTGAAAAGGCCCCTGATGAGTGGACAGGTGGTGAGCCTTCTAGTTGCTAATGATGCCATAGATACTCTGATGGAAAATTAAGAATCAACCGGATAATTTGGAAGATTGTGATAAGTGGTACTATGGTTTCATTAAAGGATTGTTTTAAAACTAGTTGAATCTATGAAATATTGGGTGTGTAAGTGGTGTGGCTAATTTTATGTTTGCATGAACTTCCGGCTAGGGGGCCTTGGAACTCTTTTCCTTGGTACCCGGGACAAAACCTAACCAAATTCCAAATTGGATCCCATCACTACAGTGGTTGGGCGGTTGGCTAACCCATGGGACTGGATGAGGTTAGGCTGGTCTGATGGATCCATAAATCGAGACTCAATTTCTGTTATTACGATAGATAAAGTAAATCCTGGATAGTAATTGTTCTATGGATAGGAATCAACGGCTGTGCCTCCTTGATGGGAAAAAAACGTTGATCCCAATGATCCAAGTGCAAGTTTCTTCCTTGATCTGACCGAGTATCTTTATAGGTGCAATCGGATCAGCTTGATCAGTAATGGTCTTGACTACGTTAGAGTAAAAAGTTATCCTGGTGGAATCGCCCCTGCTTTCCGGGTAAGGGAAGTTTTCCGAGTTCGGTTTTGAAAAAACCGACGGATTAGTCTCTTGTCCGGATATCCGTGGACGAGGCCCCGAATGTGAGACCCCTATCCCGTGCGAGAAGTGCTACTTCCGCTGCTAGTACCCGAATCCATTGCTCGGTGGGAACAGGGGGATCTCACAAAGCCCTTCACAAATTTCACAGGTCCCTTCAAGGGTGAAGGAGAGAACTTGGGCGAGGCTATGGAGAAGTGGATCAAAGCAATGGAAGAATACTTTGATGTCACCGGATACAACGAGAAGAGTAAAATTTCTCTTGCAAGGCTGAAGATAGTCAAAATAGCCAAGGTGGCATGGAAAAACCATTGCAAGACTAACCATCTGGATAGGAACACCCAGACTAGGAATGATCTCAAGACTTATTTAAGGAAGAGAAACCAAGATGAATGAATTCTAAGAATTAAACCAAGGGAGAAAAACTATTGAAGAATATCACCGCATTCACTCTTCTCCTCAAGTACTCACCCCCCCACTAGACGAAGAAGAGAAACTCATGGCCAGGTTCATTTGAGGAATGAAGAACCTTTGGACACCCTAGTCAAGAATTCCAAGCCAGTTTCCATGGGCTGAAGCAGTAAGGATGGCGAAGGACTTCGCCAAAGCCTCACCTTTAAGATAGTCTACTAAGTCTAACCAGGAATGATCTCAAGACTTATTTAAGGAAGAGAAACAAAGATGAATGAATTCTAAGAATTAAACCAAGGGAGAAAAACTATTGAAGAATATCACCGCATTCACTCTTCTTCTCAAGTACTCGCCCCTGCTAGACGAAGAAGAGAAACTCATGGCCAGGTTCATTCGAGGAATGAAGAACCTTTGGACACCCTAGCCAAGAATGCCAAGCCAGTTTCCATGGCTGAAGCAGTAAGGATGGCGAAGGACTTCGCCAAAGCCTCACCTTTAAGATAGTCTACTAAGTCTAACTTGGGGTAGTTTCCTACTCGTCAACACCTTGACCATGTAAGATACAAGGATACGATTGGTAGGTATGACCTAGTTCTATCTCGTAGGGGGAGCGTGGTTTTTTTAAAGGATTTCTAAAATCAAACCACTCATAGAGTGATCGACTTTAACTCGAGCAACCTCTATTCTTGACTTCTAGAAACAATGCTTTTTTCCTTATCTATGCAAGGCATAGCCCACTAACCTAGTCCTCTAGAGTAGGATTACCCAGGTATTTATTTATCTAACAAAGCGCTTTAATTAATTTATTGAAAAGTTACCCGACTAATCGAGTCCACATGTCTATAGGATGTTACCATTCAGGGCATTTCATCCTCCCAGCTCACGCGTCAATTTATTTTCTACTTAATCTTACCACACTGTTTGACATAAATAAACAAGTTCCTTAATCTTACCACACTGTTTGACATAAATAAACAAGTTCCTTAATTAAAAGCATTACACATGGTTTGTTTAAAAAATATTTATCAATGATACACAATGTTTACAAACAAAGTATTTTTAAAAAAATAGATACAATGTTAAAAATTATTCATAGCCAAATCTTGGCTCTTTACTTTATTCCGCCGAATGATTTAGAACTTGGCCTTCTAGCCTCTATAGACTGGGCAATCGCCCAACTTTTATATTGGTGGGATTCCTTTATAAAAATTTGGTTATGTTTTGCCCAAGTATCAAGGAAAAGAGTTCCCAGGCCCCCTAGCCGGCGCTATAAGCAAAATTCAAGGTATTCATACCACTTACACACCCAATATAAAATTGCCATTTTAACAGATTCGACTATTAAAACAATCTTTCAATGAAACCCAATATGAAATTGCCATTTTAAAGATTCGGCTGTCTTTAAAACAATATTTCAATGAAACCATAGTATTACTAATCATAATCCTCCAAAATATTGAGTCCATTATTTTACAAAAATATATCATCCGGACTCTCCATTGAAGACCAGTTGATCAACCAACGAGATCCAATATCAAAATTCAGTTCACAAAAGTAATTCCTTCCAGTTCATTCATATCTTCCTCGATGTGCGTGAGCCCGTGCATCACCTGGTCAGAACCCTGTAGGATCTTACTTAGGTGTCCTAGCACTTCACTCAGGGACCACTTCGTCGATCCTCGCCCATCGTGCTGGAAGCGCACCATTTTAACCATACCGAGGTTGGTCAAGACCTCGGCAAGCTTTGCCCACGAGCGACGTCCCTCGATGACTCCCCACCAGCTATTGCAAAACGAGTCTCTCCTTGGTTAATCACATACCAAATGTTTCCTCCACGAGTATTCTGGCATAAAACAGCCCTTTAAAAAAAACAGAGGCTCTATGCAAGTAGATTTCCCGATTTGAGTTTGATTCACAAAACCCTTTTTTCCACAATCCAGATTTTCTTAATGAGAATCATTGATCTCTCATCAGGGTAATCTGCCCATCATTTGACTAAATTTCCAACTAGATTCTTGGTGATTTCGGTTAAGGAAAAACTACGCTAATTCAACAGTAGTCTATTCTTTGTGTCAATATTTACTTGATTCAGATTCGAGAGATGGGCAAGTAGTTTACTGGCCACCATTCTCATAGTCATGGTCTAACCAAAATTATTTGGTTTACTTTTAACTTTGATTCCTAAAGATTTTCTCAGATAAAAAATCTACTAAACTTCTAACCGTATGGAAAATTCTAACTTTATGAATTTCATTCCTTCCTAACCACAATAGATTAAGAAATAGTTCTATACAATACTATCGGGATTTTATAAAAATACTCTTCTTTCACTAATCCTATTTTGGGTATATATCAATTTGGTGATTTATCCACATAAATGTCTAAGAATATTCTTTCCACCAATTTAATTATCAACTTTAATATACCCTAATTTTCTAGGTGAAATTATGGTGAAAATTCCTCTTTTGTTATCAAAATTAATTTAAACCTTTTTCTACTTAAAATACCATGAAAATTTCTCTTTTTAATTCAATACAAATATCCTTTTTTTTTTGCCAAAAATTTTTCTTTTTGCATTTAAATGATTGAATACTAAATGTAATGGAAATTCCTCTTTTATCATTTAAAAATTCTTATGCAAAAAATAAATTTATCAAAAATTTCTCTTTTTTCTTAATTAAATAATTATGCATAAATACAAAAAAGTATTCTTTCATGAATATGGTCAAAATCATTCTTTTTGCTTTTAATTTCTAAACCTACAATATGGTAGGTGATATTATGCATAAAAATAAGATATGTATTTTTTCCTTTTTTTCTTTTTGCCATAGCTTCGCTGCTATTACTGATAATTTTTGAATTTCCTAAAAGAATAAAAGCTTGTAATGAAAATATGATAGAAGTTCTTTTTTTAAGCTTAAATTTAAACTATGAATTAAAATCATAATTTTAACCATAATTATAAACATAATTATGATTATCTCACTAGATTAAGCTAATTTCAACATTCCTCTTTTCTCAATTTGTTAGAATAATCCATTTCTCATTTAGAATGAGTTAAAGTAGTTTCTTAACTACTCATAAACAATCTAAAAGAATTAACTATTATTTTAATAGCACAAAATCATGAAAATATCATTTTCTAAATCTCTAGCTCATCAAGCCTAGAGTTTAGTTTTGAAATAAGAGATTATCTTTGAGAAACATTCTTTTGTTAAAGAATTAGCCATAGAGATGACTATTCTTTTTGAGAGAGAGATTTACTTAAAGAAAGCATTATAGATAAGTATAAAGATTAACTTTCTCTTAATTAAACATTAAGACTCTTAGGAAAAGCTTGATTTGAATTAAAACAATCATTCAGAAAGCTTCTCAAGCTTGAGAGGGGTTGAGAAGAAGAAATTCATTGAGAAAATTGAAAAAAAACCATAAAATCCATCTTCTCTAAGATTGGCTTGATTCTTTCTTTAGTAGTGAAGCCCCCAACCAATCAATTGGTTAGCAAGAGGAGAAGAGAACTCCAAGAGTTGTTGAAGAGAGAGAGAGAGAGAAGCTCCAAGCTCCCCAAAAGAAGAGGAAATTTAAGGGATAATAGAAAATATGATTATTTTAATGTAATACTGGCATGATATAGCTCAAAGATGAGAATACAAAGGAATTAGGGTCTATTTATAGGTGAGGGAGGCCTCTAACCAAGTACAACTGGGTTCTAGAGCTTTCTAGCTTCAGTTTGACTCAATTTGATTTGGACCAGTTTGGCTCCCTTTTTGATCTAGTTTGGTCCAGGAGAGAGGAGATAGAAAAATATCCCATTTTTGGATTAAAAAACTCAAGTAATCATGAAGAAAAAGGCACCTCCTTGATGTGGCATTCTCTCCTTACTGAGGTGTCAAAAATGCATCATTTCCTCTAAATATCTCATTTTTTTAATACTAATGTCTCTTAATTTTTTAACTAATAAACCTTGTACTCAGTCAACTCTTCATCTTATGTGAGCATGTACTCATTTTTTGGTACTTTCTTTTATTCTTTGGATTTATCTCATCCCAAAACTTGGATTAATCCTATTGGTCCATAGGAACCTTAATTGGACCATAATCTATTTTTTTAAAAAATCTGGACCCTTAGGCTAAGGCCTTTAATACATATTTTAAATTGATTCCTAATGTACATTAGAGAATTTATTTTGGATTTTTGTTTCAAGGAATTATATTTTAGACATTAGGAGAATTTTTATATCCAAAAATATCTCAATATTGAATTATCTCTCTCGAGAATTTTTCTTCTCTCTCTAGGCAAAAACAAGGAAAAACAATATTTTCTTACATTCAGAAATAGGAAATGATTACAGGGGATTGAGGTAAAAGCTTATTCATTATTCAGGCTGAGGAGGAATCTTACAAAAGTACACCGACCTGTGGCTTGCATGGGCCTAGGGAAAGGAATGGTACTTGTGCGTGGACAAAAGCTATGGTATGCATGTACCTTCTAGGTCATATGTGTAAGATTCCTCCCCCAACCCCCCTTTTTTGATGTCTAGTATCTTCCCCTGTAATCAACCCTCTTCAGAAATATAAAGACCTTGTTTCTATCTGTTTTAGCCTAGAGAGAGAAAAATATTCTAGAGAGAGAATATTCAGATTTTGAATATTTTTGGATAGAAAAATATCTCTTATAATTCAGATGAGTTCCCCTGAAATAGAAATTCAAAAAGAATTTTCCAATGTGCAATTGGAATTAATTGGAAATAGGTATAAAGAACCTTAGCCTAAGGGTCTAGATTTTCAGAAATCTTTAGACTATGGTCCAATTAAGGTTCCTATGGACCAATAGCATCAATCCATGTGTAGGGAGGAGATAAATCCAACTTGTAAAAAGAAAATACCCAAAAATGAGTAAATGCTCACATGAGGTGAAGAGTTGAAAATGTACAAGGTTTATTAGTAAAAAACTATGAGCAATATTAAAAATATGACATATGTAAGGAAGGGGAATTCTTTAAAGGAGGTGCATATTTCACATAAGATGAAGAGTTGAAAATGTACAAGGATTATTAGTAAAAAACTATAAGCAATATTAAAAATATGACATATGTAAGGAAGGGGAATTCTTTAAAGGAGGTGCATATTTCACATAAGATGAAGAGTTGAAAATGTACAAGGTTTATTAGTAAAAAAACTATGAGCAATAGTAAAATGATTCCATTATGACACATATGTAAGGAAGGGGAGTTCTTTAAAGGAGGTGCATATTTCACATGCTTGAATGAGTTTTAAACTCATAAAAATTGAGATATTTCATCTCTCCTCTCTCCTCATTCAAGTCTAGTTCCAAAAAGTTAGCTTAACTAACCTAAAAATGGTCAATTATTGACCAAACTGATTTAGAAAATTCTAGAATCAGTTTGTTTGGTTAGGAGCTCAATTTTTCCTATAAATAGAAGCCTCCCCCTTGTTGAAAAATATATAGTGTTTATGCATCGTTACTCTACTCCACCTAAGCCAAGAACTGTGAATTCATTTAATAATTCACTAGTTTTTGGAGCTTTCCTCTTTCTTCAATCCCCATTAGTGGCTCCATCAACATACTTAACCAATTGATTGGTTGGGGGCCTCTACCGTGAACAAAGAATCAAGCAAGTTGTAAGGTAATTAGTGAATATTGATCTTTCTATAATTTCTCAATGTTTCTCTCTTCTCAACCCCTCTCAAGCTTGAGAAGTTTAATTGGTATGGTTTTTTTTAAAATACTATTGAAGTTTGAATAGTAGTGAAGAGTTACATAAGTTAATAAATGCTATTGAAGTTAATTTTCATTTATGTTTAAATTCTAATGATTTTTATGTAAATTCTCTCTCTCACTCAAGAAATGGTCATACTCATGACCCGTTCTCAATCCAAATCAAGCTTTTCATAAAGCTTTTCCTTAACCCAAGATTAAGCTATGCTTGAGGCCAATTTAATGACTTTTTTCTATGCTTTTAGTTTATGCATATTGATGATTCAATCCACTATAGATTAATGATCCAATTAGAGATCATTTTAATTATTTCCTTAATGATAAGCTTTATCCCTTAGAAAAAATTGAGATTTATCAGTCATAGCAGCGGAGCTATGGCAAAATTTTTATAAAAATTATGCATAAAATAATTTCATTCAAAGCATAAAAAGAGGACTTCCTACCATATTCTAGGAATTATCATCCTAGATTAATTGAAAGAATTTCATTATAATCATGGAGAAATTGAATTTTAATATCATGCATAAAGGATAATTTTTTTATATTAAAAGTGTTATTTTTATCATTTTTAATTTTCATGCATAGAAGGATGCATAAAGGAAAATTTTTTATATCAAAAGTGTTACTTTTATCATTTTTAATTTTCATACATAGAAGTATGCATAAAGGATAATTTTTTTATATCAAAAGTGTTACTTTTATCATATTGGATTTCATGCATAGAGGTATGCATAAAAGTTGAATATTTTATTATAAAAGTGTTACTTTTAGCATAATTGAATTTCATGCATAGAGGTATGCATAAAAGATATGGGAAGTGATAAGATATGATAAGATGCATGTGGATGTGGATGTGGATGTATGAATGTGGATGTATGGATGTGAATGTGGATGTGGATGTGGATGTATGAATGTGGATGTATGGATGTGGATGTGGATGTATGAATGTGGATGTATGGATGTGAATGTGGATGTGGATGTGGATGTATGAATGTGGATGTATGGATGTATGAATGTGGATGTATGGATGTGAATGAGGATGTAGATGTGGATGCATGGATGTAAATGTGGATGTGGATGTATGGATGTATGCATGTAGATGTGGATGCATGAATGTGGATGTATGGATGTGAATGAGGATATAGATGTGGATGTATGGATGTGAATGTACATGTAGATAAAGATGTATATATGTGAATGGGAATGTGAATGTGGATGTATGTATGCATGTGGATGTGGATATGGATGTGTATGTATGAATGTGGATATGGGATGTGGATGTATAAATGAGGATGTGAAAATGGAGATAAGCATGTAGATGTGGATGTATGGATGTGAATGTGGGTGTGGATGTGGATGTATGAATGTGGATGTATGGATGTGAATGAGGATGTGGATGTGGATGCATGGATGTAAATGTGGATTTGTATGTATGGATGTAGGCATGTAGATGTGGATGCATGAATGTGGATGTATGGATGTGAATGAGGATATAGATGTGGATGTATGGATGTGAATGTGCATGTAGATATGGATGTATAGATGTGAATGAGAATGTGGATGTGGATGTGGATGTATGTATGTATGTATGTGGATGTGGATGTATGAATGAGGACGTGATAATGAATGTATGCATGTGGATGTGGATATGGATGTGTATGTATGAATGCGGATATGGATGTGGATATGGATGTGTATGTATGAATGTGGATATGGGATGTGGATGTATAAATGAGGATGTGAAAATGGAGATAAGCATGTAGATGTGGATGTATGGATGTGAATGTGGATGTGGATGTGGATGTGGATGTATGGATGTGGATATGGATGTGAATATATGATATGTGATGTGAAGGAATCTGAAGTGAAGAGATGGAAAAGGAGGTGATTGGATGAGTACACATATACATGAAATGTGGAATAAGTAATGTGGATTAATGAGGGATAATGTGGAAAAATGAGAGTTAATATAGAAACTGTATTTCTAAACTGTTTGTAAATGCTGTTTGTAAATGGCTGTTTTATGTCAAGAATGCTGGGGAAGCATTTTGACCGTCTTGTGATTAAGGTCGTGGAGACCTAACTGATAAAGTTGCAACTGCTGACGGAGAGTCAATGGAGGACGTCTCGCGTAGCAAGGTCGACCGAGGTCTTGACCAGCCTCGGTTCGATTAAAATGGTGAGCTTCCGGTACGGTGGATGAGGGACCAAGGAAGCGGCCTATGAGTGAAGCGCTAGGTCACCTGCGAAGGATCCTAGAGGGTGCTGACCATACGGTGCTCGGGCTCTGGGTCGCCTAGGATACCCACGCGTGCGTCGAGGAAGATATTGGAACAAGGAGTAAGAGTTGTTTTGTGAAACCGGGCATGGATCTGGTTGACTGACCTTGCTGGTCCTCAACGGATGAGTCCATGGCTCTTTTATATGGATCTGTTGGTTGATCTTGCTGATCTTCAACGAGAGTCCATCTTGATAAGTGATTATATTGCCGAGTATTATGGGCTAGGAACTATGGAAACGGCCTCTGTGTGGACAGGTGGTGAGCGTTCTAGTTGCCAATGATGCCATAGATACTCTGATGAAGGAATGATGGGAAATTATGAATCAACTGGATAAATTGGGAGATTGTGATCAGTGGTACTATGGTTTCATTAAAGGATTGTTTTAAAGTTAGCTGATGCTAAGAAAAAGGCAATTTTCATATTGGGTGTGTAAGTGGTGTGGCTAGTTTTATGTTTGCATGAAATTCCGGCTAGGGGGCCTTGGAACTCTTTTCCTTGGTACCCGGGACAAAACCTAACCAAATTCCAAATTGGATCCCATCACTACAGTGGTTGGGCGGTTGGCTAACCCATGGGATCGGATGGGGTTAGGCTGGACTGATGGATCCGTAAATCGAGACTCAATTTCTGTTATTACGATAGATAAAGTAAATCCCGGATAGTAATTGTTCTATGGATAGGAATCAACGGCTGTGCCTCCTTGGTGGGGAAAAAAGCGTTGATCCCAATGATCCAAGTGCAAGTTTCTTCCTTGATCTGACCAAGTATCTTTATAGATGCAGTCGGATCTGTTTGATCAGTAAGAGTTTTGACTACGTTAGAGTAAAGAGTTATCCTGGTGGAATCGCCCGTGCTTTCCGGATAAGGGAAGTTTTTCCGGGTCTGGTTTTGGAAAAACCGACGGATTAGTCTTTTGTCCGGATATCCGTGGACGAGGCCCCGAGTGTGGGACCCTGCCTCGCGCAAGAAGTGCTACTTCCGCTGCTAGTACCCCGAATCCGTTGCGCGGTGAGAACAGGGATCTCACAGTTGGTATCAGAGCATTTGGTTAATAAAGATCAACTGAGAAGACAAATATGTCAAAAATTTATCAAGAAGCACAAAAAGGTTGTAATTGTGTGATATAATTCATACAATTTGATATTCAAACTGAAATTCGTAATTTGGTAATTGGGTCTTCAGATGGAAGTACCGCAATTATATAGAATCCCTGACTTGCTTGAGGCCTAGACATGATGGTATTTACCTTATAATTCCAAGAGCCACGACTACCCGTATATATCGAGAGTATACTGCAGCTCTTTACTGACAGTATATACGAGTAAATCTAAGACTTGAAATTATAAGCGTTAATGCTATCCAGATGATGAATTCGAATGTGGTTGATATGATTTTTAATTCTGTTTGAGAATTGATGAATTGAATTGGATTCTGATTGAAAAATGATGATTTCTGAAATTAGTTGAAATATAAAAATCTGAACAAAACCACAATGAGGATGAATGGGACGAGTCCTAGTGATGATATTCATAACTGGAATGATGATAATGAATTCAGCAAATCACTATGAGATTAGTGGGTTGTGCTGTCAAATTGTTACTGTTAACACTTGATCAGTAGATCAAGTTAAGGGATGACAAATTGAGAACTTGCTTGACTAAAATTCCTGTGGAGGAATGTTCAGAAGGAAAATTTTCAGTCTAATGGACCATTATCGTGTTAAAGATATGAATGATATGATCTGAATGAATTGTTATTTAATGATGAGTTCTATATAAGGGATAATTATCCCCGTATTCTGTTGGGTTGACCAGAATATAAGGAACCCCAGAATAAATTGGATCTTAAGAAAAGAGTTGTCCTCTACCTTACGAGATGAGGACATCTCGCACTTTTTAAGTGGGGTAGAATGTAAGATTCCTCCCCAGCCTTCGAGGTATACAGGAGTAAGAATCTCCCTTTCTGATCTTATAATTATTCCCTCTCTAAAATAAAAGAAAGTTCTGTTTAACAAAGGAAGACCCTTTTCCTAGAATACTTCTCAAGAGTCCCACCTGTTTTAAGGATTCAGAACAATGAGTTCAGAAGTGAGAATCGATGTTTTGGATATCAAGGTTTTGGTCTTCATTCGAGTACGGCCCAAAAGAAGTTCTTTATCTCTTGGGGAGTATATGAAGTTATCCCCCAGATATTGTGAGCCTTATATCTGAATTCAATGAAAGTAGGTGACTTAGCCTACAAGCTTCTTTTATCTCTTCATCTCAAAATTCTTAATGCCTTCTATAGAAAAATGTGTCAAACCCAAATCATGGAAAGACGGTAAAACTTCAGTGGCAAGTTACCGTTGGCTTCTAAGTTACGCTAGCTCCTTCCTTTATATAAGTCGTAACTTTTACTTGTCGCTCACAGTAATCTTACTTCCATCGATCTCCTTTCTTTCTTAATCTCCTTCATGGCTTGGCAACAAGAACTAGTTTTATCCCTAATGATTCCTCACCTTCAAGACGCAAGTGAGTCTGTGAAGAAGGATTTTATAGAACAGTATGAGCGCTCACTTTTTCCTCACCTAGGAACTTCTGTAGCGCAGACCAAATGGCGGACCTATCAAGACATAACTAGGGTAACACCCTGGGGTCAGCAGCACTTTCGTAACAATGTCCGCTTGGCCATGGTTATTGAAGCTTTGGGTTTGGGTCCCCGATACTACTGCGTCATGAGATCAAGGCATCCTGGGTTTTCTGAGCGGGTCTTCTTACTGGCGTGTTTTCTTCCTCGTGAGAAGATATGCCTTTACCCCATTTTTGGCTTGCCTCTCAGAGGTCCTTTTGTTAGAACACCTCATACCACTGAGATAGGCGCAGCAATAACCCACAGAATCATTCCCATAGATGAGTTACCTTATACTTGTGCAGCTTGTGAGGACTGCTTTTGTGATCATATGATGGACGGGCTTATGGAAGTGTAAAGAGTTCTTCTATCTTTACTGTATAAGTTCCGAGAATGAATAAAGTTTAAATCTTGTTCTTATTTTGAATCTTGCTCTCTTTAAGACGTTTCTTGGTGGTTAATCTTGATTAAAATTTTTCTCTAAGTCTCATATTCGTGAATCTTGCAAAATTATCACAAGTTGCGAGATGAGGACATCTCGCGTTTTTTAAGTGGGGTAGAATGTAAGATTCCTCCCCCAACCCCCCTTTTTTGATGTCTAGTATCTTCCCCTGTAATCAACCCTCTTCAGAAATATAAAGACCTTGTTTCTATCTGTTTTAGCCTAGAGAGAGAAAAATATTCTAGAGAGAGAATATTCAGATTTTGAATATTTTTGGATAGAAAAATATCTCTTATAATTCAGATGAGTTCCCCTGAAATAGAAATTCAAAAAGAATTTTCCAATGTGCAATTGGAATTAATTGGAAATAGGTATAAAGAACCTTAGCCTAAGGGTCTAGATTTTCAGAAATCTTTAGACTATGGTCCAATTAAGGTTCCTATGGACCAATAGCATCAATCCATGTGTAGGGAGGAGATAAATCCAACTTGTAAAAAGAAAATACCCAAAAATGAGTAAATGCTCACATGAGGTGAAGAGTTGAAAATGTACAAGGTTTATTAGTAAAAAACTATGAGCAATATTAAAAATATGACATATGTAAGGAAGGGGAATTCTTTAAAGGAGGTGCATATTTCACCTAAGATGAAGAGTTGAAAATGTACAAGGATTATTAGTAAAAAACTATAAGCAATATTAAAAATATGACATATGTAAGGAAGGGGAATTCTTTAAAGGAGGTGCATATTTCACATAAGATGAAGAGTTGAAAATGTACAAGGTTTATTAGTAAAAAAACTATGAGCAATAGTAAAATGATTCCATTATGACACATATGTAAGGAAGGGGAGTTCTTTAAAGGAGGTGCATATTTCACATGCTTGAATGAGTTTTAAACTCATAAAAATTGAGATATTTCATCTCTCCTCTCTCCTCATTCAAGTCTAGTTCCAAAAAGTTAGCTTAACTAACCTAAAAATGGTCAATTATTGACCAAACTGATTTAGAAAATTCTAGAATCAGTTTGTTTGGTTAGGAGCTCAATTTTTCCTATAAATAGAAGCCTCCCCCTTGTTGAAAAATATATAGTGTTTATGCATCGTTACTCTACTCCACCTAAGCCAAGAACTGTGAATTCATTTAATAATTCACTAGTTTTTGGAGCTTTCCTCTTTCTTCAATCCCCATTAGTGGCTCCATCAACATACTTAACCAATTGATTGGTTGGGGGCCTCTACCGTGAACAAAGAATCAAGCAAGTTGTAAGGTAATTAGTGAATATTGATCTTTCTATAATTTCTCAATGTTTCTCTCTTCTCAACCCCTCTCAAGCTTGAGAAGTTTAATTGGTATGGTTTTTTTTAAAATACTATTGAAGTTTGAATAGTAGTGAAGAGTTACATAAGTTAATAAATGCTATTGAAGTTAATTTTCATTTATGTTTAAATTCTAATGATTTTTATGTAAATTCTCTCTCTCACTCAAGAAATGGTCATACTCATGACCCGTTCTCAATCCAAATCAAGCTTTTCATAAAGCTTTTCCTTAACCCAAGATTAAGCTATGCTTGAGGCCAATTTAATGACTTTTTTCTATGCTTTTAGTTTATGCATATTGATGATTCAATCCACTATAGATTAATGATCCAATTAGAGATCATTTTAATTATTTCCTTAATGATAAGCTTTATCCCTTAGAAAAAATTGAGATTTATCAGTCATAGCAGCGGAGCTATGGCAAAATTTTTATAAAAATTATGCATAAAATAATTTCATTCAAAGCATAAAAAGAGGACTTCCTACCATATTCTAGGAATTATCATCCTAGATTAATTGAAAGAATTTCATTATAATCATGGAGAAATTGAATTTTAATATCATGCATAAAGGATAATTTTTTTATATTAAAAGTGTTATTTTTATCATTTTTAATTTTCATGCATAGAAGGATGCATAAAGGAAAATTTTTTATATCAAAAGTGTTACTTTTATCATTTTTAATTTTCATACATAGAAGTATGCATAAAGGATAATTTTTTTATATCAAAAGTGTTACTTTTATCATATTGGATTTCATGCATAGAGGTATGCATAAAAGTTGAATATTTTATTATAAAAGTGTTACTTTTAGCATAATTGAATTTCATGCATAGAGGTATGCATAAAAGATATGGGAAGTGATAAGATATGATAAGATGCATGTGGATGTGGATGTGGATGTATGAATGTGGATGTATGGATGTGAATGTGGATGTGGATGTGGATGTATGAATGTGGATGTATGGATGTGGATGTGGATGTATGAATGTGGATGTATGGATGTGAATGTGGATGTGGATGTGGATGTATGAATGTGGATGTATGGATGTATGAATGTGGATGTATGGATGTGAATGAGGATGTAGATGTGGATGCATGGATGTAAATGTGGATGTGGATGTATGGATGTATGCATGTAGATGTGGATGCATGAATGTGGATGTATGGATGTGAATGAGGATATAGATGTGGATGTATGGATGTGAATGTACATGTAGATAAAGATGTATATATGTGAATGGGAATGTGAATGTGGATGTATGTATGCATGTGGATGTGGATATGGATGTGTATGTATGAATGTGGATATGGGATGTGGATGTATAAATGAGGATGTGAAAATGGAGATAAGCATGTAGATGTGGATGTATGGATGTGAATGTGGGTGTGGATGTGGATGTATGAATGTGGATGTATGGATGTGAATGAGGATGTGGATGTGGATGCATGGATGTAAATGTGGATTTGTATGTATGGATGTAGGCATGTAGATGTGGATGCATGAATGTGGATGTATGGATGTGAATGAGGATATAGATGTGGATGTATGGATGTGAATGTGCATGTAGATATGGATGTATAGATGTGAATGAGAATGTGGATGTGGATGTGGATGTATGTATGTATGTATGTGGATGTGGATGTATGAATGAGGACGTGATAATGAATGTATGCATGTGGATGTGGATATGGATGTGTATGTATGAATGCGGATATGGATGTGGATATGGATGTGTATGTATGAATGTGGATATGGGATGTGGATGTATAAATGAGGATGTGAAAATGGAGATAAGCATGTAGATGTGGATGTATGGATGTGAATGTGGATGTGGATGTGGATGTGGATGTATGGATGTGGATATGGATGTGAATATATGATATGTGATGTGAAGGAATCTGAAGTGAAGAGATGGAAAAGGAGGTGATTGGATGAGTACACATATACATGAAATGTGGAATAAGTAATGTGGATTAATGAGGGATAATGTGGAAAAATGAGAGTTAATATAGAAACTGTATTTCTAAACTGTTTGTAAATGCTGTTTGTAAATGGCTGTTTTATGTCAAGAATGCTGGGGAAGCATTTTGACCGTCTTGTGATTAAGGTCGTGGAGACCTAACTGATAAAGTTGCAACTGCTGACGGAGAGTCAATGGAGGACGTCTCGCGTAGCAAGGTCGACCGAGGTCTTGACCAGCCTCGGTTCGATTAAAATGGTGAGCTTCCGGTACGGTGGATGAGGGACCAAGGAAGCGGCCTATGAGTGAAGCGCTAGGTCACCTGCGAAGGATCCTAGAGGGTGCTGACCATACGGTGCTCGGGCTCTGGGTCGCCTAGGATACCCACGCGTGCGTCGAGGAAGATATTGGAACAAGGAGTAAGAGTTGTTTTGTGAAACCGGGCATGGATCTGGTTGACTGACCTTGCTGGTCCTCAACGGATGAGTCCATGGCTCTTTTATATGGATCTGTTGGTTGATCTTGCTGATCTTCAACGAGAGTCCATCTTGATAAGTGATTATATTGCCGAGTATTATGGGCTAGGAACTATGGAAACGGCCTCTGTGTGGACAGGTGGTGAGCGTTCTAGTTGCCAATGATGCCATAGATACTCTGATGAAGGAATGATGGGAAATTATGAATCAACTGGATAAATTGGGAGATTGTGATCAGTGGTACTATGGTTTCATTAAAGGATTGTTTTAAAGTTAGCTGATGCTAAGAAAAAGGCAATTTTCATATTGGGTGTGTAAGTGGTGTGGCTAGTTTTATGTTTGCATGAAATTCCGGCTAGGGGGCCTTGGAACTCTTTTCCTTGGTACCCGGGACAAAACCTAACCAAATTCCAAATTGGATCCCATCACTACAGTGGTTGGGCGGTTGGCTAACCCATGGGATCGGATGGGGTTAGGCTGGACTGATGGATCCGTAAATCGAGACTCAATTTCTGTTATTACGATAGATAAAGTAAATCCCGGATAGTAATTGTTCTATGGATAGGAATCAACGGCTGTGCCTCCTTGGTGGGGAAAAAAGCGTTGATCCCAATGATCCAAGTGCAAGTTTCTTCCTTGATCTGACCAAGTATCTTTATAGATGCAGTCGGATCTGTTTGATCAGTAAGAGTTTTGACTACGTTAGAGTAAAGAGTTATCCTGGTGGAATCGCCCGTGCTTTCCGGATAAGGGAAGTTTTTCCGGGTCTGGTTTTGGAAAAACCGACGGATTAGTCTTTTGTCCGGATATCCGTGGACGAGGCCCCGAGTGTGGGACCCTGCCTCGCGCAAGAAGTGCTACTTCCGCTGCTAGTACCCCGAATCCGTTGCGCGGTGAGAACAGGGATCTCACAATATGCAGCATGGGCATCCAGGACCGTACACTAGTACGGTTGGCCTTTAATTTCAGTTTGGTTAAATTTGGACTAGATTTGGACCTAGTTTGGTTCTTTTTTGATTCAGTTTGGTTCCTTTTTTATTTGGTTTGGTTCAAGAGAGAGGAGAGATAAAAATATCACATTATTTTTGAGTTTAAAACTCATTCAAGCATGTGAAATATGCACCTCCTTTAATGGACTCCCCTTCCTTACATATGTGTCAAAATGGAATCATTATACCCAAAATATCTCATATTTTTAATATTGCTCATAGTTTTTTACTAATAAACCTTGTATATTTTCAATTGTTCATCTTATGTGAGCATTTACTCATTTTTGGATACCCAAAATATCTCATATTTTTAATATTGCTCATAGTTTTTTACTAGTAAACCTTGTACATTTTCAACTCTTCATCTTATGTGAGCATTTACTCATTTTTGGATACCAGAAATATCTCATATTTTTTATATTACTCATAGTTTCTTACTAATAAACCTTGTACATAGTCAACTCTTCGTCTTATGTGAGCATTTACTCATTTTTGGGTATCTTCTTTTACATAATTGGATTTATCTCCTCCCTACACATGGATTGATGCTATTGGCCCATAGGAACCTTAATTGGACCATAATCCAAAAATTTCTGAAAATCTAGACCCTTAGGCTAAGGTCCTTCATATCCATTTTCAATTAATTCTAATTGCACATTGGAAAGTTCTCTTTGAATTTCTGTTTCAGGGCAACTTATTTTAATAAGATGAGTTATTTTTCTATCCAAAAATATTCATAATCTGAATATTCTCTCTCTAAAATATTTTCTCTCTCTATGTCAAAATAGGCAGAGACGAGATCTCTTATATTTCTGAAGAGGGAATTGATTACAGGGGAATATGCTGGACATTTTGAGAGGCTGGGGAGGAATCTTACATTCTCTCCCACTTGAAAAACGCGAGATGTCCTCATCTCGCAAACTTGGGATAATTTCGCAAGATGCACGAACATGAGACTTAGAGCAAGATTTAATTAAGATTAACCACCAAATAAAGAAGTCTCAAAGAGAGTAAGGGTCAAGACAAGAACAAGATTTAAACTTTATTCATTCTTGGAACATATACAGCAAAGATAGAAGAACTCTTTACACTTCCATAAGCCCGTCCATCATATGATCACAAAAGTAGCACTCACAAGCTGCGCACGTATAAGGTAACTCATCTATGGGAATAATTTTGTTGGTTATTGCCGCACCTATCTCAGTGGTATGAGGCGATCTAACAAAAGGACCTCTGAGAGGCAAGCCAAAAACGGGGTAAAGGCATATCTTCTGATGAGGAAGAAAACACGCCACTAAGAAGACCCGCTCAGAAAACCCAACATGTCTTGATCTCATGACGCAGTAGTATCGGGGACCCAAACCCAAGGCTTCAATAACCATGGCCAAGCGGACATTGTTACGAAAGTGCTGTTGACCCCAGGGTGTTACCCTAGTTATGTCTTGATAGGTCCGCCATTTGGTCTGAGCTACAGAAGTTCCCAAGTGAGGAAAAAGTGAGCGCTCATACTGTTCTATAAAATCCTTCTTCACAGACTCGCTTGCGTCTTGAAGGTGAGAAATCATCATGGATAAAACTAATTCCTGTTGCCAAGCCATGAAGGAGATTAAGAAGAAGGGAGATCGATGGAAGTAAGATTACTGTGAGCGACAAGTAAAAGTTACGACTTATATAAAGGAAGGAGCTAGCGTAACCTAGAAGCCAACGGTATCTTGCCACTGAAGTTTTACCGTCTTTCCATGATTTGGTTTTGGCACATATTTCTATAGGAGGCATTAAGAACTTTGAGATGAGGAGATAAAAGAAGCTCGTAAGCTAAGTCACTTACTTTCTTTGAATTCAGATAAGGCTCAAAATATCTGGGGGATAACTTCTTATACTCCCCAAGAGATAAAGAACTTCTTTTGGGCCGTACTCGAATGAAAACCAAAACCTTGGTATCCAAAACACCAATTTTCACTTCTGAACTCATTGTTCTGAATCCTTAAAACAGGCGTGACTCCTGAGAAGTATTCTAGGGAAAGGGTCTTCCTTTTTTAAACAGAATCTTTCTTTTATTTTAGAGAGGGAATAATTATAAGATCAAAAAGGGAGATTCTTACTCCTGTATACCTCAAAGGCTGGGGAGGAATCTTACATTCTACCCCACTTAAAAAAGTGCGAGATGTCCTCATCTCGCAAGGTATAGGACAACTCTTTTTCTTAAGATCCAATTTTATTCTGGGGTTCCTTATATTCTTGTCAACCCTATAGAATACTGGGATAAATATCCCTTATATAGAACTCATCATTAAATAACAATTCATTCAGATCATATCATTCATATCTTTAACATGATAATGGTCCATTAGACCGAAAAATTTCCTTCTGATGAACATTCCTCCACGGGAATTTCAATCAAGTAAGTTCTCAATTTGTCATCCCTTAACTTGATCAAGTGTTAACAGTAACAGTTTGACAGCACAACCCACTAATCTCATAGTGATTTGCTGAAATCATTATCATCATTCTAGTTATGAATATCATCACAAGGACTCGTCCCATTCATCCTCATTGTGGTTTCGCTCAGGTTATTATATTTCAACTGAATTTCATAAATCATCATTTTTTAATCAGAATCCAAATCAATTCATCAATTCTCAAACAGAATTAAAAATCATATCAACCACATTCAAAATCATCATCTGGATAGCATTAATACTTATAATTTCAAGTCTTAGATTTACTTGTATATACTGTCAGTAAATAGCTGTAGTTATACTCTCGATATATACGGGTAGTCACGGCCCTTGGAATTATAAGGTAAATACCATCATGTCTAGGCCTCAAGCAAGTCAGGGATTCTATATAATTGCGGTACTTCCATCTGAAGACCCAATTACCAAATTACGAATTTCAATTTGAATATCAAATTGTATGAATTATATCACACAATTATAACCTTTTTGTGTTTCTTGATAAATTTTTGACATATTTGTCTTCTCAGTTGATCTTTATTAACCAAATGCTCTGATACCAACTGTGAGATCCCCCTGTTCCCACCGAGCAACGGATTCGGGTACTAGCAGCGGAAGTAGCACTTCTCGCGTGGGACAAGGGTCTCACATTCGGGGCCTCGTTCACCCACGGATATCCGGACAAGAGATTAATCCGTCGGGTTTTCCAAAACCGGACTCGGAAAAACTTCCCTTACCCGGAAAGCACGGGCGATTCCACCAAGATAACTTTTTACTCTAACGTAGTCAAGACCATTATTGATCAAGCTGATCCGATTGCACCTATAAAGATACTCGGTCAGATCAAGGAAGAAACTTGCACTTGGATCATTGGGATCAACGCTTTTTTCCCCATCAAGGAGGCACAACCGTTGATTCCTATCCATAGAACAATTACTATCCGAGATTTACTTTATCTATCGTAATAACAGAAATTGAGTCTCGATTTATGGATCCATCAGTCTACCCTAATCCCATCCAGTCCCATGGGTTAGCCAACCGCCCAACCAATGTAGTGATGGGATCCAATTTGGAATTTGGTTAGGTTTTGTCCTGGGTACCAAGGAAAAGAGTTCCAAGGCTCCCTAGCCGGAAGTTCATGCAAACATAAAATTAGCCACACCACTTACACACCCAATATGAAATTACCTTTTCACAAATTAAACCAGTTTTAAAACAATCCTTTAATGAAACCATAGTACCACTTATCACAATCTTCCAAATTATCTGGTTGATTCTTAATTTCCCATCATTCCTTTATTAGAGTATCTATGGCATCATTGGCAACTAGAACGCTTGCCACTTGTCCACTCAGGGGCCTTTTCAATAGTTCCTAGCCCATAATACTCGGCAATATAATCACTTATAAAAATCAAGATGGAATCTCGTTCAAGATCAGTAAGATCAACCAACAGATCCATATAAAGAGCCATGGACTCATCCATTGAAGACCAGCAAGGTCAATCAACCAGATCCATGCCCGGTTTCACAAAACAACTCTTACTCCTTGTTCCAATATCTTCCTCGACGCACGCGTGGGTATCCTAGGCGACCCAGAGCCCGAGCACCGTATGTTCAGCACCCTCTAGGATCCTTCGTAGGTGACCTAGCACTTCACTCATAGGCCGCTTCCTTGGTCCCTCATCCACCGTACCGGAAGCTCACCATTTTAATCGAACCGAGGCTGGTCAAGACCTCGATCGACCTTGCTACGCGAGACGTCCTCCATTGACTCTCCATCAGCAGTTGCAACTTTATCAGTTAGGTCTCCACGACCTTAATCACAAGACGGTCAAAATGCTTTCCCAGCATTCTTGACATAAAACAGTCATTTACAAACAGTTTACAAATACAGTTTCTATATTAACTCTCATTTTTTCACATTATCCCTCATCAATCCACATTACTTATTCCACTTATTCCACATTCCATTTATATGTGTACTCATCCCATCACATCATTTTCCATCTCATCACTTCAGATTCCTTCACATCACATATCATATATTCACATCCATACATATATCCACATCCACATCCATACATTCACATCTACATCCATGCATCTATTTTCACATCCACATCTACATGCACATTCATGCATCCTCATCCATACATCCACATCTACATGCACATTCACATCCATACATCCACATCTATATGCGTACATTCACATCTACATGCATACATCCACATCCCATCCATGCATCTACATCCACATCCTCATTTACATCCATACATGAATCTACATCCACATCCATGCATCTACATCCACATCCTCATTTACATCCATACATCCACATTCACACTCACATCTACATGCATACATCCATACATACACATCCACATTTACATCCATGCATCCACATCGACATCCTCATTCACATCCATACATCCACATTCATGCATCCACATCTACATGCATACATCCATACATACCCATCCACATTCACATCCATATTCTCACCCTATCACAACCCATATACATCTTATCCCATCACATACACTTCTTACCTCATCCCATACACATCCTATTACTTTTTAACTCATCTTATCACATCCTAACTCATCTCATATGCATCTTATCACATCTTATCACTTCCCATATCTTTTATGCATACCTCTATGCATGAAATTCAATTATGCTAAAAGTAACACTTTTATAATAAAATAATTTATCTATTATGCATACCTCTATGCATGAAATTCAATTATGCTAAAAGTAACACTTTTATAATAAAATATTCATCTCTTATGCATACCTCTATGCATGAAATTCAATTATGCTAAAAGTAACTCTTTTATAATAAAATATTCATCTCTTATGCATACCTCTATGCATGAAATTCAATTATGCTAAAAGTAACACTTTTATAATAAAATATTCATCTCTTATGCATACCTCTATGCATGAAATTCAATTATGCTAAAAGTAACTCTTTTATAATAAAATATTCATCTCTTAGGCATACCTCTATGCATGAAATTTAATTTTGCTAAAAGTAACTCTTTTATAATAAAATATTCATCTCTTATGCATACCTCTATGCATGAAATTCAATTATGCTAAAAGTAACTCTTTTATAATAAAATAATCATCTTCTATGCATACCTCTATGCATGAAAATCAATTATGCATAATATAAAAATCAATTTCTCTAGGATTACAATGAATATCTTTCAATTAATCTAGGATGATAATTCCTAGAATATGGTAGGAAATCCTCTTTTCATGCTTTGAATGAAATTATTTTATGCGTAATTTTTATAAAAATTTTGCCATAGCTCCGCTGCTATGACTGATAAATCTCAATTTTTCTAAGGGATAAAGCTTATCATTAAGGAAATAATTAGAATGATCCCCAATTGGATCATTAATCCATAATGGATTGAATCATCAATATTCATGAAATACATAAACTAAAAGCATAGGGAAAGCCATTAATTTGGTCTTAAGCATAGATTAATCTTGGATTAAGAAAAAACTTTATGAAAAGCTTCATTTGGATTGAGAAATGGTCATGAGTATGACCATTTCTTGAGTGTGAGAGAGATATTACATAAAAACCATTAGAATTAAGCATAAATGAAAATTTATGTAATTCTTTACTATCATTCATTAATTACTTCAATAGCATTCAAAAAAGACCATTTCAATTAAGCTTCTCAAGCTTGAGAGGGGTTGAGAAGAGAGAAACATTGAGAAAATATAGAAAAGATCAAAATTCACCACACTTACCTTACAAATTGCTTGATTCTTTGTTCACGGTAGAGGCCCCCAACCAATCAATTGGTTTAGTATGTTGATGGAGCCACCAATGGAGATTGAAGAAAGAGGGAAGCTCCAATTTCTTACAAATTGGAGAGAATTTTAGAGAGTAGTAAATATTAGCATTATTTCAATATAGTTCTAGAATAGTAAAATTCTCCTCCTTTTTTTCAAAGGATTCATGTTCTATTTATAGGAGAGGGAGGCTCTAACCAAAGCTAACTGATTTCTATAATTTTCTAATTTCAGTTTGGTTAAATTTGGACTAGATTTGGACCTAGTTTGGTTCCTTTTTGATTCGGTTTGGTTCCTTTTTTATTTGGTTTGGTTCAAGAGAGAGGAGAGATAAAAATATCACATTATTTTTGAGTTTAAAACTCATTCAAGCATGTGAAATATGCACCTCCTTTAATGGACTCCCCTTCCTTACATATGTGTCAAAATGGAATCATTATACCTAAAATATCTCATATTTTTAATATTGCTCATAGTTTTTTACTAATAAACCTTGTACATTTTCAACTCTTCATCTTATGTGAGCATTTACTCATTTTTGGATACCCAAAATATCTCATATTTTTAATATTTCTACTAATAAACCTTGTACATTTTCAACTCTTCATCTTATGTGAGCATTTACTCATTTTTGGATACCCAAAATATCTCATATTTTTGATATTACTCATAGTTTCTTACTAATAAACCTTGTACATAGTCAACTCTTCATCTTATGTGAGCATTTACTCATTTCTGGGTATCTTCTTTTACATTGGATTTATCTCCTCCCTACACATGGATTGATGCTATTGGCCCATAGGAACCTTAATTGGACCATAATCTATTTTTTTTTGAAAATCTAGACCCTTAGGCTAAGGTCCTTCATATCCATTTTCAATTAATTCTAATTGCACATTGGAAAGTTCTTTTTGAATTTCTATTTCAGGGCAACTTATTTTAATAAGATGAGTTATTTTTTTATCCAAAAATATTCATAATCTGAATATTCTCTCTCTAGAATATTTTCTCTCTCTATGTCAAAACAGGCAGAGACGAGATCTCTTATATTTCTGAAGAGGGAATTGATTACAGGGGAATATGCTGGACATTTTGAGAGGCTGGGGAGGAATCTTACATTCTCTCCCACTTGAAAAACCCGAGATGTCCTCATCTCGTAAACTTGGGATAATTTCGCAAGATGCACGAACATGAGACTTAGAGAAAGATTTAATTAAGATTAACCACCAAATAAAAAAGTCTCAAAGAGAGTAAGGGTCAAGACAAGAACAAGATTTAAACTTTATTCATTCTTGGAACATATACAACAAAGATAGAAGAACTCTTTACACTTCCATAAGCTCGTCCATCATATGATCACAAAAGCAGCACTCACAAGCTGCACACGTATAAGGTAACTCATCTATGGGAATAATTCTGTTGGTTATTGCCACACCTATCTCAGTGGTATGAGGCGATCTAACAAAAGGACCTCTGAGAGGCAAGCCAAAAACGGGGTAAAGACATATCTTCTGATGAGGAAGAAAACACGCCAGTAAGAAGACCCGCTCAGAAAACCCAAGATGTCTTGATCTCATGACACAGTAGTATCGGGGATCCAAACCCAAGGCTTCAATAACCATGGCCAAGCGGACATTATTACGAAAGTGCTGCTGACCCTAGGGTGTTACCCTAGTTATGTCTTGATAGGTCCGCCATTTGGTCTGAGCTACAGAAGTTCCCAAGTGAGGAAAAAGTGAGCGCTCATACTGTTCTATAAAATCCTTCTTCACAGACTCGCTTGCGTCTTGAAGGTGAGAAATCATCATGGATAAAGCTAATTCCTGTTGCCAAGCCATGAAGGAGATTAAGAAGAAGGGAGATCGATGGAAGTAAGATTACTGTGAGAGCGACAAGTAAAAGTTACGACTTATATAAAGGAAGGAGCTAGCGTAACCTAGAAGCCAACGGTATCTTGTCACTGAAGTTTTATAGTCTTTCCATGATTTGGTTTTGGCACATATTTCTATAGGAGGCATTAAGAACTTTGAGATGAGGAGATAAAAGAAGCTCGTAAGCTAAGTCACTTACTTTCTTTGAATTCAGATAAGGCTCACAATATCTGGGGGATAACTTCTCATACTCCCCAAGAGATAAAGAACTTCTTTTGGGCTGTACTCGAATGAAAACCAAAACCTTGGTATCCAAAACACCGATTTTCACTTCTGAACTCATTGTTCTTAATCCTTAAAACAGGCGTGACTCCTGAGAAGTATTCTAGGGAAAGGGTCTTCCTTTTTTAAACAGAATCTTTCTTTTATTTAGAGAGGGAATAATTATAAGATCAAAAAGGGAGATTCTTACTCCTGTATACCTCGAAGGCTGGGGAGGAATCTTACAGGCTTTGCAAACATCAGGGTCAAGCTCTTCCTCATCTGTCAGAGGATCTGGCTGTCGGCCCACTGTTCGTGAGTCTCATGATTCTGCCAAAAATGATACATTATTATTTATTTTTATTAAATTTGATCAACGAGATCCTAAGACTTAAGAGATTTGAAAAAATAATTACTTAAACAAGATAATCGATCTTATTGGAAATCTATGACATATGTCTGAGGAATAGATCTCGTTTCTTCAATTCATCATATAATAAACAATCACTTATATAACTGGGAATTTTCCACAAAACATTTCTTTATTTATATAAAGGTTGAAATATGTACGTAGACCAACATGGCTCCATAAAATCAAAACCTCCGTAGTATAAGCATGAGACGGCGATACTACTGGGCTACTGGCATGCTGTGATACAATTGTTCCCTTACCGCCTAATGGTGCTACAATCTTACTACTTGGGATAAAACATCTAAGAAGTCTATAAATATGACAAGAAAGCCTAAAATCTTGAGGTGTGGGGTGACACATGATAACACTGCGAACCACCTTTAGCCTCAACAAGACCATGGCTAAAGAGATATTCTTCCTCAGCATTAGGCGCTGGTTGGAGTCGTGGACATATTGCCCTATGTGCTGCCATCTCTCAACCGAGTCTGCAAAATATAATTCCTTGAAATGATTTGCGAGTCTTGCTTTGCCCATTCGAGTCGTAGCAGAGGAGAGGATATGCTCAAAGGCAAAAGCAGTCATATCCTAAGACTGAGTGAGATCGGGAATACCAGATAAACAAGGAACTTCCATTTATAAAACCAAATTCATGGATTAAAAGTCTTCATTAATGAAGCTTAAGGAATGAAAACACAATACGTAAATGCTCTTTCTAAGTTTTTATTATAAATTTCTGATAAAATTCGTTTTTCCTTCTTAGCTTTCAACAAATCTTTGATACCAGCAGCACAGCTGAGGAAAAGAGTTCCCAGGCCCCTTAGCCGGCGCGTCAAGCAAAGTTCAAAGTAGACACACCACTTACACACCCAATATGAAATTGCCTTTTTAACAGATTTGGTTGTCTTTAAAATAATCTTTCAATGAAACCATAGTATTACTGATCATAATCCTCCAAAATATCCAGTCCATTGTTTTACAAAAATTATCACCCAGACTCTCCGTTTGTTGAAGACCGGCTGGTCAACCAACGAGATCCAATATCAAAATCCAGTTCATAAATGTAATTCCTTTCTAGTTCATCCATATCTTCCTCGATGTACACATGGGTATCCTAGCAATCGCGAGCCCGTGCATCACCTGGTTAGAGCCCTCTAGGATCCTACTTAGGGGTCCTAGCACTTCATTTAGGGACCGCTTCATCGGTCCTCGCCCATCGTACTACCGGAAGCGTAACATTTTAACCATACCGAGGCTGGTCAAGACCTCGACAGGCTTTGCCCTGAGTGACGTCCCTCGATGACTCCCGCCAGCTGTTGCAACGAATCTCTCCTTAGTTAAATCACAAGCCAAATCTCCTTAGTTAAATAATCTTCCAATGCGACGTCCCTATATGTGGATAATCTTCTTCCAATATGTTGATTTATCCACATATAAAGATCTTAAAATATTCTTTCCACCAATTTGATCTTCAACATTAGTATACCCTAATTTCCTACGTGAAAATATGGTGAAAATTCTTCTTTTAACATCAAAATTAATTTAGACCTTTTTTTGCTTAAATACAATGAAAATTTCACTTTTTACATAAATACAAATATCCATATTTTGGAATATGCCAAAATTCCTCTTTTAACATTTAAATGATTGAATCTCGAATATCATGGGAATTCCTCTTTTTACAACCAAATTCTTATGCATAAAAATAAATTTATAAAAAATTTATCTTTTCTCTTAATTAAATAGTTATGCATAAATACTAAAAAAGTATTTTTCATGAATATGATAAAAATCATTCTTTTTGCTTAAAATATCTAAACCTAGAATATGGTAGGAATTCCTCTTTTAGTATTATGCATAAAATAAGATATATATTTCTTTTTCTAAAAAATTTACCATAGCTTCGTTGCTATTACTGATAATTTTCAATTTTCTAATTGAATGAAAACTTGTAATGAAAATATGATAGAAACTCTTCTTTTAAGCTTAAAATTAAACTATGTATACTTATCATAATTATAAGCATAATTATGATTATTTTTCTTGATTAAACTAAATTAAACATTCCTCATTTCCAAAATTATTGGTAAAATCCTCTTTCCATTTATAATGAGTTAAAGTAAACTTTTTCTACTCATAATCAATTTAAAAAGAATAAACCATTATTTTTACTAATTTAAAATCATGAAAATATCAATTCTCATTCTCTAGCTCGTTAAGCCTAGAGTTTAGATTGAAACAAGAGATTATCATTGAAAAACATCCTTTTAGTAAGGATCTAGCCATAAAGATGATTAATCTTATTAAGAGAGAGATTTTCTTAAAGAAAACATTATCATTAAGCAAAAAGATTAACATAATTCTATTTAGATATTATGAATCTTTGGAAAGCTTGATTTGAAGAAAGAATCATTACTTTTAAAGCTTCTCAAGCCTTAGAGGGGTTGAGAAGAAGAAAGTCATTGAGATAATTGAAAAAAACCAATAAAAATTAGGATTACCTCTAAAATTGGCTTGATTCTTTACTTTGAAGTGAAGCCTCCAAGCAATCCTTTGGCCACCAAGAGGAGAAGAGAAATCTTCAAGAGTTGTTCGAGGAGAGAGAAGCTCCAAGCTCCCAAGAGGAGAGGCAAATTAAGGGATAATAGAAATATGCTAATTTTTAGGGTAATACTGGCATGGTATAGCTCAAAGATGAAAATACAAAGGAATGAGGGTCTAGTTATAGGTGAGGGAGGCCATTAACCAAGTCCAACTGGGTTCTAGAGCTTTCTAGCTTCAGTTTGACCCAATTTGGATAAGATTTGGATACGTTTGGCTCCCTTTTTGATCCAGTTTGTTCCAGGAGAGAGAGGAGAGATAAAAATATCACAGTTTTTTGAATTAAAAAACCCAAGTAATGATGAAGAAAAAGGCACCTACTTGATGGGGCTTCCCCTCCTTACCAAGGTGTCAAAAATTAATCATTTCTCCTAAATATCTAATTTTTTTACTAATATACCTTAATTTTTAACTAAAAAACCTTGTACTCAGATAACTCTTCATCTTATGTGAGCATTTACTCATTTTTGGATATTTTCTTTTATTCTTTGGATTTATATCATCCCAACACTTGGATTAATCCTATTGGCCCATTGGAACCTTAATTGGACCATAATCCAAAAATTTCTGAAATGTGGACCCTTAGGCTAAGACCTTTAATACACATAGTTAATTGATTCCTAATGCACATTGGAGAATTTATTTTGAACTTTTGTTTCAGGGAAATATATCTTAGATATTAGGAGAATTTGTATATCTAAAAATATCTCAATATTAAGTTATCTCTCTCTAGGCCAAAACAAGGAAAAACAATATTTTCTTGCATTCTAAAATAGGGGATGATTACAGGGGATTGAGGTAAAATCTTATTCATTATTCAAGCTGAGCAGGAATCTTACAGCCTTGTATTAAGATACCCATGGAGCATATCCCCATAAAAAGAAATTTGTAATGTATCACTCCAGAAACCTATGAGGCAATCCATAATAGCGTGCCATTTGATATGTGACTCATTTTTAATACATGGCATTTTATAAATTGCCTCATTTAAACAAACTACAATTTTTCATAAACTATGTGTTAATAAATGCACAGTTTCATAGATTGCACATTCTTTGTTTTCCTAGACAAAAGACAAGTGACTGTTAACTAGTATACAGGTGACTATTAACTAGCATATAGGTGAATATTAACTAGCATACAAGTGACTGCTAACTACCATACGGGTGACAGTTAACTAGCATATTGGTAATTGTTAACTAGCATACATGTGACTAATAACTACCTAGCTAGAGAACTAACTAGCATACATGTATACTTTTAACTAACTAGCCTCTTTGTTTTCCCAGAGAATAGAAGATTGGTATACTGTTAACTAACATAGGTGACTTCTGTTGATAGCATGCTAGTGAAAAGGTGACTATTAACAAACATATTGGTAACTGTTAACTAGCATACTGGGGATTGTTAACTAGCATATTGGTAACTATTAACTAGCATACATGTGACTGTTAACTAGCTAGAGAGAATAGAATAGGTGCCTCTTTGTTTTGCTAGAGAACAAAAGGCTGGTATAATGTTAAAACTAACATAAGTATTGTTGACAACATGCTAGTGGAAAGGTGACTATTAACACACATATTAATAATTGTTAACTAGCATACAGGTGACTGTTAACTAGCATACTATTAGCTAGCATACAGGAGATTGTTAACTAACTAATGCCTCTTTGTTTTCCCAGTGAAAAGAAGACTGGTATACTGTTAACTACCATACTGGGGATTGTTTAACTAGTATATTGCTAACTGTTAACTAGCTTACCAGGGATTGTTAACTAGCAGTACATGTGACTGTTAAAACTAGCATACCAGGGATTGTTAACTAGTATATTGCTAACTGTTAACTAGCTTACCAGGGATTGTTAACAAGCAGTATGAACTGTTAGCTAGCATACATGTGACTGTTAAAACTAGCATACCAGGGATTGTTAAACTAGCATTGGTAACTATTAACTAGCATACAAGTGACTATTAACTAAACATATTGACTAACTAGAGAGAATAGGTGACTCATTTGAACAAACAACCCTTTTTCATAAACTGTACATGTTAGTTTATACACACTTTAATAGACTGCACATTCTTTGAATGTATATTCATTGTAATGATTATATTTTAGGCCAAAAATTTATAAAATTTTTCAAAAGTCCCTCGAAAAGGCCCTACAAGAGATGAAAAGAAGTATTGATTACATAGTGACTCTAGTGGCTCTAAGTAGGGCCTTGATGAGGAGCTTGGCATTCTGTTTATGGTTACTCTTGGTGTAAGGAGAAACAGGGTTGTTTTGAGGACACCTGGTAGTGATCCAAGTGTATAAGGCCTACAAGGGTTAGGTACCCTATTGACAGGTTGTGATATGATGGATATATAGCCCATCATTAGGCTTACATGATTAATGTAATACAAAAATTGGAGCCCACTTGTTTCGAGCACACACTTAGAAATAAAAAAATGGGAAGATGCCCATGAATAAGGAGATGGTAGCATTGGATGAAAATGCAACATGGGAGTTAGTGTCTTTGCCTAGGAAAAGAAAGCAATTGGATGTAAGTGGGGATATAAGTTCAAGTATTGGATGAAAATGCAACATGGGAGTTAGTGTCTTTGCCTAGGAAAAGAAAGCAATTGGATGTAAGTGGGGGTATAAGTTCAAGTATTGGATGAAAATGCAACATGGGAGTTAGCATCTTTGCCTAGGAAAAGAAAGCAATTGGATGTAAGTGGGGGTATAAGTTCAAGTATAGCACAAATGGTTCAGTGAGCAGGTATAAGGCAAGATTGGTTGCTAAGGGCTATGTGCAGACCTAGGCATTGACTATGAGGAGACATTCAGTCGTCCAATTTCAAGAATGGCAACCATGATAGCTATCATTGCTATGGATGCAAAGCAAAGGGTTGGTCTTCACATCAAATGGATGTAAAGAATGCCTTCTTGTATGGTGATTTGTAAGAAGAAGTTTACATGATGCAGCTACTAAGTTATAAGAGTGATGCACACCCAAATTTGGTGGGCAGGTTAGGCAAAACGTTGTCTCGCTTCTTGAAGCAAGCACCCAGAGCATGGTTAAACAATATCAAGGAGTCTCTTGTTACCTTTAGATTTCAAATATCCAATGCGTATTTTTCACTTTATGTGAAAAGTATAGATAGAGGGATCATGATATTAGTCATTTTTGTGGATGACTTAATCATCACTAGTGATAGTGATGTTGACATACATGATGTCAAGAGGATTTTGAAGAAGAAGTTTGAGATGAAGGATTTGGGTGAGCTTCGGTATAGAGGTGGTGAGATCACCTCATGGCATTTTGTTATTACAGAGGCATTATGGCTTGGACATGTTGTCCAAGTATGGTATGACAACCTGTAAGCCTATTTCAGTGCCATTGTATGACAACGTGTAAGCCTATTTCAGTGCCATTGGTATAGAACACAAAGCTTTCCATAAATACAGGTGAGCTTTTAGAGCACCCCACTACATATAGGTGCATAGTGGGTAGCTTGATCTACATGACCATTACATGCAAGACTTGAGCTATAATGTTGGACTTGTGAGTCAATTTATGTAATCCCTTAGGAAGCCACACTTGGATGTGGCTAGATAGATTCTGAGGTACATAAAGTCCACAATTGACTATGGACTTTTCTATGAGGCTGGTATAGAGATACAACTACATGGGTACATAGATGCTGATTCGGTTGGTAGTGTTATAGATAGGAGGTCTACTAGCTATTTTATATTTTCATTTGGGAGTGTTGCTATAAGTTGGAGAAGTAAGAAGCAGCCAACAATTGCCTTGTCGAGTACAGAGATAAAGTACAAGGGTGCTGCTATGGAAACTTATGAGGTACCTTAGTTTCAAAAGCTACTTTGGTGATATGGGTGAGCTTGTGGATAGGGCAGTTGTTATTTATTATGATAACATGAGTAGCATCATAGAGTCGGTCAATAACCCAATATACCATGCTATGATGAAGTACATTGAGGTGCATTATCACTTTTTTTTGGAGAAGGTTCTATTAGGTGATGTAGATTTGTTATATGTCAGCACACAGAGGATCAAGTGGCTAATATCTTTACAAAGTCATTGGGCATAGAGAAGCTCCACAGGTTTAGGAGCTTCCTTGGAGTGCAATGTGTGGAGTTGAGCTTGAGGGGGAGTGTTGAGATATTGATAACCTGCCTAGGTGATAGCTTCCACACTTATGCCACTAGCATGGTTGGTGAGACTATGTTGATATGCCGCCAGTGGGGTTGACACACTATGTGATAGCCACTTTGAGTCATGGCATAGTTGTAGCACCAGCTCATATGGTCAGGTTCACACTATGGTTGGGAAGCTAAGGGAACAATTGTTCGTGAAGAAGCTTCTAAGGGTAAGAGTAGGGAAGTTGAGATTTTGTATAAAGAACTCATGACCCTTACCTAGGGAGGTGATAATGTAATCTAGTAGAACAAGGTTATGGCCCAAAGAACCATCACTAGGAAGAAGATGACAAAGCTCAACATCATCACTAACAGTTTCCTTGATTTTCCAGGTGACTTTAACTGTCCGAGTTCCCATCATGGGGAGATTACATTGGAAAGAATCCCAAATGGGGATTCACTTTACTTTGATCAACCATTTGAATGACCCAATTGGTTGGTTGCAATCCTTGTAAGCCAAGGTCTTCCATTGTTTGATATGTCATATGCATTGTTGAACCTCCATCACTTAGGGCATTTGATATATAAAAACCTTATATTCATATTCCTGCTTTAGGAGTGATAGGATCAAGGAAAGCATCAACTTCATGCACTTATTTATCCACCTTCGAGGGGTTCTTTGTGCTTTGGTATATTAGTGGTCTCAATCCTCTTTGTTTGGAGAGAAGGGTTTCAATCACTTCCTACAAGGTGGAGAGAAGACTAAGAGCTACCTAAAAGTTATATTTTGTTGGAAGGTATCTAGGTCCTTTAGAAGATTATACTCCTTAACTAGCTCCATGATATTCTCCAATCTTGTTGGAAAAGGGGCAACTCCTTTTTGATAACTTTGGGGTTTTGCAAGTGTAGGACATCAACAAAGGCATCTTTAGCAAGAAACCCTAGTTAGAGTGGTTCTTAAGTTTCTTCCTCTATAATATCTTTGATGCTTCTCCCTCCTTGTTTCAAAATTGGAATATATTCCTTTTGGATATTTGCCTCTCACATCAACAATTGTGATTTTGAGGAACACTTTTCTTTCTTTTTTCATTTGAGAAGGGGTTGAGAGAATTTCACCTTCTTTGGAGGTGCTACCACCTTGGGGTCAAGAGTTTGTTTTCTTATCTATGTGATTACTACTTTTACCAACTCAACTAGGTTGGCACTTATTGGTGGCTTTGGATTACTTCCTTGTGATTATTCCATGGACGTTGAAAGATGGGGATAATCTTTGGCTGTGTGACATTCTCCTTTGCACATCTTTCACACAAGGTCTTGTACCACTCCTACTTCCTTGGTTTAGGACAATTTGGAGATATATGGTCATTCTCCCCACACCTAAAACATTTCACTTGGCTTCTTTGATTAGCACTTTGAGGTCTTCCTCTATAATTTTGGAATGGAAACCTCCCAGTTGGGGCCAAACTCTTGGGGCTTGGGACCAATATCCCATGTTGTTATCTTGACTTCTAAAAGGTTGAATCTTTCTTCTTCTTTTATGCAGTTGCTTTAAAGAAAAAATCTCCGTATTAAGATTCTTCTTGAGAAAATATGAACAAAAGGCTCCTAGAATTATGGGCTTCCTAGTGCATTTTGTGGCTAAATGTCCTACTTGATGAAACTTGCCACACCATATGTTGGCCCTTACGGTGTCTCCAACTAGTCTTGATGGGCTCAAAGAAGCAACAATGTTTATAGTTATGGAATTTACTTGTTCTCCATGTTGAGAAAACGTGGTGCTCATGCTAGATAAAAAAGATGTGGAGGAGAGAGACCCTAAAATACAATAAATGAACTTGTTTATTAAGTTGCTTATGCATACAACTTGGCCTTTACACCATACCAGATGCCTTCTAGCTTTGCCTTTAAATAGGTGAGCTAGTGGACTATAAGTTCATTCACACACACACCCTTCTCCTACCCTTTTACTTGACCTTAGTCTCTTAATACCCCCCCCTTAATACCAACTATGAAAGAATTGGAATAGGTGGTATTGGACATAGGTTGCCTTTATAACATTAGGCGTACAAGGTTAGGAATATAGGTGTTGTTTCATTGAGATTTAAAACAAGTGCTCAGTGGAGTTAGAGGGTGATGTAAAGTTAGCCTCGGTTAGGACATTTAGAAGTGATATGTCCCGTTTGTTTACACTTGTTACATCTCATCTTGTTGGGATATTTGATCCAACAATTATTTGCAAAATGACCTACCTTTTTGCAATGGGCACACCTTACTTGATGTGACAAAGCTTGTTCGATATTCAATGAAGTGGTCGCACTTGAAAATTTAGCTCCTCCCTTTGGCCTCTTTTCTTTGTCAAGACAAGATTGACTGAATCCTTCAAGGGTGGGATTAGGTATGTTCTTCAGTGTGGTGACTAAGGTGGGGTACACCTTCTTGACTGCTTTTAACAAAACAACCACTACATCATCTTCATCCATTCTCGCATTCAGTGATGCAAGTTGAGCCATAAGGCCCTTCTAATGAGAGATAAAGGCTCCAATTCCCTCTCCCTCTTTGAGCTCCAAGCTGAAAAATTCAATTTTAAGAGACTAAGGTCAAGTAAAAGGGTAGGATAAGGGTGTGTGTCTCTTAATACTCCATCAAGGCATACATTAATTCCTTCTTAATATTATCCAAGGAGATGGAAAAGTATCCTTTCATATTCTTTTCAATTACATTGTTGGACTGGCACGTAGGAGCTTGGTGGGGGTCTCTACTATGTGATTGCATATTTTGGCCTAGAAGATGGGGAGTTTCTCCATATTTGACTTTGTTAAGGGGCTTGACCTTGTTGATAGTTCCAAGAAGATTGGTTTCACTATAGATTTCATAAGAAACCTATTCAAGAATGCATTAAAAAAAAATAAAAAACATGTCTCATGTACCTAGGAGAGTGATGAAGAAAAGAACATAAGCAATCATCATAGTCCATTCGCGAAAGCTACCCATGGTACTAACGAAAAACAAACATCCATAAAATTCTAGGGCTCCCAAAAACTAATAAAAACATTAATCCATAAATTACACATTAATTTGTCATAATTTGTAATATTAACCCCACCAATGTGCTCAAATGCCATTTTCCCTTTAATTTGAGTGGTTAAATGACTATGTTTGGACACCGAATGTGAAAGTAACGACCACTTGAAAAAACTATCTTAGGTAGTTTCACTAGCGAAACTAGGTTTGAGAGAAAGTCTCTTGTATTTTTTACCTTTATATCTAGAATAGTTTCTCGAAATTAAATGTATGTAGATTTTGAAATAACTAGGGGATAGGTTTATTGGAGAAGATTTTGGAATAACTAGGGGATAGGTTTATTGGAGAAGATTTTGAAATGTATGTAGATTTTGAAATAACTAGGGGATAGGTTTATTGGAGAAGATACCAAGGAAACAAAAAAAGAAGAAGGCTCCAAGCTAGTTTCTTTAAAGAAACTAACCGTTTTTTAGAAGCTAAACAGTTCTTTAAAAATACCTTCCATGATGCTTTGAGAGATGATAAGTTTAGATTTGTATTACAATCATTAGGCAAATGATAGAGCCAAGATGGAAAGTAGAGCTTCTTTGTCTCTGATAATGAAGTCTCTAGGTTCCTCCCACATTCGAATATTTCTAGTAGTAAATGTAATAGGGTGTGCGTGTGTGTGTAAAAAAACAGCTTTGCATGTTGCATGCTTTGTATACAAGCTTGTTGTTGCCTGTGCCATTTCCCCCCTTGTAATAGGGTGTCAAATCTTTGTTGCAGGCTCTGTGAGAGAAGATGGAAGGCTCCACGTGTTGATTACCCTAAACAAAAGAAGTTTTGTGTGACAAAGCAAGAGTTTCATGGATGAATATGGTCTGAGTATGGAGGGAATCGATCCCTGTACACTTAGGGATGAGCAAATCTCTGAACATCAATGGTTGTCCATCTTCAAGGAGGCCAGAGACTACACCAAGCATCGAGTCCAATGTAATGAGATTCGAGAAGAGGCATTCCAGGAAATGATGGTGTTACCATAAGGTATATCAATGACCCCCCACTAATCAAGATATCACCCGATCGTTTGCACAAGGCTATGTGGTTCATAAATGTCCACCAAGCAAAAAGGGTGAGGGAAGGTCAACAATTACTATAGCATGGGCCAGCTTTGCTGATTGAGGACCATGTTAAGGACCTAGAAGACAAAGGCTTCTTGCAGTGCCAAATTGGAAAATGGAGGGCAATGAATCCGGGTTGGGAAACCTTTGCTAAACCAGACCTTCAAGAGAAAAAGCCCTTTGCTAGAGGTACTATGCCTTCAAATGAAGGCGATGACATATCTCAAGATTAAGGACCATCCAGTGTCACGAGAGGTGCCAAATTGGAATGCCCTATTGACTTTGAGAATGTCAGTGTAAGGCCTTGGGATTGGTTAGTTCACTCAATGCTATGGTCATACATGTAAGATTCCTCCTCAGCCGGAATAATGAATAAGCTTTACGTCAATCCCTTGTAATCATTCCATGTTTCTAAACGCAAAAAATATTATTTTTCCTTGTTTTTGCCTAGAGAGATGACAAATTCTAGAGAGAGTTAACTCAATATTGAGATATTTTTGGATATAAAAATTTTACAAATATCAAAAATATATTTCCCTGAAACAAAAGTTCAAAATAAATTTTCCAAGGTGCATTAGGAATCAATTAAAAATGATTTAAAAGACCTTAGCATAAGGGTCAAGATTTTCAAAAATTTCTGGATTATGGTCCAATTAAGGTCTTATGGGCTAATAAGATTAATCCGAGTGTTGGGATGAGATAAATCCAATGAATAAAAGAAAATACCCAAAAATGAGTAAATGGTCACATAAGATGAAGAGTTGACTGAGTACAAGGTTTATTAGTTAAAAATTATGAGATATTACTAAAAAAATGAGATATTTTAGAGAAATGATGAATTTTTGATACCTTGGTAAGGAAGGGGAGACCTTTGAGGTAGATGCCTCCTTCACATGTGTGGGAGGGTCTTTAATTAAAAAATATTAAGATATTTTTATCTCTCCTCTCTCCTGGATCAAACTGGATCAAAATGGGAGCTAAACTGGTCCAAATCTTGTCCAAATTCACCCAAACTGAAGCAGGAAAATTCTAGAACTTAGTTGGACTCAGTTAGTGGCCTCCATCACCTATAAATAGACCCTCATTCTTTTGTATTCTCATCTATGCCAATATCACATTAAAATACTCATATTTTCTATTATCCCTTAAAAATCCTCTACTTTTGGAGAGATTGGAGCTTCTCTCTCTCTTCAACAATCCTTGGAGCTTTCTTCTCAACATACTAAACCAATTGATTGGTTGGGGGCTTCGTTCTAAGATAAAGAAGAAAGCAAGCCAAATCTAGAGATAAGAAGTAATTTCATGATTTTCATTAATATTCTCAAAAGATTTCACTTCTCAACCCCTCTCAAGCTTGAGAAGTTTCAAATTTCAATGCAAATCAAGATTTCTATAAGGATTATTATGATTAATCACAAAAAGGTTAATCTTTATGATTAATTAGGATGGTTTTATGCATATCTCTCTCTCCCAAAAAGAAGTCATTCCTATGACTAATTCTTTATTCAAATGGATGCTTCGCATTGATAAATTCTCAATTCAAAAATCAAACTCTATACTAGTTAAGCTAGAGGTTAAGAAAATGGCTTTTTTATGCTTTTATGGTAATAAAATTATGGTAAACTTATGATTTAATTCCATAAATTGGATTTAGGTCTAAGGATAGTTATTCTATCATAATTGTATTACAAAGTCTTATTCTTTCTAAAAATATCAAAAATTATCAGTAATAGCACAGCGAAGCCATGGTAAGATTTTTAGAAATTAATACATAACTCATTTTTATGCATAATGTGAAAAGAGGACTTCCTACCATATTTTAGGATTAGTCATCCTATGCTAAAAGAATGATTTTTCATCACATTCATGGAAAACTTTTTTTTTTGTATGTATACATAAATAATTAATTAAAGAAAAGAGAAATTTTTGGTATTTTTATTTTTTTTGAAAAAAGAGGAATCCCCATGATAATGGAGATCCATGTAATTAAATGGAAAAAGAGAAAATTTGATATATTAAAATAATAATTATTTTTATTTAAATTTTAAGAGAAATTTTAGATAAATTTATTTTATGCATGAGAAAATTTAAATGATAAAAGAGGAATTCCCATGACACTTGGAATTCAATAATTTAAATGGTAAAAGTGGTATTCTTGGCATAATTGAATTAATGGATATTTTTATTTAAATTTAAAGAGAGATTTTAGATAAAATTATTTTATACATGATAAATTTATTTTATGATAAAAGAGGAATTCCCATGACAATTGGAATCCAATCATTAAATGAGAAAAAGAGAATTTTAAGCTTATTCAAAAAAATGGATATTGGTATTTAGTTAAAAGAAGAATTTTTATGGTATTTAAGTAGAGAAAGATTTGAATTATTTTTTGGTGACAAAAGAGGAATTTTCACCAAAATTCCACCTAGAGAACTAGAGTTGATAAATTAAAGTGGTAGAAAGAATATCTTTAGATATTTATGCGAATAATTCACCAAATTGATATTTCCCAAAATTAGATTAAATGGAAGAAGAGTATTTTCATAAAAATCTGATATTCTCATATAAAACCATTTCTTAATCTATTATGGTTAAGAAGGAATGAAATTCATAAAGTTGGAATTTTCTTATGGTTAGAAGTTCAGTAGATGTTTATCTGAAGAAAATCCTTGTTAGAACTAAACCGAATGATTTTGGTTAGACCACGACTATGAGAGGGACGGTCAGTAAACTACTTGTCCATCTCTCGATCTGAATAAAGCAAAAACTTCATGACCAATTCCAGTTCTTAAATACAAAGAATAGTCTACCGTTGAAATAACCTAGTTTTTCCTTGACTGAAATCACTAAGAATCTAGTTGGACATTCAGTCAAATGATGGGTAGATTACCCTGATGAGAGATCAATGATTCTCATTATGAAATTATGGATTAAGGAAAAAGGGTTTTGTGGAACCAATCTCAAATTGAAAATTTTACTTGCATAGAACCTCTGTTTTCTTTTAAAGGAGTGATTTATGCCAAAATGCTGGAAGAAGCATTGGTATGTGTTCAGCTAAGAAGAGGTTCATTGCAACAGCTGTTGGCGGGGAGTCGTCGAGGGACGTTGCTAGTGCAACAAAGCCTGCTGAGGTCTTGACCAGCCTCGGTACGGTTAAAATGGTGCGCTTTCGGTACAATGGGTGAGGACCGACGAAAGAGTCCCTGAGTGAAGTGCTAGGACACCTAAGTAGGATCCTAGAGGGTTCTGACCAGGTGATGCACAGGTTTGCAATTGCTAGGACACCCATGCGTGCGTCGAGGAAGATTTGGATGGACTAAAAAGAATGACTTTTACGAATCAAATTTTGATATTGGATCTCGTTGGCTGGCTAGCTAGTCTTCAATGGAGAGTCCAGACGACATATTTTGTAATACAATGGACTCAATATTTTAGAGGATTATGATCAGTAATACTATGATTTTCATTGAAGGATTATTTTAAAGATAGCCGACTCTATTATAATGGCAATTTCATATTGGGTGTGTACGTGGTATGCCTACCTTAAATTTTGCATGAAACGTCGGGGCTAGGGGGCCTGGGAACTCTTTTCCTCGGTACCCGCACAAAACATAACCAAATTTTTATAAAGAAATCCCACTAATAAAGTGATCGCACAGTTGGCTAAACCCATGGGCCGGTTGGGGTAGGCTGGGGATCGGGGGATTCCTGTGATAAAATTAAGTTACGATTAGTTACGTTAGTTAGATTAAGTCTTGGGAAGACCCTTGTTCTATGGGAGGGAATCAATGGCTGTGCCTCGTTAAAGGAGGAAAAAAGTGGTGATTCAATGGACCAAGTGTAAGTCTCTTCTTTGATCTGACCATGTGACTTTAGGTTCAGTCGGATCAGTTTGAATAGTTAAGACTTTGACTCGTTAGATTAATTCTCCCGTTAGATGATTTTCATGGCAGAATCGCATGTGCCTTGCAGGTGAGGGAAGTTTTTTCGGGCTCGGTTTTGGAGGAACTGTCGGGCTAATCTCTTGTCCAGATATCCGTGGGCGAGGCCCCAAGTGTGGATCCTTGCCCCGCGTGAGAGGCTGACGCTGCTTCCCCCGTCATGTGACCTCGGAGGGGGCACTGCCCGCGCGGAGGGGGCGGGGGTCTCACAATGCATGCAAAATCTCACCTACAGGATATTTCTACTTGCTTGGAGGAGGCAAGGGTTGAGAAGAAGAGCAGCGAGGCCATGTCAGATGCCATCAACAATATTCGGCAAACTCTATTATCTGCCCAAGATCAAATTGTTAGCCCTACCTAAAGGTACGAATGAGGTTGATGAAGCACGCATAAAGTTGGAAGCTACCATAGCTTCCTCGAAAGCTACACTTCATCTTCTAGGTGTTTTAGCTGAAAATGCCACTAGTCCTGACTTGCTAGACAAGGTCATTGCATTGTAGGTATGCGTGCAAGCTTTGTGTTTCACCTAAAGCATTATATTTTGATTTTTATTATCTCTCTTTAGACCTAATTGGTGTGTCGCTTGTCATGTCTTCATGTAGATTGACCATGCAGAACACAGAATCGGACTATCTGGCACCTTGAAGGCCAATGCATCCTTGTAAAAGAGATATCGATTCACCTACTAAATGGAAATAATGTTTCCATTTGCCGCAAGCAAATGTTCAGACTACTACCTCTCTGCTATAGTTGGATAATACATGTGTTCGGTGTTGGTTTTCACTTTAGGCAGAGGACTTCATGGTGATGGTGGTTTTGCCATGCAAACACCCTTATCATCTATTGTGCTTTGCAACAACAACTTGCCTGATGGATGGTTGTTGTAGGGATTCTACATTAGGAATTTTTTGGACCCAAAGAGGGCCTCTTGGATTAGCTTTTGATTAGGAATGGAACAATAAGAGGAGGGCTGTGACCCTAGGGGGCCTAAGCTTTGGTTTGCTAATGGGGCCTAATTACTACTCTTGTCCCCCTACCTCCTAGGCCCAAACTTAGAGGTCCCCCACCGAGTATCGCGTAGGGAGCTTAGGGGAGAGTGCCAGAACAGTGCGAGTTTTGAGCCTGCACCGTTGCTGTAGAGCCTAAATTCGCACTATTTTGGCACAACTTCCTCAGCCCTTCAGGAGCAATTCTGATGCATTGGATGACAAATAATGTATTTTTACACATGATTAAAGGTATTTTTATCTTGTAAATTATTATTTTTCATAATCAATGTACTCAACTTTATTATAAATGCATCAGAAATGATTCTGAGTGGCTGGGGGAGCAGTGCTAGAACAGTGCGTATTTTGAGCTTGCACCACTGCTGTAGAGCCCAAATTCGCACTGTTCTGGCATAGCTTCCCCAACCCTCCCAGGAGAAATTCTGATGCATTGGATGACAAATAATGTACTTTTACATATGATTAAAGGTATCTTTATCTTGTAAATTATTATTTTTTATAATTAATGTACTCAACTTCATTATAAATGCATCAGAAATGTACTTTTATATATGATTAAAGGTATTTTTATCTTGTAAATTATTATTTTTTATAATTAATGTACTCAACTTCATTATAAATGCATCAGAAATGATGCTGAGTGGCTGGAGGAGCAGTGTCAGAACAGTGCAAATTTTGAGCCTACAAGCGCCGCTACCTACAGAGCCTAAATTCGCACTGTTCTGGCATAGCTTCCCCAGTCCTCTAGGAGTAATTCTGATGCATTGGGGATGATGACAAATAATATAATTTTACACATGATTAAAGGTGTTTTTATCTTATAAACTTTGTTTCTCACAATTAGTGTACTCAACTTCATTATAATCAAAAATGATTCTGAGTGGTTGGGGGAGTAGTGCCAGAACAGTGTGAATTTTGAGCTTGCACTGTTGCTGTAGAGCCCAAATTCGCACTGTTCTGGTGGCATAGCTTCCCTAGCCCTCCACCAGGAGCAATTTTGATGCATTGGATGACAAATAATGTATTTTTATACATGATTAAAGGTATTTTTATCTTATAAATTATTGTTTTTCATAATTATTGTACTCAACTTCATTATAAATGCATCAGAAATGATCCTGAGTGGTTGGGGTAGCAGTGCCAAAACAATGCGAATTTTGAGCCTGCAGCGCCGCTACAGAGCCTAAATTCGCACTGTTCTAGCATAGCTTTCCCAGTCCTCTAGGAGTAATTCCAATGCATTGGATGACAAATAATGTAATTTTACACATGATTAAAGGTGTTTTTATCTTATAAACTATTGTTTCTCCCAATTAGTGTACTCAACTTCATTATAAATGAATCAGAAATGATCATGAGTGGCTAGGGGAGCAGTGCTAGAACAGTGCAAATTTTGAGCCTGCATTGCCGCTGCAGAGCCTAAATTCGCTCTGTTCTGACATAGCTTCCCCAATCCTCTAGGAGCAATTTTGATGCATTGGATAATAAACATTGTATTTTCACACATGATTAAAGGTGTTTTTATCTTGTAAACTACTGTTTCTCACAACAATTAGTGTGCTCAACTTCATTATAAATGCATCAGAAATAATCTTGAGTGGCTAGGGGAGAAGTGCCAGAAGAGTGCAAATTTTGAGCCTACATCGTCGTTGTTGCAGAGGTCAAATTCACACTGTTCTGGCGCACAGCTTCCTCAATCCTCCACATAAGCATTTCTGATGCCTTGGGTGACAAATTGGCACATGATAGACACTCCATGTTAAACAAACATGATGACATCAAGACATTGTAAGAGAAACTTAAAATTTTAATTATCAGAAGGTTACAAATGAAAGCCAGATAGGCTTGTTACAAAGGGGGGTTTGAAACAAAAGAGTCAAAAAGAAGGTTAACTTCTAAGATCTCTATATCGTGTCTCTCTCACCTTGAATGCACCGAGCTAGTTACATGTCCTTCGCAGATATGGTAATCCTCTTTGCATGTATTGCAAGGAGGTTGGTATCTTCAAAAAGCCCAACAATGTAAGCCTCTTGGAGGCTTCTTGCAATGCTTCAAGGGCAATACCCTACACACGGAACTATATCCTATATCGTTGGAGAATCTCCTTCACTATGCGAGCGAAAGGGGCTTTCTCATCAGCAACTCAGTGTTCCTCTGATAAAACTTGATTTCTTGATTTATTGTTGTGATGCTTGCAATTGAGATTGGAGGGCAGCAGCTAGACGGGTACAACAGGAATACGCGAACAGCAGCTAGGCGGGTACTGCAGGTGGTACAGCAGGTACACAAGGGCAGCAGCTAGGCGAGTATCTCCAAGCGTGAAGGGGCAGGTACAGCAGGCGTGGAGGAGGCGGCGGGTAGCAGCCGTGTTGAAGGAAAGATCCACCACCAACCCACAAGTGGGTATTTTTCCATGCAATGCTATTATTTAAAGGTGATAAAACCTTTAATCAAATTATTACTTTGGGCCCCACCCTCATTAGCAAGTGTCCAGTCCCTATTTAAATTGAGTGTGAACACAATACCTTATAAATATTAAGGTTCACTCAAGTTTATGGATTTTACCATTTAAAAGGGCGAAAATAAAAATACTTACCACCTGTTCACACGCCACACCACCGAGTCAGTAAACAGCATTCCACGGTACACTGGGAGCGTCCTCGTCCAGTGTACTGACATGGCATAACAGGTAGACAAGCGCAAATGTTCATTTTGTCCTTTTTTTTTCTAGACATCCTGAAGACACTGACAGTTGTACATTGATTTGTCTCATAGGTCGAGTTCGGCCTCTAGTAGACGTTAATACAACTTTCTTTCTTTCTCTCTCTCCCTTTCAAATGGGCGGGCGGGCAGGCAGATTATATGACAGGAGGATTTATTGTTGCTTTGTGGATTTTCGCAAAGCTTTTGACACAGTACCGAGACCCAGACTGATGCGCAGACTACAGGAGATGGGAGTGCCCACAGAGCTGATTTGGGGAATCATGGCTTTATACAGGACAATTGTGGGGTAGGTATGTATGACTCAGGGTATATCTGAGATGGTTCACTCCACTACTGGTGGGGTGAAACAAGGCTGCCCCCTTTCTCCCACATTATTTGGGATGTATGTGGATGAGGTTTCGGACTATGTAGAGCGGGAGGGTGACAGAGGAGCACCCACACTGGCAGCCATATTGATCCCCATACTACTTTATGCTAATGATATCGTCCTCCTCTCAGACTCAACCGAAGGGCTTCAGTGACAATTGGATGCCTTACATGACTTTTGCACTCAGCCGGACCTCTCTGTTCACCTTGGTAAAACCAAGGTAATGGTCTTCAATACCTCTCGCCCCGTCACATGCAGATTGAGCTTCACATATAGAGGGGATGATGTGGAGATTGTCTCATCCTATGTCTACCTTGGTGTCACTTTTAGTGGCCCACGCTTTACCATGCTTCCCGCAGCACATGCCAGAGTGACACAGGGATATGCAGCCTTGAGCTTACTTGAGCGGCAGTGCTTCCAAGCACATTTCCAGGAGCCCAGGACGAAGGGATGGCCTTTTGACACCCTCGTCACACCAGCCTTGCTGTATGGAGTAGCTTTCTGGGGGTCAGATTTATCTGATGAGGATTGGCAGCGAGTTGAGAGGCCCCAGGTCATGATGTTCTGCCGTATGATCCGCAGCAAACCATCAGTCCCACACCAGATTATCCAGGCAGAGTTTGCTGTAGCCCCGATGGTAGTGGAGGCACTCTTCCAGACAATCACGTACCTTCATCACATCAGTCACATGGATCTCCACCACAAGTACCCAAGGCTTGCCCTGGAGTGCTCCAGACAGCTAGCACTTGAGGGGCACTCTAGAGTATGGTATGCATTGGTTTCCACTTGGTTCTCAGTATACGGGCTCTGCATGGACCGCCTACCCCCCCCCTCAGTGGACCCCCCTTTTTTCCAGCTGTCTCACGAGGATACCAACCGGGTTATCCGGTTAGATCTTCTTAGCCTCTACACACATTGCACATGGATCACACCCCCGGAGCTCCCCACAAACATGCACTTTTACAGAGACCACTTCCTCACACTCACTGAGGATGGATTCATCCAACAGCCGGGCTACTTGAGTGTTCACATGTCCCATGCCATGCGGATGGCGATTGGCCAGATATGGGTTTCTTCCCACCGCCTCAGAGTGGAGACAGGTAGAGCTGAGCGCATCTTCAGAGCCGGGAAGCTCGTACGGACACCCAAAGAGGAGAGGATCTGCCGACTATGCCACACAGAGGTTGAGATGGAGGAGCATTACATATGCCGCTGCCTAGTATACTATGAGATCCGCGGGAGGTTTCACTGTCTATTTCGTGAGGGATTCAGTCCACTCTCTAGGATCATTGACTTCCAGGACCAGCATTGCCTGGGCCTCTTCCTGCTTGAGCTCCGCAGACACGGGGACACCTTCTTGAGACAGAGGCCCCAGCCACCCCGCCCCCTCCCTCGGCAGCCAACCATCACCAATTTCTTCCAGACCCAGGAGGTGGACACCGACATAGTGGATCTTGTGGACCCTCCACGAGCTGCTCTGAACCTACCTCGCCTGAGAGGAGTTACCTCGGACCGAGCCTCTGCACTCCAGCGTGCCCGACGCCCTCGACCCCCCTGTCGGCCACGATCACCTCATCAGCTCCAGATCCAAGACATGCTCCACCAACTATCGAGCTACCTTTCCACGTGACATAGCTGAGGGAGACCTCTCGACCATACTTGTCAACCCCATGCTTGACATTTTGGAGAGTGGTATACCATCTACTCGGAGCTGATGTTGCTCCCATGTTTTTATGTCCTTAGTACTCCATGACGACTTTCCATGGACAGTTTTGTATCACCCAACTGAGATAGCTATATATATGTTTTCATTCTGTTTTATTTTCCATTCCATGATGAGATATGCCATGGACATTATTGTGCAACTTTGGTCTCATAGGCCCATTGGGTCTTTAGGAGACGCTTAATATCTCTCTCTCTCTCTCTCTCTCTCTCTCTCTCTCTCTCTCTCTCTCAGATACAGATGTACTTACAGCACAACTGAGCAAAGTAGTCCCCTTCGTGGACTTAGGAGACCCTATCTCTATTATAGTAAAGGGTACACAGGCAAAAGTCTCCTATATGGACAACAATGAGAAAATAGTAGTGATGAAGCAAACAAGGTCTCTCCAAGGGACAAAGGTATGGATAGCTGATGAACTCACCCCACTACAACTCAAGAACAGATCGGCAAAGCTGAATAAAGTTAAAGAAGCAAGAAAGAATGGCAAATGGGCAATATATAGAGGAGGACAAGCAATCATTAAAGAATTCCGTACCCCACCCTTCTCAAGAGCAAATCCATCCATGGATGAAATATAACTATTTTTATTTTGAACCTCAATTTCGAACTAGATGCAATAGAACCCATTGTAATTTAAACTCTTAAGAGTCTTAAGACTTGGGCTCTCCCTAGAGACAGATATGCTCGCTTAGCCCTGGAGTCTTCACGACAGTTGGCATCACAGGGAGACGGATCATGTTGGTATGCACAGATGAGAGCTTGGTTCCAACTGCATGGCTTTAGTATGGACAGGCTACCACAATTTCAGTACTCCCTGGATGCACCCTCCCTCTCTCTCACACCAGCAGAGATTACCAGACTTATTAGGCAGGACTTGATTCAGCTGGACACTAGAAGGACATGGATACAGCCGACACACGAGCTTGGTACGAAGATGGCTTTCTATAGAGATCATCTTCTCCAGCTCATGCAGGATGGGTTTGTGATTAGACCCAGCTACATGGATACTCATCTTTCTCATGGGGTACGGTGTGCTATTGGTCAAATGCACACATCCTCACACCAACTAGAGATTGAGACTAGCAGATTCAGAGGAGTACCAGCTGAGGCCAAGATTTGTCAACTGTGCCAGATGGAGCCAGAGACAGAGTTACATTACATATGTCACTGTCCAATATATTCTGAGATATGAGGCCGTTTTCACTGCCTGTTTAGAGAGGGTTTCGGACCACTTTCTAGAGTCATGAGATACCAGGATCAGAGATGCCTCGGATTATACTTGCTGGAGCTTCGTAGACATAGAGAGGGTCTCTTGAGAGGGAGGGGATCAGAGAGGGAGAGACACCCACAGAGGCAGATTACAGACTTCTTTCGACCAGAGATTGAGCAGTCAGGCCAGCAGGCATTGCAGCTAGCCCCAGAGTATAGCCACACCAGAGGTGATTGATCGGGCTATAGTGTTGGGGCGGTCCAGGCGCCCCAAGATGAGAGGCCCATCTCGACACCGGCGGAGACTACAACAGAGGATCAGGACCATACTAGCAAGGCATGGGAGACGTCAAGTCAGAGTACTCACCATGGAGGACATTGAGGATATCCGCCCCATCGACCGATGAGAGACATCTTTGGATAGTGATGTGTATGATGCTTACCTTTGTTGCTGGAGTTTTCCTCCCAGATGTTATCCATTAGGAGCTCTCAGTACCGTACTTTTCCTCATAGTTGTTTCAATTTCAGTTAGTTGTTTAGTTGTTTTTAGCTTTTCTTACAGACATTATATCAGATCCACCAATTGTTGTAACCTTTTTGGTTTCATAGGTCATTTTGGCCTTCTGAAGATGTCATTTTGGCCCACCAGGGGGTCAAAGATAGATATGCAGGATTGTTTGAGGAGCACTCTTCACTACATCAGTTGATGGAGGCCTCGGACCAGCGACAGCTTGGCAGACTACTACTAGAGCTTCATAGTTCTCGAGAGAGACTCCTCCAGACACCCGCTCCCACTAGGGGTGGGAGACAGTCCCAGCTCACAGATTTCTTCCAGAGAGCTATGCCAGTGCCAGCTGATGTACCACATGGGGTGACCGCACACTGGGTTCCCGTGAGGAACAGCTTTGCTCCCCTCCAGGAGGAGACCCCTGCGACGACTGAGGACCAGGAGATGCCAGCACCCCCTCCTTCACCCCCCCCACCCCCATCCCCCCCTACCGCCTCGCTTCCACCTTCGCCGCCTCCCGTCCCCTCTCCGGTTTCGGCAGCGGCTCCTTCTCCACCTCCCTCGCCCCCTCCTCCTCCCCCCCTGCCTGCCTCAGCTCCTCGAACCCTACTATAGAGCTATTGCTTCAGATCCCACGGTGGTACAGAAGTTTGATCCGCTCAGCTTGGGAACACTACCAACTTTGGAACCATGGGGCCCCGACCTTTACAACACATTTTTTTTCACAGAGAGCTATGGCGTCAATCAACACACAGGTGAGGTCTTGGACATTGAAGGGTAGAGGCATAAGGTGCAGCTGAGCGTGGAGCTGATGCGCGCAATGCTTTGGCGTTTCCTCATATGATGTTCGCCTCAACAATGCAACAAAGCTCACTAGAGGCCTGTACAGGGGAAACCCCAACAAGGATGGAGTTGAGTGGGGGAACATAGCATAGGAGGATCTGGTTAAGCCTATAAGAGCTTTGCAGTTTCTACTTACTACTAGGTGGACCGACCGATTCAACCACTGTAGTATGACCACATTGGCTAGAGTCCACCAGAGCAAGATGGTGAATTGGGCCCACTATCTCTTCAGAGAGCTATACGCAATTTTCTTGAACCCCCAAGGAAAGCTAGCTACTGCTGCAACCTTATTGACTAGGGTCCTCTATTATGGTGTTGGATGGGAAGAATTGCCAAGGGCAACCCAGCTAAGCGGGCCAGATGCGGCGGTGATCTCTCTACCCTCACCATCCAGTTCTCCTAATCCACCACCAGTGAAGAGGCCCCATCACGCGCTAGATGTCATAGAATAGGTTCTACCGCCCCCCAACCCCAGGCCAACATAGGAGGAACTTGCAACAGCTACAAAAGCCAGTAAGAAGGCCGAAGAGGAAGAGGAAGAGGAAGAGGAAACCATATTTTTTCAATAGAAGCCTGTTTGAAACATTGCCTCCTGAAATATTCCAAGAGATGCCATCATATGCAAAGGCTGACCCTTCCTCCCCCAGTGCCACACATAGAACACCATGAACACTCTTCGTTGGGTCCGCTCGGGCAGTTTCAGTTCCAGTCAAGCATACATGCAGCCCATGGAGATGTTCCAAACTTTGCACTTGGCTTCTCACATATGGCACGCGAGCTCATCACCCAAATGATAGAGTGCATCTACAGGCAACAAGAGGTGGTGCAGATGTCCCAAAACGGGAGAGGCTCTTAGCTAAGGCCTAGGAGGGTGCAATGTCTAAAGACCTATAGCAGACATACCTTCAGTATATGGAGCTCCAGAAGAAGTTTGATCAGCAACCGAGCAATTGGGCACTGCAATTGCTCACATCACTGAGCTCCAACAGCATGTCATAATAGCCCATACAACGGTCGAGAGCTCATCACGAGCTTACCGTAATTGAAGGCCTGCATCAGGAAGCCATGAGTCTGGCCCAGATATTAGAAAACCTCCTCACCCGCACTTAAGCAGATTTTGCAAAGCATCGGGTCCTCACCGAGGCCACTATCCACTCTTTGCAAGAGCAGCTTGGCGATGCTGAAGCTAGGGTAGCCCTGCCTCCCCCTTCACCCTCTGCTGCCTCATCTAGCACAATGGTAATGTCGAACACAAATATATTGGTGCTCAATTTGTGTAATGTTTTTTATGAGCTCATTCATTGGTGATTAACGTGAACATGATGAGTTATATTTTGTGATTAGCGTGCATCTTTTTTTTTTCCGAGAAAAGATCCTTTTATTAGTTATGTAAAAAACGCCCGTAGGGCTACAAAAGATCTCTCCTGCTCCTAAGAGAGAGAAGAGCAGTGAATACATCATGGCAGCCCGGGAGACTCTCCCTAGGTGCTGCAAAATACAAGCATCAGTCTAAAGAACTGAGCGGCTAAATCATACAATAGGGGGGGGGGGGAAGAGCCAAACAGGTGGCCTGTAGTGCCAACGGGGGGATCCCGTGTGTAGGGTGTAGAACGGGCCGCAGCGCCAAGTGGTGTGAAAGGCCTGGCGCCGTAAGATCGCCTCATCCGCGAGTCTCCCCGGATGCGGTCGTACTGTCCTCGCAGGGTGTGGATCAACTCCTGCCAAATCCCCCGAACAGTCTCTGCTGGTGGCTCTAATCTCCCCTCAAAGGCCGTAAAGCACCGGGCCCTCCAAGTGAACCAGATGGTGAGGCTGCTGAGGAGCTCCCATCGTAAATCCCTCTCCTGTGTCCAGCTGGCGGACGAGAAATCCGGTGCCGGAACCAGGCGAGGCTGGCCCCTAATAAATCTGATGGCCTGACTGCCCTGCTCCATCTCATAGCCCATAGCAGGCCCTGACGAAGTCGACCAAGCAGCGGCACCCCACGTAAACATACCCTCTGGAGAGAGGGGGGCCAGAATACGCAGCATCCGCAGCCAAATCTGCTGTGCCTGAGGGCAGTCCCAAAGGCAATGTCTCTGTGTCTCCATAGGGTGGCCGCATCGGACGCAGGCCGCCAGAAGACCGCTGTAAACAAGCCAAGTGCCAACTGCTGAGCCCCTGTGGGCGACCAGTGAAAAGCCGAGATCCTGCGGCCCTGTCGACTAGCCCAGAGCCGAGCCCAGAAATCCTCCAGGAACTCCTGTGATAGTCCCTGCAATCGCCAATGCCCCGCTGCCGCTGGAGAAACCGTCCTCCTCGCCGTCAAAATATGCCGTCCCAGCCGAACAGTATACTGGAAAAAGGTGATCTCTGTGGCCTCAAGGGATGCATAAGGATCATGCCACTCGTACTCCCCGGGGTCCCACTGTAGCCGGGCCAAGGGGCGCGCTGCATATGCCCATATGCGCCAATCTGGGAGCACATCAGCAGGGTCGGGGTCAATATGCCACTTCCGAGAAGCGGCAGCCACTACCCGAATCCTCTGAAAGGTGCACTCTGCAACCAAAGGCGACTCCACCTCCACTCTCTGGAGTCTGCCCTCATCCTGAATCTCATAATAGAGGCATCTGCCTTCCTCAGTGCTAGCTCTGACAGCAATCAGGATCTCCAACTGTGTAAAGGCTCCCATCCACCGTGGGGCCACTGGCTCGAGAGGTGTGAACCACTCCTCTGTAAGTGCCTCCTGAATATCATCCCTCATAATCAACCCCCCTCTGAAGTGACTCAGCCTCTCCACCTGGGTCTCCTCTGGTAGACTGCAGAAAGCCTGCCAGTCTCCAAAACTACGAGCTGGGCCTGCCGCTAAAGGTCCCTAGGCTAGACGAGGCCGAGAACCCAGCATATGACCCTGCTCTGTACGAACCGCTGGGCTCCAGATGAGCGGCTGCTTGGCCCGCTCCTCAACACAAGAAGGAGGCCGCTGAGAGAGCCCCGGTCTCAGCAGCTCCCAAGCTCTCAGGATACTCAAAGCAAATCTGTCCTCCCATCCTCTACTGAGGCCTGTCCTCCTCATCTCTATGAAGATCCAGCGAATCTCTGCTGGTGCCCAAGTACCCCCTGCAGGAGGCGCCCGGGCCTGCAGTCGCTGCAAGAGGAGCTCTTTCCAAGGCTCAGTGCCTGGAAGCAACCCCCGAACAATAAGCTTCCCCAATAAGGCTCTACTCTGATCGACTGGATCTATAATGCCCAAACTGCCCTGAGCCAGCGGAAGTGTAATAACTGCCCATGCAACCTTTGCCCGAGCTGGCTGACCGTCCCGCCCAGACCACAGAAAGTTCCTGATCAGCCTCTGTACCTGGCTGATGCAAGAGCTCGAGAAAATCCAGCAAGACGTAATGTACCACATAGTCGCTAACAGCACCTGATTTGCCACCACCACCCTCCCAGCCAAGGATAGTCAAGCTGTACTCCAATACAATAGCTTCTTCTGAATGCTCAGAAGAAGCGGGGCAATCTGCTGCTCAGGTGACAAATCGAGGCCAATCTGGCATCCCAAATACCGCACTGCTGTGCCTGGAGGAATCTATCTAAAACCGGGGTCCGGGCTCCATGCCGGAGTGGGAGCACTACTGATCCAAAAGGCCACTGTCTTGCGCCAATTGATCAATGCTCCCGAAGCTGCACTAAAAACCTGGAGCGACTGCTCTGCCCGAATAAGATTGGCCTCTTGGCCATGCAAAAATAAGCTCGTGTCGTCTGCAAACTCAGCATCAAGCAAATCCTCCCCCCGGACTGGGAGTTGAAGTCCTCTCAAACCAACCTCCTCTGCCGTCAAATACATACTCATAGCCTCCGCAAAGAAGAGAAAAAGGAAAGGGGCGAGAGGACACCCCTGACGGACTGATCTGGTCAGCTCAAAACTCGGCCCCCGACCTCCTGCAATCAGCACCTGGCTGCGAGCTGTGGAATACAAAGCTGCCACCCCTCTGATCCATCCTGGCTCAAAGCCCAGGCGCAGCATAGTGCCCTCTAAGAATCCCCAATCAACTCTATCGTATGCCTTCTCAAAATCGAGAAGCATCACGACCAAGTCCTCGCCAAGAAACCTAGCTCGGGCCGTCGCCTCCCAGAAAGTAAAGATGTTGTCAAGGATACTGCGCTCCTTGACAAATCCTGTCTGAGTAGCATGAATCAACTCCCCCAGGAAGGATCCTCAAACTCAAGGCCTTTGCTAAGACCTTGTAGACAGTATTGAGGATCGTAATAGGCCTCCAATGCCGAATGTCATCCGATACTCCCTCCCCCTTTTGGGGATAAGATAGATCAAGCCCTCTGAAAAGCTCTGCGGCATCACCCCAGTGTCCAAAACATGCTGAAAGCCCCTGCGGAGGCCTGGCCCCAAAAGGTCCCAATAACGCATAAAAAAGGCCGGCGTCAGTCCGTCCTCCCCTGGGCAACTATGTCGCGGCAGGACCCTCAAGGCCTCGGCAAGCTCAATCTCTGACAGAGGTGCACCTAGAACTGTGCGCATATGGTCTGTGACCCTCCTCTACACATGGGCCCACACAGTCTGTCTGCACACATCTCGATCCTCAGTGGCTGGCTCCGCTGAAAGCAGGTCACTATAAAAAGCAGTGGCAATGGCTCTGATCTCCTCGAGCTCAGTAGCTATCGATCCATCCGGTCTACCAAGCTGGCGAACTCCTGCTCGCGCATGACGGGGTCTAGTGATCTCAAAAAACTCCCCAGTCACTCTATCACCAAGCTGCGTCCACTGAGAGGCCTGACGACGATAGTAAAACTCATGTCTCTGCTCCTCTACCTCTCTAACCTCCTGGCGTGCCTGGCTCAGCTGGGACGCCACCCACTCACATGCAGGCTGCTGCTCCTGAAGGCGCTGTAGCAAAGCAAGGCTGCGTCTCAGCCGTTGCTCCCGCTCGCGAATCTCTCCCAGTCGTGTCAAAGCTGCAGCGTGTAGAAAAGAGCTAAGATCAATGAGTCCCTGGGCACACTGGCCCGCTACATCCTGGTCAGAGCACTGACTATCATGCCAGATCCTCTCAATGTCCTCAGCGAGACTGGGATCTGCAAGTACCCTCTCTGGGATCCTCAACTGCAAGCTGGGCTCCCGTGTCCCCTCCTCCAATGTTAATATAACTGGCGCATGATCTGAAAATGAGGTGCCAGCAAGAATGCCGACGGAGCCCCCTCGCTCCCCTAACCAATCGCCCACATAAAAGCGATCAATCCGTGATAGATTAGTCCCTCCTTGCCGGCGATCCGACCGAGAGAAACTAAGACTGTCCTGAGACCGGGAGAAAGCCCCATGCTGCCATGCATCAGTGATCCTCAGTGACATGCAAAACCGGTCCCAAGCTGCAAGCTCCATGCCGTGCACTGTAACATGACTGCCTCCCACCCTATCTGCCGGGTCCTCAAGCATGTTGAAGTCTCCCCCAACACACCAATGTGCGGCCTCTGGCAATGCATCTGTAACCTGAGTCCAAAACTCTGCTCTGGCACTAGCATGATTGGGCGCATAGATGTTGAGCACACCCAATAGCTCATCATGCATCCTCATAATGACATACTGTGCTCTACCAGGCACAATGATCCCTCGATCCACAATGGCCTGCCGCCATACATCTGCAATAACCATGCATACTCCTCCCTGTCCACCCAAAGGACCAAACCCTGCAGACCAAAAAGTGTCCCATCTACCAGGCATCACCGAACCATATCTCCGGATCCTGCTCTCACCCAAGTGGTGCTCCTGCATCATCAAAATGTCAATGCTGCCACCAACCAGGCATCTCTGAAGCTCCTGCCTCAAGCAACCTCGATAGCGTATAAAGTGTGCTCCGCCAAGGCCCTGTACATTCCATGAGATGATCCTCATGGATGCCCTGCTGAGGTGGATGCTGTCTCAGCCGTACGGCGGGCCTTCGCAAGCGGCTTGGATGGAGAGTAGTCCCCATCCGAACGGCTGCGAATCTGCCCACCCGGTGTACTGCAAGAATCTCGGATCAGGCGCCAGTGGCTGTGGCCCATGGCGACTGCCTCCTGCTCTGACAGAGAAACCTCGTGTATACTCACATATCCAGGGTCGCGCGCCAAGTCTGCCACTATGCGCACGACCAAATGCCGAATCCCTGAGGTATCCACACTCCCGGGATCCAAGAAAAAATGAGCCAACTCCCAAAGTCGGCCTATCACATCAGTCACCTCCAGATCGCACATGTGGTGAGAACACTCAACTGCTTGAGTCTTCAAAGTGCTGAGAGCGAGCTCTAGAGTCCACTCCCGATCACAAGGTCCACATAGAGGGAACGAGAATGCCACCGCTGAGTCTAGTGCCTCCTCCCCGCGGGCCGGAGGTATCACTACATGAACTCGAATGGGTGCTGGCTCATGGGGGCCCTGTGCTCCAAAAAGCCGTGTAAAGGTATAATCAAAGGCCTCCGAGCGCTGTCTAATGCCAAGGCGACTCAGTTGACTGCGGATAGATGAAATCCGTGAGGCCCTAATCGGCATAGGTCTCCTCTGTGATGCTCGAGCGAGGTCAGTGCTCAGCGCTCTCCGGACTGCAGGTGAGCGCCAGGGAACTGCCAGGGTCTCCCGGGAAGGTGAGGCGGGCGGAGGGGGAGGAGGGGGAGGCGAGGGAGGTGGAGAGGGAGCCGCTACCGAAACCGGAGCGGGGGCGGGAGGAGGCGAAGGTGGAGACGAGGCGGTGGGAGGGGACGGGGGTGGAGGGGGTGAAGAAGGGGGAGCTGGCATCTCCTGGTCCTCGGTCGCTGCAGGGGTCTCCTCCTGAAGGGGAGCAAAGCTGTTCCTCACGGGAACCCAGTGAGGCTGAGACTGTGGCTGCTGCTGCAGCGGTCTCTGTGCGTGCTGCTGTGGCTGTCTCCCTCGGCGGCGCCCCTGTCCGGGCTGCCACTCCGAGGTCTTTGTGGCCTGAGCAGGTGTCCCTGAGGCAGCCTGCCGAGCCGAATCTGTGGGCGGGCCATCAGTAGCCTGCTGCTGTGGTGAGGGTCGAGGTCTCCTACGAGGGCAGGCCTTGGCCAGATGACCGACCTGCCTGCAAATGAAGCACTGGTTCGGGAGCCCCGAGAACTCCACTCTCTGATCTATCCACCCCCCTATCCTAGGTAGCTGAATGACCTTAGGAAGGGAGGAGATGTTAGACACCAACACTCTGACCGAAGGTAGCCCCGCTGCTCTGGCCACCACTGAAGTTGCTGAGGGGCCCGTCTCTAGTACTGAGCCCACCAATGCTCCGAGCCTGGGGAGGAGCGGAAGATACTCCCGGCGGAGACCAGGGAAACAAACTGTAATATGGAAGAGGCGCTCTCCCTGCTCCGCCGCTGCTGGGTCAAATCCATGCTGCCAAGGTCTGAAGAAAGCCCGAGCACCCCTGATGTCCAGAGGACTCATGGCAAGGACCTTGGCAACGCTCTGGGCGGCCTCGAACTCGATCTGATAATGGCCCCGGCCCAGGAGATGTACATCCAGGATCTTGCCCACATCTGCAAGAAGGCGAGTCTGAAGAAGATCCCTGATCTCCCCTCTGCTGGGGCGAGTGCCGACTATATGACAGATGGTGGAATGAGCCTGGAGGCGTTCCACCTCTGCAGTGAGGCTCGCTTCCTCTTCCGGCGAAAGAGAAAGCCTGATGGGATGACCTCGGCGGGGGCGAGCGAGGGGGCTGCGGGTGAGTCCCTCTGAGGCGAGGCGGCGGGAGGAGTCTCCATTAGAGTCTGAAGCTCAGGCGAAGGCGAGGCGAATGCGGAAAACCTGCAAGAATCTCGGGCTGCACCCAAAGAGGCGGAAGACCGGATGAAAATGAAGAAAAACAAAACCCCTTGGTGGGGGTGAACAACACGAAAGAGGAGGGAGAGGGGGAAAACGAAGGAGAAGCCCTGGGGGGGGCGGCAACAAAGCGAAAGGGAGGGGAGGCGGGGCGCTGCTGAAGGGGGGGGGCGGGCGCGAACAGGCGGAAAGGAGGGGGGCGAACAGGCGACAAAGGGGAGGGGGGGCGAACAGGCGAAGGGGGGGTTGGGGGCGAATATACGAAGAGGCGGGGGACGAATGGCGAGGAGGGGGGAGGCGAAGCAGCGAGGCAGGAGGGGGGGGCGCAACAGCGAGCAGAGGGGAGCGAAGGCAGGCGGGGGGAGAAGAGGCGAACAGGCGGAGAGGTGGGAGGCGAACAGGCGACAGAGAGAGGGGGGGCGTGCAGGCGGGCGCACAATGCAGGGTGGAGGCGGGAGCTTCAGCGAGCTACGAATGAATATCGTGATTAGCGTGCATCTTAACATCATGATGAATGGATTGCTGTAGTTCATTGGAGATTTGAGGAGTCCATATGCAGATGCCATCAATTGGGGCTTTGCTTCTTATAGTGATCGATTCGGGCAGCTGGGCGTTGGAGTTATAAAAAAGCAAAGGTTACCACATGCCAAAGGCTAATATGGTAGCAACCATCCATATCAAGGCAATCGAGGAGAATGTAGGTATCGTTTATCTAGCCCCACTGATGGATGGATGTGAGGATCAACAGAGCACGCGATAGTTAAAGAGGTATTTCGCCATATCCTATGGTTAGAGCTTACGCTAACTATTGAGTCTCGACTTAATTAATGTGTATTACCTTAATAACAAGGATCCTACTTCATTGTGATGTAATTAGAGCTTGGTATTATTTTAATCAATCAATGTTTCCTATAAAGGACCGTCAACTTAGTGTACATGTGTTGAAAGAATAAACTTTTTTAAAAAAAGGGGGCAAAGATTAGAATTAATGAGAAAAACTCCTAAAAGGAGCATAAAGAGGATATACAATATCAAAGGGGTCCCCAAGCCTACAGACTTGAGGCCGTTACAAAGCAAGGATGCTCTTATATAAATATGCATTTATAATGCAATTTTGAAGCCAAAAATATCAGAAGGTGGGCATTAAGATAACTGTTAAATAATGTGCAAAGAGATCAAAGAATAAAAAGACACAAAAATAAATTTATGTATATTAATGTAAGTATGATTGTTTGTTTGTGTGTGCAAGAGAGAGAGAGAGAGAGAGAGAGAGAGAGAGAGAGAGAGAGAGAGAGATGCTTGCATTAAATAGTATTAAGAGAGAGAGAGAGAGAGAGAGATGCTTGCATTAAATAGTATTAAATAGTATTAAGAGAGATGTTTGTGTGTGCAAGAGAGAGAGAGAGAGAGAGAGAGAGAGAGAGAGAGAGAGAGAGAGAGAGAGATGCATGCTCCTTCAATTGGTCTTTAATACACAAAGACTTTACAAGGTTACATTACTTGAACTATCTATCTTTTCAATTATAGTTATAATTTTATATTGAGCTTATAATTCAAACGTAGTGGGGAGAGAGAGAGAGAGAGAGAGAGAGAGATGTTCAGGCAGTCTCTTGTCAGGGACGATCTCGGGGCAGGAATGAACAAGCGGCCCCGCCTGAGCAGAGAAGCTACTCCGCCCCCAGCTCTTGCTCATCTGCCTTTGCATCCGTCTATCAGCACCCATGCGGTGTTTATCTGCCATCGTGGGATTCGCATGAAGCGTGGATTCGCAAATACACTTTACTATTTCCTGAAAAGCCGTGGGATCAAAGCATTTCTGGACATGGAGGAGCTCCCTGAAGGAGACGATGTTCGCCCTTTCATGCTGGAAGTAAGCGAAGCATGTGCTGGTCTTCCCCTTTCGCTGGAGGTGCTTGGTAGGCATCTTGGGGTGAGGAAGGAAAAGAGATTCTGGGAAGAAGCAATCAAGATTTTAAGTAGAAGCGCTGCTTCGTACGAACTGATAGAGACTTGTTTGAAGGTTAGCTATGAGGCTCTTAGTAAGCATGAGCAGGAAATGTTTCTAGATGTGGCTTGCTTCTTGATTGCTGAAGACAGGCAGAGTGCCGAATACTTTTGGGAAAGCGATGATTTGGTAGAGGGTTCGATAAGTGGTCTAGAGAGCTTGGTAGATCTCTGTCTAGTGAAGGTGGACAAAAATGGGTGCTTGACAATGCACGATCACTTGAGGGATTTGGGGAGAGGCATTGTCAAACAGTCAGGCAAGTGGAGTAGGGTGTGGGATGATACCATTTTGACGCAAGTGCTGCGAAGTAACCAGGTGCGTTATCCACTTCTCTATTTACTTCTCTGTTTTCAGCACACATTTATGTTTGCAAACAATGCCGTAGGAAGCAAAGGCAACACAAAAACGAAAGACTACCAAGATTCAAATTGGCTGTTGTGAGTGTCCAGAAAGCAACTTGTTATACTGTTCATCCTTAACTTTTTACTCTTTGATTGGTCGCTTTTCCTTTTTTCCATCTTTGCACTTGCACTTGTTGTTTTGAAGCTTGTTTCTGGTGTGGAGGGTGGGTGGCTCTCCCAGTATTTCCATTTCAGTTGCTCTACACTAGATCTTACAATGTTTGTGCAATATCCATATATTTAACGGGTGCCTCGGTTATGCAGTTGATGGGAACTACATTAGTGAATGTAGATCTGTACCAAGCATCTGCATTATGCTCCTCCAATGCTAGTACTACCGTACATGAGCGATAAAACACGATCCATGCAATGATGGTTTGGTTTGTGGTTGCAGGGTCTTGATCAAATCCGTGGGCTTGCCACTTCCCAGAAAAACTTGAATGCGAGTTTGCTTTCCCAAATGCGATCTTTACGATTGCTTTTTCTACATGGAACATATCTGGAGGGTGATGATGAGGGGCTAAAAGCATTGGAAATAAGGTGGTTGAGATGTGCTCCTTCTAAAGAATTATTAGGCATGGAGTTTCTTACTGTGCTGGAATTCTTGTGCACTATGTACTTTGAGGTATATAGTCATTGTTATTATTTTTTAATGTTCGAGTTGATCTGCAAACGTTTGTAATTTCATGAGATCTGACTTTAAAAAGTGAACTTTAACTTTACAAGAGAGAATTCAATTTAAAAAATCCCTGATTGCATAGTGATGATGAAGCTCCCATCTTTCCTTGAGCAGCTGAAAATTTGACAATACTTGCAGCTGTTAGAAGACTTTGGTCTTCTAAAAGTTTACATGTTCTGAACTTTGATTCATGTACTTTACAGATGAAACTTCCTTCTTCCTTTGGCCAGCTGAAAAATCTAAAGAGGCTTGACATGGATTGGTGCAGAAGCTTCCAGAAGATTTTGGGTCTCTTGAAAGCCTAGAAGTGTTTTATGCAAGGGGCTCAGCAATCATGAAGCTTCCTTCTTCCTTCGGGCAGCTGAAAAATCTACGGGAGCTTAACATGGATGAGTGCTCTAAACTGGAGGAGCTACCGGAAGATTTTGGGTCTCTTGAAAGCCTAGAAAAGTTTACTGCATGGGGCTCAGCAATCACAGAGCTTCCTTCTTCCTTCGGGCAGCTGAAAAAGCTACGGATGCTTGACATGGATGACTGCTCTGAGCTAGAGGAGCTACCGGAAGATTTTGGGTCTCTTGAAAGCCTGGAAAAGTTTACTGCATGGGGCTCAGCAATCACGGAGCTTCCTTCTTCCCTCAGGCAGCTGAAAAAGCTACGGGAGCTTTACATGGGTGTGTGCTCTGAGCTGCAGAAGCATCCGGAAGATTTTGGGTCTCTTGAAAGCCTAGAAAAGTTTACTGCATGGGGCTCAGCAATCACGGAGCTTCCTTCTTCCTTCGGGCAGCTGAAAAAGCTACGGGTGCTTAACATGGGTCGGTGCTCTAAGCTGGAGAAGCTACCGGAAGATTTTGGGTCTCTTGAAAGCCTAAAAGAGTTTGATGCAAGTGGCTCAGCAATCACGAAGCTTCCTTCTTCCTTCGGGCAGCTGAAAAAGCTACGGAAGCTTAACATGGGTCAGTGCTCTAAGCTGGAGGAGCTACCGGAAGATTTTGGGTCTCTTGAAAGCCTAGAAATTTTTGATGCAAGGGGCTCAGCGATCACGAAGCTTCCTTCTTCCTACGGGCAGCGGAAAAAGCTACAAGAGCTGGAGGAAAGATTATGGATCTCTTGAAAGTTTAGAAAAGTTTTATGCACGGGGCTCAGCAATCATGAAGCTTCCTTCTTCCTACGGGCAGCACCCAAAAATATTTGCATAGAAAGTTTTGTTGAGTTTTTTGTTCTTTATTATAAAAATATTTGTGTTTGACAAATTTATGTGATCAATTTTTACTAGATGTTTTTGTGGATTTTATTTAGAGTATTTTTTTTTCAACGCCACACCTAGCAGTGCTTATAGCAATGTTTATAAATACCGTTGAGCGGTGCTTATAACGATGAAACTTAAAACACCACTAAAACTTCAATAAAAAGCATTGTTAATCCCTCATCTTGTTATAGTGAATATTATCACTCGTTGATTCCAAGCTGATCAACAAGCGGATAAGCCAGTTAGGAAGCATGGCCAAAGAAGAAAAGTTAAGAAGATTGGGAATGGAGATCACCAAGTGAGCATTTAGAATGGCTTTGATTTAGTTAGTGAAAACCGCTTCAATTGAATCTAGTTATGAGGATCCAATCCTCAAAGTTCAAAATATCAAACCAATAAGAAAAGTGATGTGCATACTACTTCCAAGGGGATGAGAAATACCCTAATGTTGAAACAAAGAGTGAGAGATTGGAATTGGGCAGGGCCTTGTTGTTCTTTGGAATGAGATCATCTCATGCACTTGTGCTTTACGTATGCTTGGTGTGAGGCAGCTCAAGAACACAAGAAGGCCACTATAGCTCGCCGACTCACCACCTTCAGAACACTCACAAGCATAAGGGGCACCACCAGCTTCTCTAGTTGGAAAGAAAATCACTCTCTCACTCTCTACCCAGAGATATCCAGAGAAAGGCAATTCAACAGCTCACATATCTATTTATAAAAGCCTTATATCTGTCAGCAAGGCTAAGCCACTCACATATCATCAACACAACCCCTATTATCCATTTACAAGAGGTGATCCATCACCATAAATTTATTAATTGACAAACTTCAACCCACTCTCCCTCACACTCTCCTTTTATCTCACACTCACAGCAAAACAACTCACCCACACACTGCCCACAGCTTCTCTTGGTCTCACACCAGAAGTCTCGAAACAAGGCAGCCACCTCCCAGTAGAAAGTCAGCAGCTTTGCTCGCTTTGTCAGTAGAGCCACTCGAGTGCGACCTTCTCTGGACCCGGTCTCCTTTCCACGCAACTGTCCCACACTTATCAGCTTCAAACCCTTGACCTGCTGTCTTCACTCGCCAACCTCTGGCTCTGCCTTTCTCTTGCCAGCCTCAGAACACACACACAAGTCGGCCTCTCCTTTTATGTCTGCAGCGCCCGAGGGAGAGTATCCACTCTCTGTCACCAGCTCTCCCACATACGAGCTTCACCAACGCTGGCCTCTGCAGCAATCTTCACCAAGCTCACAAGGCGGCTCCTCTGCTTTGGCTCCCTCTCACTTCAGCAAGGCAGTCCACTGTTCCCCAGGCCTACCAGCCACTACAGGCACCTCTTGCGCCAGTCTGCCAGCTTTCTTTTCCCAGCAGGACCTCCTCTCTTTGCTATCCCCAGTCCACTCTGCAGCTCTGCTATCATCAACCGTAGGCCTGCGCCAACAAGGGGGCTACTAGTCTTAGTGTTACCTTCACTCACTAGCTGCCAACGCTCAAGCTTACCACCGCAAGGCAGTTCCTCTCAATATCGACGCCAGCCCGACCTGCATGTCCACGCTGACCTTGCTGCCTCTGCTTGTTAACTTGTTGTGCTTGCCTTCTCCTTCGCCCAGCAGCTGCCGCCGTTTATGCACGGTCACCTGTGTGTGCACACCTACGCCCCCAGAGAGCTCCTCTGCAACAACACCTCTGTCGCCAGCAGCTTCACACACGGCTGCTCTCTCACCTCTCTCCCCCTTTAGAATGACGAGGCCCCCCTTCTTTTGCGATCCTCTGCAGCGCCACACACCGCTTCTGTGCCAGGCTCCCTCCTTTCTCTGTCTGTTGGCACCTTCCACACACCTCCTTCACGCCGTTGTGTGATGTTTTGTGGGAACCTCAACCTCAACTTGTACATGTGTACATGAGTGTTGTTCGTGTTGTGGTGAAGTCGTGGGAACACCCATTGACTTGGTGTGGGCATCGAGGATGCGGCAGTCAGGCTTCTGGCTTTGATGGAAGTGAATATGCAGAGACAATGTTGAAATTCTGGAAGCAAGCTCGTCCGGAGCGTGTTATGCTGGCGATGGTATCAGCCGCTTGGTCGTCATGAAGTGTGTGCGCGTCCAAAGGATGAGTGGGCACTAGTCGGTTTGTGTTGAAGATATGGCATGATGGGCAAATAAATATGAAGGGGCTATGTGCCATGGGCTTATTGGTGTGAATGAGATGAGGGTGGCCATCATTGAAGTTTTAAGAAAATAAAAAAATGATATTTATATGGGGAGGCCACTTGGCTATTTGTTTTGAATGCCAACGCTGCTGCCAACATGCGCATTCCAGAAGGTGGCGTGGAGGATTAAGTTGCCGCCAGCTTGCTTCTCGAAGCTGGCCAGCGCAGCAGTGAGGAAGAGGTGGGGGGTCTCGTTTGAGGAGGGAGGACCTCACGGGGGTTGTTGCTGCGCAAGGGAGACGAGTAGAGAGTTAGGGAACTCTCTGGGTCTCGTTGGAGGGCTGCAGAGGAGCAGTCGGCGTAGCTGCAGAGAAAGAGGGAGACGGCTGGAAGCCGTGTTGCAGAGTGGAGGGCTGCAGAGGAGCAGCGGGGAGAGAAGTGGACACAGAGACGGGGGGCAGGAGGCCACCGCTGTGTGTTGAGTGTGTGGGCTGAGGAGGCCGGGTGATGAAGTAGTGGACGGGGGTCTCGTTGGAACGCAGAGGTGTGGAGCCCTTGTGTTTGGGTGGCCAGCTGTGCAGCCATAAGTGCAGGAAGGCGCAGCTGAGTGAGTGGATACGGCTGGGAGCCGACGGGCAGGAGGCCCCGGGTGTGTTGTGGTTGCAGTGCAGCAGCAGCGAGGGTGATCAAGTCAGAGTGCAGGTGCGAGAAGAGCCGCCAAAACAAGGCTGAAGCGCAGTTGTTGGTGCACAACTGTTGGTGAGAGATCTAAGAAGGAAGCACGGGAGAGGTGCTCTTGCAAGTTGACAGCTTGTGGTTTGAGAAGGGCTGGTGATAGCTGCAGTGGGAGCAGCTGTAGGCTCGTGCGAGATGAAGTGCTGGCAGGAAATTCTAGAGAGGCAGTTCTAGTGTGTTTACTGGATGCCCAGGAAGGCTCGCAAATAGTGGACGATCGCCGTGAAGAAAAGAGAAGACTGGCTAGTGAGGTTGAGAGAAGTGGCTGGATTTGGGTTTTGCCTTGAGGCCTGGCAGTGAGCTGGTGTAGCAGAGAGGACCTCAGCTGAGGTGCAGAGCAGAGAGTGCAGAGGTCGACTGCAGAGAAGCGAGGAGCGAAGGGATTTTGGAGCGACCAGGAGCTGGAGCAGGTTGATTGCGAGCGGGTGCTTGGTGTAGTTGGTGTCTGGGATATCTGGGATATCCGATCCTGTAAAGGTCACATGTGTACATGAGTGTTGTTCGTGTTGTGGTGAAGTCGTGGGAGCACCCATTGACTTGGTGTGGGCATCGAGGATGCGGCAGTCAGGCTTCTGGCTTTGATGGAAGTGAATATGCAGAGACAATGTTGAAATTCTGGAAGCAAGCTCGTCCGGAGCGTGTTATGCTGGCGATGGTATCAGCCGCTTGGTCGTCATGAAGTGTGTGCGCGTCCAAAGGATGAGTGGGCACTAGTCGGTTTGTGTTGAAGATATGGCATGATGGGCAAATAAATATGAAGGGGCTATGTGCCATGGGCTTATTGGTGTGAATGAGATGAGGGTGGCCATCATTGAAGTTTTAAGAAAATAAAAAAATGATATTTATATGGGGAGGCCACTTGGCTATTTGTTTTGAATGCCAACGCTGCTGCCAACGTGCGCATTCCAGAAGGTGGCGTGGAGGATTAAGTTGCCACCAGCTTGCTTCTCGAAGCTGGCCAGCGCAGCAGTGAGGAAGAGGTGGGGGGTCTCGTTTGAGGAGGGAGGACCTCACGGGGGTTGTTGCTGCGCAGGGGAGACGAGTAGAGAGTTAGGGAACTCTCTGGGTCTCGTTGGAGGGCTGCAGAGGAGCAGTCGGCGTAGCTGCAGAGAAAGAGGGAGACGGCTGGAAGCCGTGTTGCAGAGTGGAGGGCTGCAGAGGAGCAGCGGGGAGAGAAGTGGACACAGAGACGGGGGGCAGGAGGCCACCGCTGTGTGTTGAGTGTGTGGGCTGAGGAGGCCGGGTGATGAAGTAGTGGACGGGGGTCTCGTTGGAACGCAGAGGTGTGGAGCCCTTGTGTTTGGGTGGCCAGCTGTGCAGCCATAAGTGCAGGAAGGCGTAGCTGAGTGAGTGGATACGGCTGGGAGCCGACGGGCAGGAGGCCCCGGGTGTGTTGTGGTTGCAGTGCAGCAGCAGCGAGGGTGATCAAGTCAGAGTGCAGGTGCGAGAAGAGCCGCCAAAACAAGGCTGAAGCGCAGTTGTTGGTGCACAACTGTTGGTGAGAGATCTAAGAAGGAAGCACGGGAGAGGTGCTCTTGCAAGTTGACAGCTTGTGGTTTGAGAAGGGCTGGTGATAGCTGCAGTGGGAGCAGCTGTAGGCTCGTGCGAGACGAAGTGCTGGCAGGAAATTCTAGAGAGGTAGTTCTAGTGTGTTTACTGGATGCCCAGGAAGGCTCGCAAATAGTGGACGATCGCCGTGAAGAAAAGAGAAGACTGGCTAGTGAGGTTGAGAGCAGTGGCTGGATTTGGGTTTTGCCTTGAGGCCTGGCAGTGAGCTGGTGTAGCAGAGAGGACCTCAACTGAGGTGCAGAGCAGAGAGTGCAGAGGTCGACTGCAGAGAAGTGAGGAGCAAAGGGATTTTGGAGCGACCAGGAGCTGGAGCAGGTTGATTGCGAGCGGGTGCTTGGTGTAGTTGGTGTCTGGGATATCTGGGATATCCGATCCTGTAAAGGTCAAGGTCTTTTCTGAAATATGAGTCTTGTTCATGCTCTTTGGTCTGGTGTTCTGGTGTGTTTGCATGCGTGTGTGGAAGTGTGGCATGCTATAAGGGCGTAGACAGCTCTACCGCTTCCGTGCCATCACCGTCGCCTTCCTTCTAGATATCAAGCTGGCGCCCCCTAAAAACTCCCACGTGGCCATTAAAACTATTGGCCATGTGTATGGCATATTTATTATTATTTCTTTTAAAGCTCTAAAATGATGGCCACACTAGCAATAATAAGGCTCCTCCTCTCACACGACGATCCACAACTTTCCAAATCCAAATGAGAGCTGCCCACCGCTTCAAATCCTCGGCCTCATCATTATTAAGACGGCCATTCCAAACCTGAAAGATTCTCAAAACTTAAGCATAAAAGCAATTCATATTTTGCTGGCATCCCTTGTAAATTTCAATAATTACAGTCTGAATTGAGCTCTCTCCACATAAACCAGCATGTCTACATTTATTTCCACCAGAGGCTCATCAAAACCCATTATTGATATCCACATGCTCATCCACCTCTTATTTACACACATCCCAGACACCTTCTTGACGGCTAAAAAACTCATACAAATATAAAACACCAAGTCTCCAGCAGCTGTTCCGAAGAAAATGGCATGCACTAAATCACTCCAAAGCCATTCCGTCTGTACACTTGCCAGGGCATTCAGGGCAAAGTTTTATTGCACACCATGCATCCCATATGTACACGGACTCAAAACATCTTTACAGAAAAATGCCTGACATACTTTGCCCAACCCCCAGCCTGCTGAATCATTCATGATCAGCAGTAAAAAGCATTTCAAGACCTAAATCCATATCCAAAAATTGCCCTTCATTTGGAATCACATCTTCAGACACTGCATCCTGCACAATCACCATCAAACGTGCATAATACTTCTTCAGCATGTATCCATTTACCCTGGAAGCATGTAAAGTCCCATCTAAATCTGCCAATTGATAGGTGCCATTTGCAAATCCTTGCATTACCAAGAAAGGTCCTTCCCACTTAATTTGAAACTTCTTATGAAAGGCATTATCCAGCCTGCTATTATAGCGTAATACCAGATCATCCTTCATAAGTCCTTTGCTTTTAATCTTCTTGTTGAACTTCTCCAGCGTCCTTGCCTGCATATCTTCATAATGCTTCAAAGCATTATCCCTGTTCAGCTGTGCTTCTTGTAAATATAACAGCCGCTCTTTAAGGGCTTCTTTAGGTTCTTCCAAAAGCTTTTCTAACATTTTAACAGCTGGTATCTCCACCTCAATAGGCAATAAGGCTTCTTTTCCATAAACAAGATGAAATGGAGTGAAACCTGTACCAGTCTTAATTGCTGTCCTGTATGCCCACAAGGCAGCAGGCAACTCCAGATCCCAATTCTTGCCTTGTTGCTCTGTCACCTTGGATAAAATCTTGATCAATTCACCATTGAAACGCTCATTCAGGCCATTACACTGTGGATAGTAAGGTGTGGTAAAGCTGCGACTGATCTTCATCTTTGTACACAAATAGTCCATAAGCTCTGCTCTGAAACCTGGACCCTGATCAGAAAGCAATTCCAATGGCACACCAAACTTACAGCAGATATCCTGATATACAAACTTTGCCACCTCCTTAGCAGTAATTTGTTTCACTGCCTTTGCTTCCGCCCATCTAGAAAGGTAATCAACTGCAGTCAAGATGTAGCACTTCCCTCGGCTGGTAATAGGCAATGGTCCCACAGCATCAATTCCCCATTTTTCAAAAACATCATAAGCAAGAATTGTCTTCCTCATCTCAGGCTTTAATATCCGTCTACTGTGAGCTTGGCATTGTTTGCATGACCTGCACCAATGATTAACATCCTTATGTACACTTGGCCATACATAACCTTCCTGCAATACCTTATGCAAAGTAATCTTCGAGGCAAAATGTCCACCACATGCTCCTTCATGGTTTTCCTTAAGAATTTTGTAGATTTCTTCCTTCCAAGGTACCCGTCGCATTATCAAATCAATTCCCTTCAAATACAAAGCATCACCAATCATCACATACCTTGCCGCTTTCCTGATGAAACCATATTTTTTTGATCTGTCAATACCATTGGGAATCATCCCTGTTAACAAAAACTCCTCAACATCCTGTAAATTCTCCCTGCCACAATAAAATGATGCATGAGCTTTAAGAACAAAAACTTCACCAATCATTCCCTGGGCTGCTTCATGAGCCTCCTCATTATGGCCTCGATCCACATGCTTTAGACTCCAAGCTTCAAATTCCTTCAGCAGACCCTTAATCTTGAAACACATTTCCTTGAGTAACATATTCTTTGACTTCCAAACTCCCAATACCTGTTTTACCACAAGCAATGCATCTCCTCGAATGCGAATCCTGTGTACACCATGCTTCAAACATATTTGCAATCCAACTTCCAGAGTCAGATACTCCGCTTCATTGTTGCTATGTGCATCCACTTTAACACCCTTTTTAAAAACAAGGCAACCCTGTGGATCATACAGTACCAAACCTCCTGAGGCTGCATCATGGCTTTTCCTGTAAGAACCATCAAAATATAATAAGTGTACATTCACCAACTCAGCCGCATCCTCAACTGGCTTCTTGATGATCTCCTCCTTTATAAGAAGAGGACTCTCCTTATATGTCAGTAGATCAGCTAAGGTAGCCCTGGTACTCTCTTCCACCAAGAATGAGAAAGTAAATTCCTGCAACTCAATCACCCACTTCATCATAGCTTTAGATAAATTTGTGCCATTTATCAACTGAGGCAAAAAAGTGTAGCTTGTCAAAAACACAAAGGGGCGAGGCAGTAAGTAATGGCGGAACCGCCTACATGCATATAGTACACTAACCATAACAAGTTCCACCTCTGATAGCAACCTTTCTCTGGCAAGTTTTACTCTGCTAGCACAGTAGATTGGTTGCATATAATGTGATTCTTTCCCCTTCTGTAACAACATGGCTCCAATAGCATCTTCACCTACTGAAGGATTGACATAAAATACCTGTTCCCAGTTAGGCGCCTAGGAATAGCTCCCAACACCTCTTTCACTTTTTGGAAGACTACCTCACACTCCTCCGTCCAATGCAAAAGGATCCTGCTTTGCTGCTTGCTGCAAAGGATATAACAACTGTGAAGATAAAGAGATGAAACGAGCCATATACTTCACCTTTTGCACAAAGGTAGCCAGTTGCCTTGTATTCTTTGGTGTAGGAAGAAGAAGGAGAGACTTGACTTTATTAGGATCTGGATCAATACCATTCTCTGAAATAACATGGCCCAAGAGCTTCACCCTCGGTTGAGCTAAAAAACACTTTTTTGGATTTAATTGACCACCACACTCATCATAACACTGAAAAACTGTAGCCAGCTTATCACAATGCTCTTGCCTGGAGCTGTATATACAAAAATCATCAACAAAATCTTTGACAAACTTGTTCAAAAAAGGAGATAATACCCAATTTGCCCTTCTTTGATAGTAGGCTGGTCCATGCATCAATCCAAAAGGAAGAACTTTATAGCAGAAACATCCCCACGGTGTAATGAAAGTCGTCTTGCGCTGGTCTTCTTCTGCAATCTTTAACTGGAAATAACCTGAATACCCATCACAAACACTATACCTTTCATAACCAGCTACAGTATCCAAGATCTCATCCAAAAAAGGTAGGGGGTAAGAATCCTTCTTCGTAGCAGCATTCAAAGGCTTGAAATCCACACATATACGCCACCTGCCATCCTTCTTTGGACTCACCACCGTAGGACTTACCCACTCAGCTGTATCCACTGGTGTAATGAAACCTGCACTCAATAACTTATGAACTTCCTCTCTCAGGGCCTGCATTTGTTCTCGTCCCATCCTGCGAAGCTTCTGCCTAACTGTTTTTACACCTTCTTTCAATTCAATCCTCAAATCTGGCCCTTTAAATGCTCGAATCTCTCTATAAGAAGTGATGAACAATTTTTGAAAATGAGACAGCATATTAACATATCTAACCTTTTCTCCACTCGAGAGATCCGGACTCAGCATTCCTTCAATTAGCTCCTGCTTCTTCTTCACTTCTATCTTTGGTTGCAGTAATTCCTCGATCACTTCATACGACCCCATATTATCTTCTCCCTCAGCACCCACTTCATGCACTTCTTTATCTTCATTACTTTGTTGCTCTGATATAAGAAAAGCCACATCTGCCCCTTCTCCACTCGAAGCAGTGGTCGATGAATCCATCTCTGATTCAGAAGTACTGGTGGTAGTTTCCTCTTCACTTGAATCTTGTGGCCTCTCCCACACATCATTTAAAGATCTCCTACTATGCATCTCAAAGGATTTTTTATTACCTTGCTTATTATGCAAAGAAATGGTCCCATACCTCCAGTCCTGTACTGCACCCACCACTCGCAACCAGGGTCATCCAAGAATGATTGGAAAAGCACCAAGACCCGCAGGCATCACATGAAAATCTACAGTAGCTTTGACATTAAAAGCTTCAATTTCCAATTCCTTTATCATACCAAGACATTTTACCTTTTGATAATTAGCCATCCTGATTCGAAACCCAGAAACCCCAGACACCCTCAAGCCTGACTGCTCCACACATGATTGGGTAATCACACAGATTTGAGCTCCTCCATCTATATAGGCCTGACCAAGGCTCCTACCTTTACTCCACACCTCCACAATAGGACAAATATCTGGAAGCTCTTCTAAAGATAGTACTTTGACTGACCTCTTCTCTGAATCCTTTTCCATTGGATTCACCAGTCTCTTCCATTGTCTTCTTAATTTTGGCACCATCTCTACCAACTGCCCAAAGGTGATGTTTGCCTTCCTGTTCACCAAATCAAATTTCAAGTCATAGCTGGTTTGCCCATCCCCCAGTGGGAAGTCTGACACCTGGAACCTTCTACGAGGCTTCCGTTTCCTTTTAGCTTTCACATCTTCTCCTTCCTGCTGCTTCCCCTTCTTACGGCTAGGTCCAGCCACCCCTTTTCCTTCTCTTTCATCCGTTGTGTGCTTGCCAACAGGCATCACATCCCCTTCTTCTCTCACCTGAACATTCTCCAGAGTAACAACATTCATGACCTTTTCCTGTTGTGTGCTTGCCAAGAGGCATCACATCCCCTTCTTCTCTCACCTGAACATTCTCCAGAGTAACAACATTCATGACCTTTGCCTTCCCCTTCTCCTCCTCAGCAGTGATTCCACTGGGGCCTGCTTGATCCCTGATATCAATACCATAATCATTTGACCTATCAGGTAACTGTGAAGGTAGTGGGTACATATCACCACCCATACGCTGAGGCTTATCACAATCTGTACTCAGATGACCAAGCCCACCACAGTTCCAGCATGTAGGGATGAAACGACGGCCCCTACCGCGACCACGTCCATACCCTGCTTGTCCATCTCCCCCCTCATGATTGTTGCCCCGGCCTCTACCACGTCCACCACCTGTACTTCCCATTAAATTTAAGCTCAAATTCTTCATAAGATCAACCATCTGTTTCATATCCTGCCGCAATCCTTCATCAGAACCTGCAGGAACCATAGGTACTCCTTGACTAGCTTGAGGCACCATCTGCATAGCTTGGGCTTCAGTGGGCTTCATCCTCTCAATCACTGCATTCATGGGTGTAGCCTCCACTCTACGAATCTCCGGCTGTGCTACAACTGGAATCATCCCCAGCTGATTCATTCGTTGCAGCTTCCAATCTTTTGACTTAGCAATTTCTACCGCATCCTCAAAAGACCTGGGCTTCTTCAATTCCACTTTCCAGCGAATACTCCTCTTAAGCCCGGCTACAAACTTGTTTTTCTTCATCATGTCAGGGGGTACCTGGTCTTCCCCTAAAGCCTTGCATAGAGTCTCCCATAACAAAGAAAATTTTTTCATATAATCATCTAATGATTCAAACTCACCTTGTGTCAGAGCTTGCACCTCATGCCAAACCTTGTCGGGGTCTTCTACCTTCCTGAACCTGTTGGTAAGTGCTGTCTTTAATCCATTTTCAGTCATATCAAGATGTGCAACAGCAACCCTCAATGACTCCTCATAAGCCCTGTACAAGGTCCTTGCATCCCCTTTCAAACAGATGCTCAGTAGCTGCAACACCTGTACCGACTCATTAATATGGTTGCTTATGCATGCAACCTCCATCCTTTCCAAGAAGTCTACCACATCCTCATTAGGGCTACCATAAAACTCTGGATAAGACATCATTTTCACCCCTAAACTTCACCTCAGATCCCAAGAAAACACCTTCCCTGAACTCTCAACTTCTAGGGCACACACCCTGATAAACTGAAGGAAATAACAGAGCAATCCTCAGTGGGGGCACCAGAAAGATGTGAGGCAGCTCAAGAACACAAGAAGGCCACTATAGCTCACCGACTCACCACCTTCAGAACACTCACAAGCATAAGGGGCACCACCAGCTTCTCTAGCTGGAAAGAAAATCACTCTCTCACTCTCTACCCAGAGATATCCAGAGAAAGGCAATTCAACAGCTCACATATCTATTTATAAAAGCCTTATATCTGTCAGCAAGGCTAAGCCACTCACATATCATCAACACAAACCCTATTATCCATTTACAAGAGGTGATCCATCACCATGAATTTATTAATTGACAAACTTCAACCCACTCTCCCTCACACTCTCCTTTTATCTCACACTCACTGCAAAACAACTCACCCACACACTGCCCACAGCTTCTCTTGGTCTCACACCAGAAGTCTCGAAACAAGGCAGCCACCTCCCAGTAGAAAGTCAGCAGCTTTGCTCGCTTTGTTAGTAGAGCCACTCGAGTGCGACCTTCTCTGGACCCGGTCTCCTTTCCACGCAACTGTCCCACACTTATCAGCTTCAAACCCTTGACCTGCTGTCCTCACTCGCCAACCTTTGGCTCTGCCTTTCTCTTGCAAGCCTCAGAACACACACACAAGTCGGCCTCTCCTTTTATGTCTGCAGCGCCCGAGGGAGAGTATCCACTCTCTGTCACCAGCTCTCCCACACACGAGCTTCACCAACGCTGGCCTTTGCAGCAATCTTCACCAGGCTCACAAGGCGGCTCCTTTGCTCTGGCTCCCTCTCACTTCAGTAAGGCAGTCCACTGTTCCCCAGGCCTACCAGCCACTACAGGCACCTCTTGCGCCAGTCTGCCAGCTTTCTTTTCCCAGCACGACCTCCTCTCTTTGCTATCCCCAGTCCACTCTGCAGCTCTGCTATCATCAACCGTAGGCCTGCGCCAACAAGGGGGCTACTAGTCTTAGTGTTACCTTCACTCACTAGCTGCCAACGCTCAAGCTTACCACCGCAAGGCAGTTCCTCTCAATATCGACGCCAGCCCGACCTGCATGTCCACGCCGACCTTGCTGCCTCTGCTTGTTAACTTGTTGTGCTTGCCTTCTCCTTCGCCCAGCAGCTGCCGTTTATGCACGGTCACCTGTGTGTGCACACCTACGCCCCCAGAGAGCTCCTCTGCAACAACACCTCTGTCGCCAGCAGCTTCACACACGGCTGCTCTCTCACCTCTCTCCCCCTTTAGAATGACGAGGCCCCCCTTCTTTTGCGATCCTCTGCAGCGCCACACACCGCTTCTGTGCCAGGCTCCCTCCTTTCTCTGTCTGTTGGCACCTTCCACACACCTCCTTCACGCCGTCGCCTTCCTTCTAGATATCAAGCTGGCGCCCCCTAAAAACTCCCACGTGGCCATTAAAACTATTGGCCATGTGTATGGCATATTTATTATTATTTCTTTTAAAGCTCTAAAATGATGGCCACACTAGCAATAATAAGGCTCCTCCTCTCACACGACGATCCACAACTTTCCAAATCTAAATGAGAGCTGCCCACCGCTTCAAATCCTCGGCCTCATCATTATTAAGACGGCCATTCCAAACCTGAAAGATTCTCAAAACTTAAGCATAAAAGCAATTCATATTTTGCTGGCATCCCTTGTAAATTTCAATAATTACAGTCTGAATTGAGCTCTCTCCACATAAACCAGCATGTCTACATTTATTTCCACCAGAGGCTCATCAAAACCCATTATTGATATCCACATGCTCATCCACCTCTTATTTACACACATCCCAGACACCTTCTTGACGGCTAAAAAACTCATACAAATATAAAACACCAAGTCTCCAGCAGCTGTTCCGAAGAAAATGGCATGCACTAAATCACTCCAAAGCCATTCCGTCTGTACACTTGCCAGGGCATTCAGGGCAAAGTTTTATTGCACACCATGCATCCCATATGTACACGGACTCAAAACATCTTTACAGAAAAATGCTTGACACTTGGATTTGATATAAATGTACTCTTGCTTTGTTTACACACACATGCGCTCACCTGCTCATTTGGTTGTGAGATTTTTATAAAGAATTTGCTCTTCATTTTCACACACTCTCACGTGCTCATATTGGTCGCTTTTATAATGGTTTAAATTTTATCCTTATCTTTGATTTTTTTTTGTTTTTTTGTGGTCAAAATTGTGTTGCTCATTTCTTTTCCTCCACCTTGTGCCCCTCTACTATTTGTTGCTAGTGTTTTGCCGTGCAGTGTGTGTGTGAAGGAGCAGTCAGTAAGGACCCAGCAGTAGACGTTCAAGCTAGAGCCATAGACCTAGATCTATAAGAATTGGAGGGAGGTTGAGGTCAAGGAGGCCACCACTAGGCTCGCTACCAAGTTTTCCATTCTCAAGTAGCAAGTTGACCTCACAAAGATTAAGGCCACCAAGATGGCACCTCACTCTTCTGTGTACGTTTGTTTTTCACCTTCCCTTCTCTCTCTTGAAGTCCAGTGTTGACGTGGCCCAATTCACTTTATAGTCACTTCTCTGTCTCGTTATCTTTTTCTCACTTGCTGGTAGGTGCTAAAAGGAGGCTGTCATGATGCTCGTTCCGGTCTGTTTATGCTTTTCTTTGCTTGTTTGCAGCTATGAAAGTGGAAGCATGCTTAAAGGTACCACCCAGAATAAGATCCATGGGTATAACCAATTGTCCGAATCCCTCAAGACTCGTGCTCTTTGCAAACCAAAGAAGTTATGTGATTTGTAGAGACGGATCCATTTAAATCCGTATTTCCTTATCTGGAATTTGTGTTCTTGTATTGTGCTCATGGCAAATCTATGCACCACACAACTTAGTGCCCAACAATGTGTTAGAAATTACATAGAAAATTACAAACAATAAGGCCTAAATACCATGCAAACAACTCCATTAATAAATTCAAGTACTGAGATGATACCCAAAAAAAAGACCAAACCACCATTGAGGGTTATCAATAAGGCCCAAACACATCTATAGTGCTTCTATTGACAAGGGTTGCACGAGATTGTGGATTGTCAAAATCGAAATGCTCCAAATGTGGAAAACCTTGCGTTTCCAAAGCCTATGTATGATAAATGCAGTGTTAAGCATTTATTCATTGATTGCCCAAACCACCTAGTTGCTGTCTGCTGCAGGCATCCATCAACATGGTTAGTATACAAAATGGATAGTTAGCTGCAGTGCCTTGAATATGCCCACATGCTTCCAAGAAAAGGCACACATACCTCGTAATAAAGTAAAATCCACGTCCAAATTGGTTGAGAAACATGTACTGCAGTAGAAAGCCAAAGAGTCCTTACAAGCCCAACAACTTTTTAAAACACATACAAATTTGTTTGAGGAGGAAAACTATAAACACCTTACTCATTTGACATGAGTGAGCTTTGTTTTTCCTACTCTTCTTGTGTCTTTAAAAAAAGTCTTGAGATTGTAGTTCCCTTTTCGGATGAGCCTAGTTCTTGAGTTTCTTTGACTATTTTAAGGAGTCCTCCCCATGCAATTTTTATTTGTCCTTGTGTTTTGAGGATTCCTCCCCATGTAGTTTTTATTTGTCCTTGTGTTTGAGTTAGTATTTGATGATGTATTGTCAAAAAGTACTAACGTGAATCAAACCCAAAACCTAAGACTTAACAACATGGAAAAGCACATTACCAACATAGTTGCAATATCTTGATCATGAGTACAAACCACATATTTTACTTGATATCCAAGTACAAATTGTCATGAGAATATATTTTAAGTCCTCTATAAAAATATTATTTATCCCCTCTTGAGTAATTTGGGGACGCCTAGATTACTCTTGCGTCATGCCGGCTAGGTTAATATCGTGGGTGACACCACTATAAATATTAATACGTACGGTATATGACGTATGTTTGAGGCCACCTATGATTATTTCAGTTAGGTTTGTATGGCAGGGTGATTCCTGGGGTACTTACGCCTGGTAGTCATGAGTTGGTGATGATTTGTGCCTGTTTAATATTTGTGGGATTAATTTAATAATTAATTGGGCTTATATTTTCAGGTGATGAAGACTATGGGAATTGAAGAGTTTACTTTGGAAGAAATGTCTTGGATCATCACATTTCATTTTTGGCAAGCATAGTAGCTTGTAATCTTATTAAATGATTTTTCCATTTTGAACATTAGGAAAGATACATTTATTTTTGTGGAATTTATTAAAGCCTATGGCTTTACCCTAGTCCCAATTTGACACTCTATTTTTGTTAAAGAAGAGTGCCGTGCTCTCTAAAAAGCACATCTTGTATTTTGGGGGCTATGGCCTAATTTTGGTGAAAAGAAAAGCTAATAAAGAAATACTCTTGTGTGGGGAGAGGCCACGCACAAGAGGGGGGAAGATTGCACCCAATATGGTCTTTTTGGAGCTAAGTATTTTTGTTTAAGTGTTTAATTTTTCAATTGCTTTGATTTAGTTGAAGCTAACAAGCAATGGTTTTTATGATTGAATTAATTCTCTATCTTTCCACAATCAATTCCTAGAATAAGATTCCGGTTGCAGTGGTATCAGAGCTTGGGCTAGGAGATTTGTGGAGAAGGTAGGAAAGGGCTTCAACTTCTCAAAAATCAAGAAAGTGCAGGAATTTATCCAGTGGACAGAAGGGTGTTTTGCAGGTCTTTACCCAAAGGTCAAAGATTCAAAACTAGATCTACTCTCAAACCCACTCACCACCCTGCAAAACCATCCCTCTTTATCAAAAAGCGGTTTTTCCAAATACTCTGTGAAATCAGAATCTGACCGTATGGATGAAATCCTCATAGCCAAAAACCTCACGGGTAATTCTCAGAAATCAAAAAGCTTCAAGCATGAGTAAACCTATAATGGACGGAGCAGGAAAATCCATGCAAAAGCCATCTCAAAACTCTCAATAATTTTTTGGAGCAAGGAGCGCCCGGCGGCAGCCTGCCGGCGCAAAACGGCGTGGAGAGGAGATTTTTTAAAAAAAAAGCTTCAAGCCTAATCAAGCTTAAATCCATAAGCTAATCTCTCTCTAATCAATCTCACTTTTCCCAATCCCTATGCAAGTCACATCACTCCTTTTTCAACCTCTACTTTTCCCAATTTCCAAATTTGAGGAGAAATTCAAAGGTTTTTCCAATTCTGAAAATTTCTGGGTGCAGAAAAGTGATTTATAGGTTTTAAAAAGCTTGGAAATTGCCTAGAAAAGGCTAGAAAATTCCGAAATCGCTTCTGAAAAATTCTGAAAATTTCAGAAAAATATTACAGAGTTTGGGCAAGGTTTACAGGACTGTTTCAGCAGGTTTCAAAGTGCAAAAAAAAATTATTTCATCAACAATTCGACTAGCCCAAGACTCTCGAATCACGCAGAATCGTTCGGGATTTGTTTGAGGCGACGAGAATTCAATTCAGCCATTGAACAACGTCTTGTTCAGCTTCAACCAAGATCAAATTGCGGGAGAAAAATAAGATAAGTACTCAATTTTGCTTTATTTATTTACATCAAATAAAGTAAAATTTTATTTATCTACATCATTTGCACAAGCACTATGGCCGATTTGCCTATCTCGCCATCAATTCAAGAGCAACTCCTTTCTTTACAACATCAAATTGTAGAAGAAAGAGAGAAGCGTATTGAATTGGAGAGACAGCTCTCAAATCGTAAACGCAAGCGTGACTCTTCGCTATCTTTTGATGACGAAGATGACACTATTCAAAGGGCTGTAAATGCTACATTGCAAGCACAAAGGTCACAAAAAGAATCCAAGATTAGTCGGAAAGCTTTCACATTTCAAAACTATGATGGAAAGAAGGATGCTAGAGTCATTTTAGCTTGGCTTAGTCAACTAGATGACTATTTTTCTGGAGAAAGATTTTCAGAGAAAGATAAGATTAAATGTGCAGTCAATCATATGGTAGACAGTGCAGCTTTATGGTGGAGTGTAGTAAAGCAAGGTCATGACAAGCCAGACTCTTGGAAAAGATTTCAACGGCTGGTCAAAAAGCACTTTTTACCCTCACAATTCAAGTCCAAAGTTAGGCACCAATGGGATACTTTGCATCAATTGGAAAAAGAAACTATGTCACAGTATGTAGAAAAGTTTTGGAATACTTTATTACAGGTGCAGGTTGTGGATAGAGTTAGTGAGAAGGATCAAAAAAGGAAGTTCATATCGGGCCTTAGATCTACCATTAGGGCCGATGTGAATATGTTTCGACCTCATTCACTATCTTCTGCAATATCCTTGGCAACTAATTCAGAACGTAAAAATGGTTTTCCTAAAGAGAATAAAGCACATGAGGGAACTTCTTCTAAACCATTTACTAAATCTTTTTATGCTTCAAAGAAGATGTATAAACCAGGTTATGACAAAGGCAAGGACGAGGCTAAAGGCAACCTGAGTACCAATAAGAAAGTCAATGGTGGCAAACCGAAGACATCTCCTATCAAATGTTTCAAGTGCCACAAAGAAGGTCACATAGCACCGAATTGTCCGGAGCGTACCAAGAATTCAACCCCAGCAGCAGCAGCTCGAGTCAACATGATTGAAGAAGACGACAATGAAGAAGAATCATTCGAGCAAGAGGGTAATTCCGATCCAGATTACTCAGAACAAGAAGGTAAACCTCATGTTCATTCTTTGCTTAAAATAAAAGGAACGATAAATGGACATGAAGTTCTTATTTTGCATGATGATGGTAGTACACATGATTTCATTTCTGAAAAGGTACTTAGAGCATTAAATCTTCATTCTTCACCTACGCACTATAAAGTTAAAGCAGCATTTACAGGAACAAAGTACAATTGCATGCAAGTAGTGAAAGATTTGGATTTATGCATCAAACCTTTAACAGAAAAGAGGGATTTCTTAGTTGCACCTTTACAAGGGGTAGATATAATTTTGGGTATGCCTTGGAGACACAAATACAATCCTATTATAGACTATGACACTCATAGCATTTCTCTAAAGAAGGACAATGAAAATATTATCCTTCAGTGTCAAGTCAAAGGAGAAATGAGTCCTTTGTTGAGTCACACTCAAGCAAAGAGAGCTCTAAGAAAAAGAGACAAGACTTATATGGTATGGGTTAACCAGCTTGATGCTAAGTTGGACACATCCAAAAGACCAAAGTTTGATTCTTTTATCTCCAAATTTAGTGACTGTTTCATGGAAGATCTGCCTCCAGGATTACCTAAGTCTAGGCCAGAGGATCATAGTATTGACTTATTGCCTGGAAATTCCCCGCCTTGTAAAGCTCCCTATAGAGTCAACAATTTAGAGCAAAGAGAAATCCAAAGCCAAATAGAAGACTTGCTAGAAAGAGGCCTTATTCGACCTAGTAGTTCACCTTTTGGAGCTCCAGTACTTCTTGTTAAGAAGAAGAATGGAACTTACCGAATGTGTGTAGACTATCGTGCATTGAATAAGATTACTGTCAAGAACAGATATCCTATTCCTAGGGTAGATGATCTTCTTGATAAGCTTAGAGGATCAAAGGTCTTTAGCAAGATTGACCTAAAGTCTGGGTATCATCAAGTCCGTATGACTCAATCTGACATATTCAAGACAGCTTTTAGAACCCAAACTGGTCATTATGAGTTTTTGGTTATGCCATTTGGTTTGACCAATGCTCCAGCTACTTTCAGCCGTATGATGAATCATATATTCCTTAAGTTTCAAAGTTTTGTTATAGTGTTCTTTGATGACATTCTTGTTTTTAGCAAGGATCGACAAGAGCATGAACAACACTTGGAACAAGTGTTCAATCTTTTGAGAGAAAATGAATTGTATGTCAATCCTGAAAAGAGTTCTTTCTTTCAAGAGGAGATTGAATACTTAGGACATATAGTATCGGCCGAAGGAATTCGTGTAGATCCTAAGAAAATTGAGTGTATTGCTTCTTGGCCTACGCCTAGAAACATACATGATCTTAGATCTTTTCTTGGCTTATGTAGTTATTATAGGAAGTTCGTCAAGAATTTTGCTTGTATTGCCAATCCTTTGACTGAACTCCTTAAGAAAGCTACAAATTTCAATTGGACTGATAAGCAAGATAAATCTTTTGCAACACTCAAGAATGCTTTAACACAAGCACCAGTTCTTACACTACCTGATTTTCAAAGACCATTCTTTATAGTAGTGACTGATGCTAGTGGCAAAGGATTTGGAGCTGTTCTTATGCAAGACAACCATCCTATTGCATATCAAAGTAGAAAGCTTAAGCCTGCAGAGCAAAATTATAGCACTTATGATAAGGAATTAGCAGCAGTAGTGCATGCTTTGAAAATTTGGAAGCATTACCTAATGGGCTCTGAATTTCTTATCAAGACAGACCAACAAAGTATTAGGCATTTGCTTACGCAACCTCTTATTTCAGATAGACATATCAAATGGGCAGCTTTCATTCAAAGTTTCCAACCTATGATTCAATATCAACCTGGAAAAGAAAATGTTGTTGCCGATGCTTTGAGTCGAAGACCAAATATCAACAACATTTCTATAATTGAAAGTGAACCATTTGTTCTCATGAAAGAAACTTATGAAGTTGATCCAGATTTTTCTCAAATATGGATCAAATTGCGTGAAAACAATTGGACACCTCAAGGAAGTTATTCTCATAATGATGGCTATCTTTTCTTTGAGAAGAGATTGTGTGTTACTCAACCTTACAGACAGCTTGTCTTGGAAGAGATGCACCAACCACCATTTGTGGGACATAGAGGAGTTTCTGCAACACTTCAAGTAGTTTCTCGAGAATTTTATTGGCCCCATTTGAAGAATGATGTAGCTAAGTTTGTAGCTGAATGTAACATTTGCCAAACAATCAAAAGCTACAAAGGTAAAGCTTTAGGATTGCTTATGCCTCTACCTATTCCTGATAGACCATGGGAACAAGTGTCTATGGACTTTATTACTGGCTTCCCTACTACTTCCAGTCACCATGATATGATTTGGACAATAGTGGACAGATTTAGTAAGCAAGCCTATTTCATTCCATGTAAAAAGACACTAACTTCTCAGCAAGCCGCGAACATATTTGTTAAACAAATTTTTGTTCATCATGGTCTACCCAAAGTGATAGTTTCTGATAGAGATTCTAAATTTTGTAGTCACTTTTGGGTTGCTCTTTTCTCAAACTTAGGCACTAAGTTAGATTTTTCTACGGCTTTCCATCCGGAATCGAATGGACAAACCGAAGTTACAAATAGCACTATCTTAGATATGCTTAGAGCCTATGTTTCCCAGCAACCTAGTGCATGGGATAAGTACATACACCTACTCCAATTTGCTTATAATAATACTCCTCATACTGCTACTGGTCGAGCACCATTTGAGATCATCTATGGAAGAGCATTGCCTATTCCGGCTACTAGACTCTCTCATAAGATTGAAGCAGCCGACCAATATGTTAGAGACTTTGATCGCATTCTATGTGAAGTGCGTGATTGTATTCAAAGAGCTCAAGAGAAGTATACATCTCAAGCAAATAGGAAGCGCAAAGATTTTTCATTTCAAGAAGGTGATTATGTACTCTTGAGAATTGAAAAGCGTCGATTAAAGAGTGTGGAAAAATTCCCTGCAGTGAAGCTAGCGCCTAGATATTATGGGCCATTTAAAATCCTTCAAAAGATTAATGATGTGGCCTATAGACTAGAGCTTCCATCTAATTGGAATATCCACAATTCTTTTCATATCCATCTCTTGAAACCTTTTCGAGGAACACTTCCTACTCACCCAACATATGAGGAACCACCTCTTATTGAAGGAGAGGAAGAAGTCTTAGTTCCTGATGCAATCATTGACCAAGAGATAACAACAACAAGGACAGGTAATCAATACTTTAAGTATCTTTTGACTTTTAAGAATCATCCTCAAGAAGATGCTAAATGGATGCCTGAGAAATTTTTCCGAGTTTACCCTGAAATTCTTCATTCTTTTCAAACCCAGCAAATCCGCAATTGAGGACAATTGCAAACTCAAGCAAGAGGGATGTCATGAGAATATATTTTAAGTCCTCTATAAAAATATTATTTATCCCCTCTTGAGTAATTTGGGGACGCCTAGATTACTCTTGCGTCATGCCGGCTAGGTTAATATCGTGGGTGACACCACTATAAATATTAATACGTACGGTATATGACGTATGTTTGAGGCCACCTATGATTATTTCAGTTAGGTTTGTATGGCAGGGTGATTCCTGGGGTACTTACGCCTGGTAGTCATGAGTTGGTGATGATTTGTGCCTGTTTAATATTTGTGGGATTAATTTAATAATTAATTGGGCTTATATTTTCAGGTGATGAAGACTATGGGAATTGAAGAGTTTACTTTGGAAGAAATGTCTTGGATCATCACATTTCATTTTTGGCAAGCATAGTAGCTTGTAATCTTATTAAATGATTTTTCCATTTTGAACATTAGGAAAGATACATTTATTTTTGTGGAATTTATTAAAGCCTATGGCTTTACCCTAGTCCCAATTTGACACTCTATTTTTGTTAAAGAAGAGTGCCGTGCTCTCTAAAAAGCACATCTTGTATTTTGGGGGCTATGGCCTAATTTTGGTGAAAAGAAAAGCTAATAAAGAAATACTCTTGTGTGGGGAGAGGCCACGCACAAGAGGGGGGAAGATTGCACCCAATATGGTCTTTTTGGAGCTAAGTATTTTTGTTTAAGTGTTTAATTTTTCCATTGCTTTGATTTAGTTGAAGCTAACAAGCAATGGTTTTTATGATTGAATTAATTCTCTATCTTTCCACAATCAATTCCTAGAATAAGATTCCGGTTGCACAAATGGTCTCTAATTAGGAGCAAGAGGAATTGATGAGACGGAGGTGTTCCTATTCTTGAAACCAAGGGCTAAAAAAGTGGACAATGAGAAAAAAAGAAAGAAGGTTATGTTTGACCATCTATCTAAAACACCTGCCTTTGGCAATATTCTTGTTCGCAAATCTCAAAATTGGATAGTGTGTAAGTCTATCAATGTAAAGATCTATTCCAATACTTGAAGAATAGGTAGATGTATTAACATCATTATTGCATATTGGCTCATTGATTTCATTTGATGAAATCAAAGGTAGAAGATCTTCATTTGTGGTGCATTCTTCAAACTCTGAATGATTTTATTGTACCTCTTTGTTCTCATTGTTTGTTGTGTATTCTTTTGATCCTTTGGATCATGACTGGATCCTAGGTGAAAAATAAATGCAAAATACATGGACGGTTAGCCACATTGAGCATAAATTGACAATTTTCTCTCAAAAGGAGAAATGAAATTCGACTTTAGTATTGAATTTGAGAATTCAGAGGATATGCAAGAAGAAATGGAAGAAACACCTACTCTAGAAAAAGATATCAAGACTAGAACCTACTCAAGGATTACTAATAACACATGTATATGAGAATACTATGTAGATTCCAAATGTTCAAATGCTAAATGAAGAAGACTTGAGGCTAAGGAGGATGATTTATCTAAAAGCACACAACTGTTATGAAGAATGCCAAGCTAAACTAAACATAATTATGGACCACAACCTCATCATAAAGGATCTTCGTAAATCATTAACATTGTTTCCTACTAAATCATCAAAGGAGCAAGGAACAATAAGAAACATTGTATATTCTAAGGCTTTACCTCTCGAAAAAGGGAAAAAATTGAATCACAATCATATCTGGCCTACCATACAAATCAACACCTTGTTCTCAATGAAAACCACCAAAGAAGATAAACCCATAGCATAAGGCTACTACAAGGGCAAGATGCAAATCTGGCCTACAACACCAATCAACACCTTGCTCAATGAAAGCCATGGAAGCCACCAAAGAAAAAAACCCCATAGCCTTATACATACAAATCTCCACAAGCGTTTCCAAAAGATTTGCCTATTTAACAACTGCGAATACCAAAGAAAATTCTACAAGCCCATGCATTTTACCAAAACAACTCTAAAATTTGGATCTCTAAGTGGAATACCAAATTCCATATGCCTACAACAAAGAAATCAACTAAACAAAGGCAACACCCTAAAGTTTCAAAGGTAAAGCAAATATGGGCGTTCAAAGATCCAAAGGTAAAGCAAATATGGTTGTCCAAACATTAACTTCAATCTCAAGAATATTATGATGGCAATCCCATCATTTGGTTGCATAAAGCATATAAACCACTGAAGGACTCATTACCAGCTTCAACCTCAAATGCACAATTTAATTCTAAGAAATAATAGAGGCATAAATAGTAGCAAGAAGTCCAAAAGAACCCTTTTAAACCAATTCAAGAGGTCGTAAGAACCTGCTTGTGCAAACAAAAACAACATTAGGCCATAAAGCTCATCTTTGCCCATGGTGACCATCGTTTCAACTAATAGAAGGCTCACACAATTCACTGATTTTAAGCCTGTGTTTTTAAGTGACCATGGAAGGAACAACCATAAAAACTTCCTTGATTACTAGAATATGACAACAAAGTTTCTTGAGGCACAACATCTACTTGATCCATCGTGTTAAAGAATCAAGTAAGGATAGGATTTGATTCATCACTCCTTTGTTTGATCTTTCCCTTACTGGCTGTAGAACATCAAGTCCATCTGACAATCCTTCCTCGTGTGGGAGATATTGTAGAACACCTTATTTGGGTTGGTTTAGATTTTTTCGCTTCATCTTAGCGCATTGCTGAACCTTGGATTGTCGAGACAATAGCTCTTACTTTCTTTGTTATAGCTCAGCACAGGCACGTGTGCATGTGCTAAGCCATTGGACACATGAAAGGTAACAATCCCAATGTCATGATGATAGATTAAATCCACATGATTTGGTTGATGATAATTTGTTACTTTTGAATCATTTCTAGGCTTTGGATTCTCATAACTTTGAGCTCAAGGTCAAGCATGACAATATTCTTCTCATTACCACAAGGAGATATATAAATTTGATATGCTACTACCACCAAACATTCTTCTATGGAGGAAAGTTGGATGGCCTTGCCCAATAAAAGGGGACATTGGTGGTTCTTGCCCACAAGGGGAGGAATGTCGAAGGTTCTGGCCCCAAGAGAACCTCTATGGGGCATGATAAATGTTGGCATGTCTCATTTGCAAGATGAGTCTACCATTTCAAAGCGAAACCTCCTAGTTTGGTGGGGAGGAGAAAGAATGTAACAAAGATGGAGAAAGATGAGATCAACACTTATTTGTAGAAGTGGTAAAAGTCGCATTAATTACAAGACTCTAGGGACCTTATTCACACTCGAAGTGAGCTTAACCCTTAGACTTCAAGCACACCCTTCCTTGGGAACAACAATGTTGGTATTGCCCTCTAAGTAGCTCTAATGCTAGCCATTTCTCACTATGGGTAAATCAATGTGGTCCTTGCTTGTGTTGTGTTCTACAAGTTATTTCGAGTGGGTTTAGATGGTTTAGGTTTGGATTTGGGAAGGTGAGGCTTTGTGGGGATCCAAACCTTGATTTTTTCCCCCTTGGTGGCTAATGATGGTAGTAAGTCCTTTTGAACCCATTTTTGTGTGATGCTTTGGGGGATGGTAGTGTTACCTTGGGTTTTAGGGGAGAGGTGCGTAGGCACATCACTTTCCTTTTTGGTTTGATATTCTGATCTTTGAGAATTGGATCCTCATAACTAGATTCAATGGAGGTACTTTCCATTTTATATAGATTAGAGCCATCCTAAAGGCTCACTTGGTGATCGGAATTGATGAGTGATAATATATTCTTTATAAAAAGATGAGAGATTAGAGATTCTTTTTATCAAAGTTTTAGCGATTTTTTACATTTCATCGTTATAAGCACCACTCGATGATTTTTATAAACATCACTATAAGTAGCATTGGATGTGGCACTAGAAAAAATAATGGAATACTCCAAATGAAGTCCACCAAAACATTTAGTAAAAATTTATCACATAAATTTGTCAAACATAAATATTTTTATAATAAAGAATAAAAATTCAACGTAATGTTATAATATGTAGAAAGGTATATAATGCTTTATATCCTTTTATAGTACTATCATCAATGTCATCTTACAACAAATCCATACAAGTGAACTGGTCCATCTCTAAGTTTATCAATGTAAAGTCCTATTCCAACACGTGAAGAATAGGTAGATGTATTATAATCATTATTGCATATTGCCTCATTGATTTCATTTGATGAAATAAAAGGTAGAAGATTTTCATTTATGGTGCATTTTTCAAACTGTGGATGATTTTATTCTACCTCTTTGTTATCATTGTTTGTTGTGTATTCTATTGATCCATCATGTATTTCTAAGAACTGACAATCTTTCGATAGCTCCTCCAACTACTTAGAGCACTTATCTAAGCCAATCTTGTGGTAGCTCTTCCAACTACTCAGCTACCCGAAGGAAGGAGGGAGCTTTGTGATTGTTGAGCCCCCTGCATCAAACTCTTCTACACTTGCAAGAGACCCAAAAATTTATGGTAGCTTGGAGCATTGATTCATGTGAAGCTTTTGTGACTTTTTCAGCTCCTTGAAGGAAGAAGGAAGGCTCGTGATTGTTTGCTAAGCCCCATGCATAAAACTCTTCTAGACTTTTAAGAGACCCAAAATCTTCTAGTAGCTCCTCCAGCTCAATGTAGTGCTGCATGTCAAGCTCTCTACCTTTTTCAATTGCCCGAAGGATAAAGGGAGCTTCCTGATGAGCTCCTTGCAGAAAACTCTTCTAGACTTTTAATATGCCCAAAATCAACTTAGAGCACTCATACATGTCACGCATCCGTAGCTTTTTCAGCCCCCTCGAAGGAAGAAGGAAGCTTTATTGAGCCCCTTGCAGAAAACTCTTCTAAACTTTCAAGAGAACCAAAATCTTCCGGAAGCTTCGTGATTATTGAGCCCCTTTTGCAGAAAACTCTTTTAGACTTTCAAAAGAACCAAAATCTTCTAGTAGCTCCTCCAGCTTAAGGAACCCTCCCATGCCAGGCTTCCGTAGCTTTTTCACCTCCCTAAAAGAAAAAGGAAGCTTTGTGATTGATGAGCCCCCTACATCAACCTCTTCTAGACTTTCAAGAGACCCAAAAAATCTTCTGATAGCGCCTCCAGTTTAAGGCACCCTCCTATTCCAAGCTTCCATAGGTTTTTTAGCTGCGTGAAGGAAGAAGGAAGCTTCATGATTGCTAATCCCCATGCATAAAACTCTTCTAGACTTTCAAAAGACCCAAAATCTTTTGGTAGGTTCTCTAGCTCAGTGCAGTGATGCATGTCAAGCTCCCATAGCATTTTCAATTGCGCGAAGGAAGAAGGGAGCTTCCTGATTGTTGAGCTCCTCATGGAAAACTCTTCTAGACTTTCAAGATACCCAAAATCTTCAGGTAGCTCCTCCACCTTAGAGCACTCATACATGTTGTAAGATTCCTCCCCCCCAGCTTTTGAGGTATACAGGAGTAAGAACCTCCCTTTCTGATCTTATAATTATTCCCCTCTCTGAAATAAAAGAAAGATTCTGTTTTACCATGTTTTAACCTAGAGAGAGAAAATGTCTAGAGAGAGGTAGTCCAAAATTGAGATATTTTTGGATATAAAAATCCTCCTAGTGTCTAAAATGGGTTTCCTTGAAACAAAAATTCAAAAAGAACTTTCCAATGTACAATTGGAATTAATTGGAAATAGATATAAAGGACCTTAGCCTAAGGGTCTAGATTTTCAGAAATTTTTGGATTATGGTCCATTTAAGGTTCCTACGGGCCAATAGGATCAATCCATGTGTGGGGAGGAGATAAATCCAATTTGTAAAAGAAGATACCCAAAAATGAGTGAATGCCCACATAAGATGAAGAGTTGACTATGTACAAGGCTTATTAGTAAAAGACTATGAGTATTACAAAAAAAATGAGATATTTTGGGTATAATGATTCCATTTTGACACATGTGTAAGGAAGGGGAGTCCCTTCAAGGAGGCACCTACTTCACATGCTTGAATGAGTTTTAAACTAAAAAATAATGTGATATTTTTATCTCTCCTCTCTCTTGGATCAAACCAAATCAAAAGGAAACCAAACTAGGTCCAAATCTTGTCCAAATTCAACCAAATTGAACTTGGAAAATTCTAGAAATTAGTTGGACTTGGTTAGAGGCCTCCCTCTCCTATAAATAGATCCTTAGCCTTTGTAAAAAAATATGAGAACTATACTATGCCAGTATTATGCTGAAATAATGATAATTTTTACTATTCTCTAAAATTCTCTCCAAATTGAAGAAATTGGAACTTCCCTCTTTCTTCAATCTCCATTGGTGGCTCCATCAACATACCAAACCAATTGATTGGTTGGGGGCCTCTACCGTGATCAAAGAATCAAGTAATTTGTAAGGTAAAGGGTGAATTTTGGTCTTTTTCTATAATTTCTCAATGTTTCTCTCTTCTCAACCCCTCTCAAGCTTGAGAAGCTTAATTGGAATGGCTTTTTAATGCTATTGAAGTTAATTGACGAATGGTAGTAAGGAAATACATAAATTTTTATTTATGCTTAATTTTAATGGTTTTTATGTAATTTCTCTCTCTCACTCAAAGAATGGTCATTCCCATGACCTATTCTCAATCCAAATTAAGCTTCTCATGAAGCTTTTCCCTAATCCAAGAATAAATTTTATGCTTCTTTAATTGGAGGTCAAATTAATGGCCTTTTATGCTTTTAAGTTAGTTATTTCATGAAAATTTATGATTCAATCCATAATGGGTTAATTAGGGATCATTCTAATCATATCCATAATGTTAAAGTTCATTCTTTTAGAATAAATTGAGATTTATCAGTAATAGCAGCGGAGCTATGCTAAATTTCTATAAAAATTACACATAAAACATTTTCATTCAAAGTATGAAAAGAGGACTTCCTACCATATTCTAGGAACTATCATCCTAGATAAACTTATTGATTCTCATTGTAATCCTAGAAATATTGATTTTTAGGTTTATGCATAATTAATGAATTTTTAGATAAATTTGTTTATCTTTGAGAAATAATTAAATGTTAAAAGAATAATTCCCATTACATTTGGAATTTCATGATTGGATGGGAAAAGAGAATTTCCTATCATATTGGAATTATGGGATAATTGATTTAATTTTAAAAATAAAATTTTAGATAAATTTATTTATCTATGAGAAATAATTAAATATTAAAAGAGGAATTCCCATTACATTTGGAATTCCATTATTGGATGGGAAAAGAGAATTTCCTATCATATTGGAATTATGGGATAATTTATTTAATTTTAAAAATAAAATTTTAGATAAATTTATTTATCTATAAGAAATAATTAAATGTTAAAAGAGGAATTCCCATTACATTTGGAATTTCATGATTAGATGGGAAAAGAGAATTTCTTATCATATTGAAATTATGGGATAATTTATTTAATTTTAAAAATAAATTTTTAGATAAATTTATTTATCTATGAGAAATATTTAAATGTTAAAAGAGGAATTCCCATTACATTTGGAATTTCATGATTGGATGGGAAAAGAGAATTTCCTATCATATTGGAATTATGGGATAATTCATTTAATTTCAAAAATGATTTTTTTAGATAAATTTATTTATCTATGAGAAATAATTAAATTTTAAAAGAGGAATTCCCATTACATTGGAATTCCATGATTGGATGGGAAAAGAGAATTTCCTATCATATTGGAATTATGGGATAATTCATTTAATTTTAAAAATAAATTTTTAGATAAATTTATTTATCTATGAGAAATATTTAAATGTTAAAAGAGGAATTCCCATTACATTTGGAATTTCATGATTGGATGGGAAAAGAGAATTTCCTATCATATTGGAATTATGGGATAATTCATTTAATTTTAAAAATAAATTTTTAGATAAATTTATTTATCTATGAGAAATAATTAAATGTTAAAAGAGGAATTCCCATTACATTGGAATTCCATGATTGGATGGGAAAAGAGAATTTCCTATCATATTGAAATTAAGGGATAATTCATTTAATTTCAAAAATAAAATTTTAGATAAATTTATTTATCTATGAGAAATAATTAAATGTTAAAAGAGGAATTCTCATTACATTTGGAATTCCATCATTGGATGGGAAAAAGAGAATTTCCTATCATATTGGAATTATGGGATAATTCATTTAATTTCAAAGATGAATTTTTAGATAAATTTATTTATCTATGAGAGACATTTAAATGTCAAAAGAGGAATCCTTACGACATTTGGAATTCCATCATTTAGATTGACAAAGAGAAATTTCTAGCATATTGAAATAATGGATATTTTAAATAAATTTTTTTATAAGAAATATTTGATGGGAAAAGAGGAATTCCCATGGTAATTGGGATCCTAGAAATTAAATGGGAAGAAGAGGATTTTTTTTGTATAAATTGGATTTATGATTATTTTACCATAAGAGGAAATATGGGCAAAATTGATTTCTACAAATCTCATAAATTCTTTTATTCAAAGAAGAATATTGAATATAATTCAATTGAGGAATTGAGAAGGAATACGGAACTAGTTGTCAGAAAAAGAATCTTTAATTAGGCCAAGCAATTGGCTGAAATTTAGAAAAAAGTCCTATTATCAGTATCAATCTAGAAAAAGCTATTAAATGGTAATAGCATGTGCCTGGATGTGGATGTGGAAATGGATGTATGGATCTAGATATGTGGATGTGGATATATGGATGTGGATGTATGAATGTGGATGTGGATGTGGATGTAGATGTGGATGTATGAATGTGGATGTGCAAATGGATGTATGGATGTAGATGTGGATGTGTATGTATGGATGTGGATGTATGAATGTGGATGTATGGATGTGGATGTGGATGTGGATGTATGAATGTGGATGTGGAAATGGATGTGATTGCCAGATTCCTCTACAAGATGATAATCTGTCGGTTTGGATGCCTGATCAAACTCATTAGTAGTAACCAGGGCAAGCGCTTTGTGAATGATGTCATCCGAGAATTGGTCACTTAGCATGTCATAATCCATAAGTGGTCCATGGTACATTATTTTGCAGGCCAATGGTTAGGCAGAGTTGTCCAACAAAATCCTCAAGTGGATCCTCACAAAGTTGGTCAATGAAAACCAAAATCACTGGGATGAAAGGCTGTACGTAGCTTTATGGGCGTTCTGCACAGCATACAAGGTCTCCACAGAAATGACCCCATTCAAAATAGTATACGGCACAGAGGTAGTCATGCAGATGGAGTTCCTGGTGCCAAGCCTTCGAATTGCCGTAGCTCAGAAGTTAAGCCTAGAATATTCCCTACAGCATTGTCTGGACTAGCTCCTCAAGCTAGACGAAGAACGCTTCAAGAGCTTCTTTGTCACCGCCACAGTTGTCCAAAAAAGGAGGAAGAAATGGGTCGACCGCCGAAATTACAAGGTTTGCCTATTCAAGGAAGAAGATACAGTCTTGTTGTTCGAGTCTCATATGGATTCACATCCTGGAAAGCTAAAGCTCAGGTAGAGCGTGGAGAAATTCTACGACGGCACCTTCCTCCTCAAAATGCTCAACGCTCAATGGAGAATGATTACAGAAGCCGATCAACGGCTACCGCCTCTGACCATACCATGTGTCAATTCCACCTAATCCATTTCATTGATGTGGGAGAGCCACTAAACCACTACTTGGGAATCCATCACTTTAATGAAGGCACCTTTCTCCAAAGCATCATGGAAGATTCGTCTCGGATGTTGAGCGATGTGATCCAGCCCCATCATGATTATTCGATGGCTATGCAACAAACCATGCATGGTAACTCTTTTTAAATCACCGCAAACTCGAGTTAACTCTTGTGTATCTATTTGTTTTCCTGCAGTCGATCTCCTCGCTCAAAGCCGTAACATTTCGCGTGAAAATCCCTTCCCCCTTCTCTCTTCCACACCGCATGCTCTGCTCCCAGCCATGGTGACCTTCAAGCCCTTGTCTAGCATCATCAAGGATAACGCCGCCGACAAGCAGTGCCTGGATATCAAAGAAGCCAATCGGTTGCAAAAGAGTAACACACAAGCAAAGCTGGGCCAAGTGCTAACCCTACTATTCCCAGGAGGCATGAAGCCTGCGTCAACCCTAGCTGTCAATACCACAGTACTGCCCTGGCATACGCTTGCACCCCGGATGGCACAAAACATGCCAGAGCAAAAGCAAGGTGGTGAGGCTGGAACCAACTATAAGCCTCAACACCAAAATCCAACCCAATGCCCCGCCCACTCCAAATCACCATCTGCCCCTCAAGATTCCACCTCTTCCATCTAGCACAACCTCCTCGCAAAAATTGATCAGCTGGAGCAAGAGCTCACCCAGTGTAAAGTAGAGAATGTCAAACTTTTAGGCAAAAGCCCCATCTAGGACCTCTCCGAGCCAATCTCGGAGGCACCAATCGACAAGTCACTCCATCGTCCCTTACCTTGAAATGGATACCCAAGGCATCACCTGCCAAGGTAAGCAAAAACTCCAAGCTAATTGCCATGCTACTGCTGCTGATAGAATTCCTTACAGATATACCTTCAACGTTAACAACCCCCCCACCACTCATTGTGTAAGGCTACCACCAGAGGTTACAGAAATGCCATCATCAGCTCCACCAGCCTTAGGTACTTCCTTTTGCGAACCGCTCCCCATTTCCTCAAGGAAGTAACTCCCACTTACTCACCAACACCTAACTAGAATCGACTCCTTGTCTTGGCAAATTGGACTTGTGACGATCAGTACAAAACCCGCAAAGTGGTGATGGTAACATAGCCTATGTGTAAAAAAAAAACCCCGCAAAGTGGTGATGGCAACATAGCCTATGTGTTAAAAAAAAACCCCAAAGTGGTGATGGCAACATAGCCTATGTGTACAAAACCTGTTAGTAGAGGGTGCACAAAAAAAAAGTCCACAGGCATTCTAACTTTCCCACTGTAAGATTCCTGACCCCACTGTGCAACAAATTCAGGGGTGCTAGCAGCGGAAGTAGCACTTCTTGCACGGGGCAGGGTCCCACACTCGGGGCCTCGCCCAACCACGGATATCCGGACAAGAGACTAATCCATCGGTTTTTTCAAAACCGAACCTAGAAAAACTTCCTTTGCCCGGAAAGCACGGGCGATTCCACCAGGATAACTTTTTCCTAACGTAGTCAAGGTTATGAGACTGACCAAACTGATCCGATCGAACCAAAAAAAACACTCGGTCAGATCAAGGAAGAAACTTGCACTTGGATCATAGAGATCAACGCTTTTTTCCCCATCGAGAGGCACAGTCGTTGATTCTTATCCATAGAACAATTACTATCCGAGATTTACTTCATCTATCGTATTATAACAGAATTGAGTCTCATTTTACGGATCCATCAGTCGTCCAGCCTAACCCCATCCAATCCCATGGGTTAGCCAACCACTGTAGTGATGGGATCCAATTAGGAATTTGGTTAGGTTTTGTCCCAGGTACCAGGGAAAAGAGTTCCCAGGCGCCCTAGCCGGATGTTCATGCAAACATAAAACTAGTCACACCACTTACACACCCAATATGAAATTGCCTTTTTCTCAGCATCAGCTATCTTTAAAACAATCCTTTAATGAAACCATTGTGTCACTGATCATAATCCTCAAAATCTTTGGTTGAATCCTTATTTCCAATCATCCCTTCATCGGACCACCTGTCAGGGGCCTTTTCAACAGTTCCTAGCTCATAGTACTCGGCAATATAATCACTTATAAAAATCAAGATGGAATCTCTGTTGAAGATCAGCAAGATCAACCAATAGATCCATATAAAAGAGCCATGGATTCATCTGTTGAGGACCAGCAAGGTCAATCAACCAGATCCATGCCCGGTTTTTCCTTGTTCCAATATCTTCCACGATGCACGTGTGGGTATATTCGACGACCCAGAGCCCGAGCACCGTATGGTCAGCACCCTCTAGGATCCTTCGCAGGTCACTTAGCGCTTCACTCATAGGCCGCTTCCTTGGTCCCTCATCCACCGTACCGGAAGCTCACCATTTAAATCGGTCAAGACCTCGGCCGACCTTGCTACGCGAGACGTCCTCCGTTGACTCTCCATCAGCTATTGCAACTTTATCAGGTAGGTCTCCACGACCACATTCTCGAGATAGTTAAAATGCTTCCCCAGCATTCTTGACATAAAACAGTCATTTACAAACAGTTCACAAATACAGTTTCTATAATGAACTCGCGTCTTTCCAGATTGTTCCACATCAATCCATATTACTTAACCCAGATCAGTATCCATTTCTTGACCAGATACATCATTTTTCATCCCATCACATCAGATTCATTCACTTCACATAACATCCATTCCTATCTTTCTTAATTTACATTACGTCTCATCACATCCATTTCTCATTACATCTCATTCGTTCACATCTTATATTAATCATTCACATTATGATTCACCTCATCCATTCGCTCATATCGACTTCATATGCATTCACATACATATTCGCATTCATTATTCCACATACACATCCACATTCGTACATCCACATCCATACATTCATTTTCACATCCACATCCATATCCACATTCATATACATCCATATCCACATCCACATCCATACATCCACATCCATATCTATATCCATACATCCATTTTCACATCCACATTCATACATCTACATCGACATCCATGCATCCATGCATCCACATCCACATTCATACATCCACATCCACATCCACATCCATACATCCACATCCATATCTACATCCATACATCCATTTTCACATCCACATTCACATCCATACATCCATACATCCACATCCACATCCACATTCATACATCCACATCCACATCCATACATCCACATCCACATCCATACATCCACATTCACATCTACATCCATACATCCATTTTCACATCCACATCCATACATCCATTTTCACATCCACATTCATACATCTAGATCCCTACATCCACATCCATACATCCACATCCACATCTACATCCATACATCCATTTTCACATCCACATCCACATTCACATCTACATCCATACATCCATTTTCACATCCACATTCATACATCCACATCCCTATATCCACATCTACGTCTACATCCATACATCCATTTTCACATCCACATTCACATTCATACATCCACATTCACATCTACATCCATACATCCATTTTCACATCCATATTCATACATCCACATCCACATCCACATCCACATCCACATCCATACATCCACATTCACATCTACGTCCATACATCCATTTTCACATCCACATTCATACATCCACATCCATACATCCACATCCACATCCACATCCACATCCACATCTACATCCATACATCCATTTTCACATCCACATCCATATTCATACATCCACATTCACATCTACATCCATACATCCATTTTCACATCCCCATTCACAGGACATCTACATCTATTCATCCATTTACATTTATCTAATTCATATTCTTCCATCCATCCATTCATAGAATGAAAGAGAATTTTAATATTTTGATATAAAGATTCTTTACGTATCTAAATAGGCATAAAGATAACTTTAGTAGGAATAACACTTTTATAAAAATCCTTTTATGCATCTATTTATGCATAAATTCGATTTTAAGGAAAATAACACTTTCGAATTAAAAATAAACCTTTTATGCATTTTACTATGCATAAATTCCATTTCAATGAGAATAACACTTTCAAAATAAAAATAAATCTTTTATGTATCTATCTATGCATAAATTTAGTTTCAATGAAAATAATTCTTTTGAAATAAGAATAAATCTTTTATGCATAAAATCAAAATTGATAAGAATAACTCTTTTGGATTAAAAGTAAAATTCTTTATGCATCTATTTATGCATAAAATCAAAATTGATGAAAATAACTCTTTTAAATTAAAAATAAAATTCTTTATGCATATTTCTATGCACAAAATCAAAATTGATGAAAATAACTCTTTTGAAATAAAAATGGATTTCTTTATGCATCCTTCTATGCATAAAATCAAATTTGATGAGAATAACACTTTTGGATTAAAATAAATTCTTTATGCATCTTTCCATGCATAAATCCAATTTAGTAGGAATTACACTTTTAGACTAAAAGAATTTCTCTTATGCTTCTTCCTATGTATAAAAACTAAATCCAATGAAAAATAATTCTTTTCAAATAAAATCTTTCTTTTATGCATCTATTTATGCATAAATTCAATTCTAATGAAAGTCACACTTTTATATTAAAACAATTTCTTTTATGCATCTAATTTATGCATATGATAAAAATCACTCTTTTAATATAAAAAAAATCTTTTATGCATATGTTTATGCATACAAATCATTTAAGATGAAAATCACTCTTTTAATATTAAAAAAAATCTTTTATGCATCTAATTTATGCATAAAATCCATTTATGATGAAAATCACTCTTTTAATATAAAAAAAATCTTTTATGCATATGTTTATGCATACAAATCATTTATGATAAAAATCACTCTTTTAATATAAAAAAATCTTTTATGCATATGTTTATGCATACAAATCATTTATGATGAAAATCACTCTTTTAATATAAAAGAATTTCTTTTATGCATCCATTTCTGCATAAAAGTCATTTATGATGAAAATCACACTTTTAATATAAAAAAATATCTTTTATGCATATGTTTATGCATACAATTCATTTATGATGAAAATCACTCTTTTAATATAAAAGAATTTATTTTATGCATCCATTTATGCATTAGAATCATTTATGATGAAAATCACTCTTTTACGATCAAAATAAAAATTTCAATATGCTTCCTCCTATGCATAGAATTTAATTCTAAAGAAAGTAACACTTTTTTAATAAAATATTTTTAGTATGCATTTTTCTATACCTAGGATGAAAAATAACACTTTAAGAATACATATAGGAAGGGAATTACTCTTTTGAAATAAAAAAAAATAAAACTTATTTTTCACAATTTTAGAAAATTTCGCCATAACCTCCTTTGTATGGCTGACCATTTTTTAATTTTTAACTCTCTAAAATTAATTAGAAGTTCACCAAGAGTATTTAAATCAGTCTAATGTAAACATTTTCTACTTATCAAAGAGAAACATTATGAAAAGCTTGATTTTATCCATTAATCATTCATCTAGGATAAAGAATGGTTGGATTTACTAAAGAAGAGAGGGGAATGCCTTTTTTCAATGAGGCATAACATCATATTCATTTTAGAGAAGACAAAAATCATAAAAATCATTAAAATTAAGCATAAATAAAAATTTAGGTATTTTCTTACTACCATTCATCAATTAACTTTAATAGTATTAAAAAGCCATTCCAATTAAGCTTCTCAAGCTTGAGAGGGGTTGAGAAGAGAGAAACATTGAGAAATTATAGAAAAAGATCAAAATTCACCCTTTACCTTACAAAATTGCTTGATTCTTTGATCACGATAGAGGCCCCCAACCAATCAATTGGTTTGGTATGTTGATGGAGCCACCAATGGAGATTGAAGAAGGAGGGAAGCTCCAATTTCTTCAATTTGGAGAGAATTTTAGAGAATAGTAAAAATTATCATTATTTCAGCATAATTTTGGCATAGTATAATTCTCCTATTTTTTTACAAAGGGCTCAGGTTCTATTTATAGGAGAGGGAGGCTCTAACCAAGACCAACTGATTTCTAAAATTTTCCAGATTTAGTTTGGTTGAATTTGGACCAAATTTGGACCTAGTTTGGTTCCTTTTTTGATTCGGTTTGATCCAAGAGAGAGGAGAGATAAAAATATCACATTATTTTTTAGTTTAAAACTCATTCAAGCATGTGAAGTAGGCGCCTCCTTGAAGGGACTCCCCTTCCTTACACATGTGTCAAAATGGAATCATTATACCCAAAATATCACATTTTTTAGTAATACTCATAGTTTTTTACTAATAACCCTTGTACATAGTCAACTCTTCATCTTATGTGAGTATTTACTCATTTTTGGGTATTTTCTTTTACAAATTGGATTTATCTCCTCCCCACACATGGATTGATCTTATTGGCCCATAGGAACCTTAATTGGACCATAATCCAAAAATTTCTGAAAATCTAGACCCTTAGGCTAAGGTCCTTTATACCCATTTCCAATTAATTCCAATTGCATATTGGAAGGTTCTTTTTGAATTTCTGTTTCAGGGGAATTTATTTTAGACACTAGGAGGATTTTTATATCAAAAGATATCTCAATTTTGGACTACCTCCCTCTAGACATTTTCTCTCTCTAGGTCAAAACAAGGTAAAACAAAATCTTTCTTTTATTTCAGAGAGGGGAATAATTATAAGATCAGAAAGGGAGGTTCTTACTCCTATATACCTCAAAAGCTGGGGTGAGGAATCTTACACCCACGCCCGTCCGAAGTTTTCCATGGCCATTGCCTCTTCCACAAGTTCCCATGCCCATTTGATTTAAGCCCGCGGTCGTGCCAGGCCCACGGATGTTCCAAGTCTCCCACGGACGTTCCTTCCTGATTTCATGAGCAAAAGCCCATTCGCTCATGTTCCCACGCCCGTTCGTTAAAATCTCATGCCCGTTCGCTCACACTGGCCAACTACCACGCCCGTTTGCTTCACTTTCCGTGGCCGTTCCTTGACAATCACATGTCCGTTCCCTGGACTTGCCACATCAATGCCCTTCTCCCAGTACTATAAATATGCCCCCCCTCTCTATTCTCTAACTTTTGCCTCTCCCCTTAGCCAAACTCTTGAAATTTTTCCTCCCAAGCTCTTACACTCACCTACTAGCCCACACAATGTCTAAAGTCTGTGACTCCTCCTAGGAAGTCTGTGACTCCTCCTAGGAAGTCCTCCATCACACTACTATCAGGAGGAAGAGACTGCCGGGTGGCGGCTTTAAAGAATATGCAAAGCACCCGACCAGTTCTCTCACTTGGGTGAGGCCTTGATGAAGTAGATCAATGGACACGTTGTCCATTCCCTTATGAAAAATAATCATAAGGTGGAGCATAAGCTCCTTTACTTCACCGAACCCTACTATAAAGCTATTGCTTCAGATCCCGCAGTGGTACAGAAGTTTGATCCGCTCAGCTTGGGAACACTACCCACTTTGGAACCATGGGGCCCCGACCTTTACAACACATTTTTTTTCACAGAGAGCTATGGCGCCAATCAACACACAGGCGAGGTCTTGGACATCGAAGGGTAGAGGCATAAGGTGCAATTGATGAGTGTGGAGAAGGTGCGCGCAATGCTTTGGCGTTTCCTCATATGATCCAGCCATATGTCTGCCTCAACAATGCAACAAAGCTCACTAGAGGCCTGTATAGGGGAAACCCCAACAAGGATGGAGTCGAGTGGGGGAACATAGCACAGGAGGATCTGGTTATGCCTATAAGAGCTTTGCAGTTTCTACTTACTACTAGGTGGACCGACCGATTCAACCACTGTAGTATGACCACATTGGCTAGAGTCCACCAGAGCAAGATGGTGAATTGGGCCGACTATCTCTTCAGAGAGCTATACGCAATTTTCTTGAACCCCCAAGGAAAGCTAGCTACTGCTGCAACCTTATTGACTAGGGTCCTCTATTATGGTGTTGGATGGGAAGAATTGCCAAGGGCAACCCAGCTAAGCGGGCCAGATGCGGCGGTGATCTCTCTACCCTCACCATCCAGTGAAGAGGCCCCATCACGCGCTAGATGTCATAGAATAGGTTCTACCGCCCCCCAACCCCAGGCCAACATAGGAGGAACTTGCAACAGCTACAAAAGCCAGTAAGAAGGCCGAAGAGGAAGAGGAAGAGGAAGAGGAAACCATATTTTTTCAATAGAAGCCTGTTTGAAACATTGCCTCCTGAAATATTCCAAGAGATGCCATCATATGCAAAGGCTGACCCTTCCTCCCCCAGTGCCACACATAGAACACCGTGAACACTCTTCGTTGGGTCCGCTCGGGCAGTTTCAGTTCCAGTCAAGCATACATGCAGCCCATGGAGATGTTCCAAACTTTGCACTTGGCTTCTCACATATGGCACGCGAGCTCATCACCCAAATGATAGAGTGCATCTACAGGCAACAAGAGGTGGTGCAGATGTCCCAAAACGGGAGAGGCTCTTAGCCAAGGCCTAGGAGGGTGCAGTGTCTAAAGACCTATAGCAGACATACCTTCAGTTTATGGAGCTCCAGAAGAAGTTTGATCAGCAACCGAGCAATTGGGCACTGCAATTGCTCACATCACTGAGCTCCAACAGCAAGTCATAATAGCCCATACAACGGTCGAGAGAGCTCATTATGACATTTTGGTTGATGGCACAAACATTGTCTACCTTAGTAGTTGTCATTCCACAATAACTTGTGTGAAAGAAGAGCAAAGCTTCTTCTCAAAAACTCTCATCAATAAAAACCACTATGAGCCCTAGCATGACCTTGCCATCACCAACCTCTCTCCTTACCACATCAACAACCCCTCTTGTGAGTCAAATGAGAACAAATGAAATGCTCATCGACATCTATAATGAGAACAAAAGCCCAATAATGAGAACAAATGAACAGGAGTCAAATGCTCATCGACATCTATATCATCAAAATAAGCTTTACTATGTCAAAGCCACTAGCGTTGTCATTAACATTGTTTCCTACTAAATCATCAAAGGAGCAAGGAAAAATAAGAAACATTGTATATTCTAAGGCTTTATCTCTCAAAAAAGGGAAAAAATTGAATCACAATACTTCCAAGGCATGTAAAGGTGGGTAGAAAATAAAAACATTAGTAGCATAAGGCTACTACAGGGGCAAGATGCAAATCTGGCCTACCATACAAATCAACACCTTGTTCTCAATGAAAACCACCAAAGAAGATAAACCCATAGCATAAGGCTACTACAAGGGCAAGATGCAAATCTGGCCTACCATGCCAATCAACACCTTGCTCAATGAAAACCATGGAAGCCACCAAAGAAAATAACCCCATAGCCTTATACATACAAATCTCCACAAGCGTTTCCAAAAGATTTGCCTATTTAACAACTGCGAATACCAAAGAAAATTCTACAAGCCCATGCATTTTACCAAAACAACACTAAAATTTGGATCTCTAAGTGGAATATCAAATTCCATATGCCTATAACAAAGAAATCAACTAAACAAAGGCAACACCCTAAAGCTTCAAAAAGGTAAAGCAAATATGGGTGTTCAAAGATCCAAAGGTAAAGCAAATATGGTTGTCCAAACATTAACTTCAATCTCAAGAATATTATGATGGCAATCCCATCATTTGGTTGCATAAAGCATATAAACCACTGAAGGCCTCATTACCAGCTTCAACCTCAAATGCACAATTTAATTCTAAGAAATAATAGAGGCATAAATAGTAGCAAGACGTCCAAAAGAACCCTATTAAACCAATTCAAGAGGTTGTAAGAACCTGCTTGTGCAAACAAAAACAACATTAGGCCATAAAACTCATCTTTGCCCATGGGGTGACCATCGATTTCAACTAATAGAAGGCTCACACAATTCATTGATTTTAAGCCTGTGTTTTTAAGTGACCATGGAAGGAACAACCATAAAAACTTCCTTGATTACTAGAATATCACAACAAAGTTTCTTGAGGCACAACATCTACTTGATCCATCGTGTTAAAGAATCAAGTAAGGATGGGATTTGATTCATCACTCCTTTGTTTGATCTTTCCCTTACTGGCTCTAGAACATCAAGTCCATCTGAAAATCCTTCCTCGTGTTGGAGATACTGTAGAACACCTTATTTGGGTTGGTTTAGATTTTTTCGCTTCATCTTAGTGCATTGCTGAACCTTGGATTGTCGAGACGATAGCTCTTACTTTCTTTGTTATAGCTCAGTAGGCACGTGTGCATGTGCTAAGCCATTGGACACATGAGAGGTAACAATCCCAATGTCATGATGATAGATTAAATCCACATGATTTGCGTGATGATAATTTGTTACTTTTTGAATCATTTCTAGGCTTTGGATTCTCATAACTTTGAGCTCAAGGTCAAGCATGACAATATTCTTCTCATTACCACAAGGAGATATATAAATTTAATATGCTACTACCACCAAACATGCTTCTATGGAGGAAAGTTGGATGGCCTTGCCCAATAAAAGGGGACATTGGTGGTTCTTGCCCACAAGGGGAGGAATGTCGAAGGTTCTGGCCCCAAGAGAACCTCTATGGGGCATGATAAATGTTGGCATGTCTCATTTGCAAGATGATTCTACCATTTCAAAGCGAAACCTCCTAGTTTGGTTGGGAGGAGAAAGAATGTAACAAAGATGGAGAAAGATGAGATCAACACTTATTTGTAGAAGTGGTAAAAGTTGCATTAATTACAAGACTCTAGGGAACTGTAACATACCCATCTTCACTAATAAAGAAATGTCCATGTAATTATGAGTTTTTATGGTATAAAAATCAATGATTTTATTATTTGAGTCATTTCTACTTAGAATCTTCAAATTCTAAGCCCAAATTTGGAATCTGCGTGCGATTTTACCCTAATATAGGATTTTACAGCATCCAAAACGGACACCGGATCAAGCCTATATGCAAATTTCAGTCATTTTAGTAAAAAAAGGCGACCTTTAAACCTTAATAAATGCACGACCGGGCGTCCGATTGACGAACGGTCTGAACCCCTACGACCAGGAGAACCTCTCGGACAAAAAAAAATTTCGCTCCCCAGGGCGATCCGGTATGCAAATTGAGGCGGGCGTCCCAAATTTGGGTACCTCGCCCCAAAATTTGGGCCGTACACACTAACTAGGGTGCCCGTACGATGGCCGCCCAAGAACCAAAGGACGGCCGCCCACTGTTTGGTCCACACGTACCCTTACGTGGACACCCATGCTCCCCAGACCAGATAAGGCACATGCGTACCACTCCTTTCCCAGACAACCGACACCGTACCTTTCCCCTAGACCCATGCAGGCCATTGATCCATAGCCTTTGAAGGTACATCGTCCTTTCGTCCTTGCTTTGTGCAGCGCCCGTACCCATACCCCTTAGCTATATAAACCCTCGGGGTGCTCCACAGGCAGCACACATTTCTGTGTAGTGTATGCCCTGTTGTGCCGCCGTCCGTCCCTGCGTAGCGTACTTGCTACAGTACAGCCGCCCTTGCAGCTGCCCCTCTCACACCCCCTCATTTGCCTCTTTTCAGATAGGCCAATTTTCCTCCATTCCCCTCTTGCTAGGAGGCAGTGTTCTTAACTCTTCTAACCCCCCTCCCCCCGTGTGAAGAGACTTACAGCAGCCCCTCACAGCCCTCTCCACGTTTTTACCCTTAAGGACATCTCACAATCCCCCCTTCCCCTCCCATTTGCGTAGACTTTAATAAGGGTCTTTTGCCTTAAGCAAGGGTTCGTGCGTCATACTCTTTTGCTCATACGGTGAGCAAACGAGCTCAGAATTCAGATCCGACTGAAGCGTTTCGATCGCAGTAGCGAGCTCTACAAGGCGACGCCTAAGATGGCCTCTTGTCGGAGACGTGAAAATATTGCCTCAAGAGGAGTACGTAACAACGAGATGGGAGAAGATGCTCTCAACGCGGCTCTAGCCCTCCCTTTTCAAGCTCCTCAAGGAAATGGTGGCCAGGTTAGCTTGGTTAATTTTAAAAAGAAGAGATTTTTCTTAAATTAGTGTTAATGAATGGTATTTTTTTTCCTTTTAAAATGACGACATAAAAAAATTGTATGAAGTTACGAATTATGTGATGTTGTATTCGATAAATTGCGTTGAAACTATTATCTTCATGAATTGTGAATGCCATATTTAATAAATTGCATTGAAGTTGTTATCTTTAGAATTCAAGATTTTTTTTTGGCTTCAATGCTAACTCCGTTCCGTGCTTGTGTAGCCGGGCAGCGTCGTTAGCAAAGCCCGGGAATGGCCCAAGGTATCCCTCATACCTTTGGGAGAATAAAGATCGCTGATTGAGGCGAGAGATTATGAGGCTGCCTAGTTCTGAGGGCAGGCTAGTGCGGTAAATAAGCCCACCCTAGTGTCTAGACATCCCTCTGAGGGGCGGGAGGATCGAGCGATGGAGCCTGAGAGGGCGACAGGCCGGCTTGAGTCCTCGCCAGCGGCCGACGATGAGGTGTATGGTCCCGTAGGGTTTTGCCCAGCATGTAGAGGCTGGAAGGCCGAATTCTAGATCATCGGCAGTATAAGAATAAGAGAGCCGGTTTGGCTTGTATGGAAATTGGTTCATGTATAGACTTTTTATATAAATATATCTTATTTTTGGTATGATTGCATTGTGTAAAAAGACTGTTTTAACGAACCTTGTGAAAAAGGGCCTTGATTAAGGAATATGTTTATTTATGTCAAACAGTGTGGTAGGATTAATTAGAAAATAAATTGATGCGTGAGTAGGGTGGAAAGTGGGAGGATGGAATGCCCCGACGGCACCATCCTACGGACGGGTGGACCCGATTAGTCGGGTAGCTTTCTAACAGATTAAGTGAAAGCCCTATGCTAAATAGTTAAGTCCTTGGGCAACTCTATTCTAGAAGACTAGGCCAGCGGTTGTGCCTTGCATAAGACGAGGAAAAAAGCGTTGTCTCTAGAAATCAAGTCTAGTAGTTGCCCAATTTATGATCAATTGCCCTATGGGTGATTTGATGTTTAAAAAATCACGCTTCCCCTGTGGGATAGAGCTAGGTCATACCTATAAATCGTATCCTTGAATCTCTACAGGGTCAAGGTGTCGATGAATAGGAAATTTTTTCCAAGATAAGACTTAGTGGACTATCTTAAGTGTTTCTCCCATTTTAGAAGGGAGGAACCTTACAATTGGTATCAGAGCCGATCTTAGCTCCTAGGAATTGTCATTTAAGGATTGTTTTGCAATGAATGTTTTACCTAACATAATGCTAATTAGTAAAGACATCCTACTAAAACAAATAAGTTGAATTGATGTTTGAATGATTGTAGGAAGAGGAAGATGCGTACTCCAAGTTTCTAGTTTTCCAATGCATCTTCGAGACTCCTAATCACTCCTCAAATTTCGAGTTTCGCGACACCATGGTGCAGATATTAGAGAAGATGTCCCTCCCTCATTTCTCTCGTATTCAAAGAGGATGGGGTAGAGATTTTTGGACTCGTGGGCCGAGATACTTCTTCATCCGAGCAGATCAAATTGGGAACCTCACCGCCGACCTTAAGCGGATTCGTTGGATTGAGAAGCTAAAGATGATCCGCTTATTTTGGTTCGTCGGTACCCCCAGGGCCGATACCTCGGTGACTATAGATGGGGTTCGCATACCTCAGGATCGTTGGGTGTATGACAAAGTGATGCAGGTCTTACCTGCTGATAGAGTAGCGGTGTTGGGATCTACCCCAATCCAGAGTTTACCACCCTTACCATCAGTTTTTAGAGTCTTAGAAACTACAACGGAAACCCCATATTTCACCTATGTGGACCGCTCTACCCTTATGTCATAGTCAAGCCTAGGAATTTTCCTTCATAGCAAATAAGACTAATTATATTAGTCTCAGATCTTTGTAATAAAACTTGTCCTTGTAAATATTTGGAAATAAAATAATTTCAATGTTTTACTCTCCAAAAATAAGCGTTGTGCAAATATGAATCTTGTAATCTTAAAATTGTTTTAACAATGATGGTGGCCAGGACGATCACCCTCCACTTCCCAATGCACTTTACACTGATACCCAGGAGAAGAAGCTCCTGCTCAAGCAAATGCAACCCCTCTCCTTTAAAGGAGAAGGTTCAAAGGTTGAGAAGGATGCTGAAGTTTGGATTGAGGCGATGGACAATTATTTCTCTGCTGCCGGTACTGGAGTAGCAAATCAGTCTATGCTTGCACGGTTTCGCCTCGTCGGAGATACTAAGCTCTGGTGGAAACAGTGGTGCCGTGACAAGGAAGTCACCGAGCATTCTCAAACGTGGGAAGACATCAAGCAGGCAGTGAAGGAAAGATATCTTCCCCCATCCCATGAATCTATAAAGATGAATGAGTTTTTTAGTCTTAGGCAGTGCAGCTTAACTCTTGAGGACTACTATTCCAAATTTATCACCCTTCGGAAGTATGCCCCAGCTATGACTACTTCCCAGGGCAGCAAGTGGCTCGTTTCTGCCAAGGGCTAAATGAACCCTTAGATTCCCGCCTTGAAGCAATGAGGCCAAGCACATTACAGGATGCTCTCATACGAGCAAAGCCCCTTGTGAAAGAAATGAAGGCTAACAAACTGAAGAATGAGAAGAGATCTTACCCTGAGGCAAATCTTAAAGATCAACCCTACAAGAAACCTCAACAGAATTTTCCCTACTACAACAGAGGGCGACAAGGCAACTCTTTTGTCCCCCGCTCGTATGCTGCTTCTTCCAGAGAAGGCCCTCTGTGTTTTGAGTGCAATGAGCCGGGACACTTTAGAGCCAACTGTCCCAAGATGGCAACATCATTTCCCCAAGGTAGCAGAGGGAATCAAGGCCGTGGAACCCCTACCCACCAAGGTGCAAGAGGCAGTGGCCGTGGGGTGCAGAGGCGGCAGAGGAGCAGTTTCTAGGACTGCCTGTGTTATAAGTTAAGAACCGCAAACGGCTGAAGAAGAGCGCGCCACCGTCCATGTGGCAGTAGAACACCAAGGTCCGAATAAACAATTTGGTGTAATCCAAACCCCCACCACTCATCATCACGGGTAAGCCATTTCAGCTTTTGATTGATTGTGGCAGTACCCATTCATTCCTTTCTCCTAGGTGCTTGCAAAAATTAAACTTGAGTCAAAAAACAGCTAGAAGAATGATTGTAGAGTTAGCCAGTTGGGAAAGAAGTAGTATCTCGCCACTCTATAGGGAACCTTGATTTTGAGCTGGGTAATGAGCAAACTCATGGCCACTTTAGAGTCTTACCACTAGGAATCTATGATGGAATCCTTGGGATGGATTGGTTAATTGCAAACAAAGCTAGCATTCATTGTAACCAGGGGAGTATCACTTTTGAAAATGAGCATGGCCAAGTAATATCTGTTCAGGGGATCATAGGAAAACCTAAATCTAGGGTAGTCAAGGCTAAACATCTTCTCAAGGGAACACGTAAGGGTCAGCAAGTTTTCTTAGTCAAACTCAACAAAGTCATTGAACCTAGTATGGAGACAGAACCCTCTTGGCTCCAAGAATTCTCTGACATCTTCCCTGACGAGCTTACAGGGTTACCTCCTCCTCGAGAAGTCGATCATGAAATCGAGGTGATCCCTGGAGCTCAACCCGTCTCAAAAACTCCCTATAAAATGTCCCTTCCTGAAGCCATCGAACTTAAAGAGTAACTTTCCCAACTCATTGAACAAGGATTTGTACGCCCCAGTAGCTCTCCTTCGGGAGCACCTGTTCTTTTCCAAAAAAAGAAGGACGGGACTCTCCGCCTCTGCATAGATTATCGAGGGCTAAATCAAGTCACTGTCAAGAATAAGTACCCTATCCCTCGCATCGACGAACTTCTTGACAGGCTTCATGGGGACAAAGTCTTCTCAAAAATAGATTTGAGGTCTGGTTACTATCAGATCAAAGTCAAGGAAGCAGATATACCCAAAATAGCCTTCAATACCCGTTATGGCCACTATGAGCTAACCAATGCTCCTGCAACCTTCAACCGCCTAATGCAAGATATATTCCGTCCTTACTTGGATGAATTTGTGCTTGTTATCTTTGATGACATCTTAATCTACTCCAAATCAATGGAAGAGCATGAGGAACATGTGCGTAGAGTTCTGCAATTACTGCGCAGACACAAACTCTATGCCAAGAAGAGCAAATGTACCTTCTTTACTCATCAAATTGAGTATATTGGATTCATCGTCTCCAAAGATGGCATTTGAGTAGACCCCGCCAAAGTCAAGGATATTCTGGAGTGGCCACCCCCTAAATCAGTTCGTGAATCTCGTGGGTTTTTGGGAATCACGGGATGGTATAGGATTTTTATCAAAGATTATGCCTTGGTAGCTGCACCTTTGACGGATCTTCTTAAGAAGGATTGCAAAATAGTGTGGCTGCCAATCCATCAAAACAGTTTTGATCAGCTCAAGGTCATTATCACTTCTGCCCCAGTCCTGAAACTTCTTGATTTCGCCAAGGAATTTGAAGTGGTTACTGATGCTAGTAGTCTAGCACTTGGTGGTGTCTTAGGCCAAGAAGGAAGACCAGTCGCTTATACTTCCCGCAAGCTGAAGCAATATGAAGCAAATTATGCCACCCATGATTTGGAGCTCTTAGCAATTGTTCATTGCCTCAAATTATGGAGACATTATCTCTTAGGGGGCAAATTCCAGCTTGTAACTGACCACAAAAGTCTAAAGTGGATCTTCACCCAGCCTAACCTCAACATGCAGCAAAGGAGATGGATTGAAATTCTACAAGAATATGATTTCGACATCAAATTCCACCCTGGGAAAGATAATGTGGTAGCAGATGCACTTAGCCGCAAATCTTTCTTGAGTGCAATTTCAATGCCAAATAATCCCATACTGGTCAAGGTGGAAGAAGTCTCATCTCATGATCCAGATTATCAGAGGATGATAAAGTTAGTAGAAGAAGGGGGACATTCAGAGAAAGAAAAGATTCTTTCACATACATCCACATCCATTCTTCACATACACATCCACATCCATTCTTTCACATACATCCACATCCATTCTTTCACATACACTTCCACATCCGATGCAGTGAGACGCATACTGAGGTATGTGAGGTCTACTTTGCATTGTGGACTATTCTATGAGACTCGGACAGAGATATGTGTACATGGGTACACAGATGCTGATTGGGCTGGTAGTATCTCAGATAGAAGATCTACCAGTGGATTCATGTTTTCTTTGGGGAGTGCTGCTGTGACTTGGAGCAGCAAGAAGTAGCCTACGGTTTCTCTATCGAGTACAGAGGCCGAGTATAGAGGAGCTGCTATGGCAGCATGTGAGGTAGCTTGGTTGAGAAAGCTACTTGCAGATTTGGGTCTATCAGTGGATAGACAAGTTGTCATTTTCTGTGACAACATTAGCAGTATACAGTTGGCCAAGAACCCAGTCTTTCATGCTCGTATGAAGCATATAGAGGTCCACTACCACTTCGTCAGAGAGAAGGTCCTGGCAGGAGACCTTGACCTTGTTTATGTCAGCACAGATGATCAGGTAGCTGACATCTTCACCAAAGCATTGGGTACAGAGAAGCTCCGCCGATTCAGGGCTTCGCTTGGTGTACATGAGATGGAGTTGAGCTCGAGGGGGAGTGTTGAGATATCGAGCTCATCTAGTGAGGCAGTGTGGACACTGTAGGGGATAGGCCCCACACTTACACCACTGGCATGGTTGGTGAGATCATGGGAGATATGCGGCCAGTGGGATGACAGGCTATGTGACAGCCATTCTCTAGAGACTGGCATAGTTATAGCGCCAGCTCATTTAGTCGGGTTCACACTATAGAGAACCCGTGTATGTATTTGGTTGAGTAGCTTTCATATTTAGTGTACTCTTATTCTTGTATATGGTGTGTTGAGTGTTGAGTAGAGAAGAAGAAGATTTTCAGCCTCTCACCTTATGTGTTCTCTATTAGGGTTTTGTGAGTGTGTGTGTGCTTGCAAGAGCTCAAGCTCTCTTCCCCCCTGCATCTTTTCAGATATGGATGTATGAATGTGGATGTGAAAATGGATGTATGGATGTAGATGTGAATGTGGATGTGTATGTGGAATAATGAATGCGAATATGTATGTGAATGGATATGAAGTCGATATGAGTGAATGGATGAGGTGAATCATAATGTGAATGATTAATATAAGATGTGAACGAATGAGATGTAATGAGAAATGGATGTGATGAGACGTAATGTAAATTAAGAAAGATAGAAATGGATGTTATGTGAAGTGAATGAATCTGATGTGATGGGATGAAAAATGATGTATCTGGTCAAGAATGGATACACATATGATTTGGATTTGGGTTAAGTAATATGGATTGATGTGGAACAATCTGGAAAGACGTGAGTTCATTATAGAAACTGTATTTGTGAACTGTTTGTAAATGACTGTTTTATGTCAAGAATGCTGGGGAAGCATTTTAACTATCTCGAGAATGTGGTCGTGGAGACCTACCTGATAAAGTTGCAATAGCTGACGGAGAGTCAACGGAGGACGTCTCGCGTAGCAAGGTCGGCCGAGGTCTTGACTAGCCTCGGTTCGATTTAAATGGTGAGCTTCCGGTACGGTGGATGAGGGACCAAGGAAGCGGCCTATGAGTGAAGCGCTAGGTGACTTGCGAAGGATCCTAGAGGGTGCTGACCATACGGTGCTCGGGCTTTGGGTCACCAAAGATACCCACACGTACATCGTGGAAGATATTGGAACAAGGAGTAAGAGTTGTTTTCTGAAACCGGGCATGGATCTGGTTGGTTGATCTTGCTGATCTTCAAAGGAGATTCCATCTTGATTTTTATAAGTGATATGAGCTACCTGAACTATTGAAAAGGCCCCTGACAGGTGGTCCGATGAAGGGATGATTGGAAATAAGGATTCAACCAGAGATTTTGAGGATTGTGATCAGTGACACAATGGTTTCATTAAAGGATTGTTTTAAAGATAGCTGATACTGAGAAAAAGGCAATTTCATATTGGGTGTGTAAGTGGTGTGACTAGTTTTATGTTTGCATGAACATCCGGCTAGGGAGCCTGGGAACTCTTTTCCCTGGTACCCGGGACAAAACCTAACCAAATTCCTAATTGGATCCCATCACTAGAGTGGTTGGCTAACCCATTGGATTGGATGGGGTTAGGCTGGACGACTGATGGATCCGTAAAATGAGACTCAATTCTGTTATAATACAATAGATGAAGTAAATCCCGGATAGTAATTGTTCTATGGATAAGAATCAACGACTGTGCCTCTCGATGGGGAAAAAAGCGTTGATCTCTATGATCCAAGTGCAAGTTTCTTCCTTGATCTGACCGAGTGTTTTTTTTGGTTCGGTCGGATCAGTTTGGTCAGTAATAACCTTGACTACGTTAGGGAAAAGTTATCCTGGTGGAATCGCCCGTGCTTTCCGGGCAAAGGAAGTTTTTCTAGGTTCGGTTTGGGAAAAACCGATGGATTAGTCTCTTGTCCGGATATCCATGGGCGAGGCCCCGAGTGTGGGACCCTGCCCCGCACAAGAAGTGCTACTTCCGCTGCTAGCACCCCTGAATTTGTTGCACGATGGGGTCAGGGATCTTACAGTGGGAAAGTTGGAACGCCTGTGACTTTTTTTTTTGCACCCTCTACTAACAGGTTTTGTACACATAGGCTATGTTACCATCACCAGTTTGCGGGTTTTTTTTGTACACATAGGCTATGTTGCCATCACCACTTTGCAGGTTTTGTACTGATTGTCACAAGTCCAATTTGCCAAGACAAGGAGTCGATTCTAGTTAGGTGTTGGTGAGTAAGTGGGAGTTACTTCCTTGAGGAATTCGGGAGCGGTTCGCAAAAGGAAGTACCTAAGGCTAGTGGAGCTGATGATGGCATTTCTATAACCTCTGGTTGGTAGTCTTACAATGAGTGGTGGGGGGGTTGTTAACGTTGAAGGTATATCTGTAAGGAATTCTATCAGCAGCAGCAGCATGGAAATTAGCTTGGAGTTTTTGCTTACCTTGGTAGATCATGCCTTGGGCATCCATTTTAGGGTAAGGGACGATGGAGTGACACGAGGTGGGGGTTTGTATTCGGGAGATTAAGGAATCCAAATGTGAGGATTGCCCTCATAGAAGTGTTGGGCACGGAGAAGAGGTTTCAAATCCACTGAAGAGTTGATTTTGGAGGTTGGCATGGAGGGTTTGGTTTAGGGATATAACCCTTGGGCCTGTGCTTGGCCCTCTCCCTGTAGGCTTGAGGTTGGCAAATTGGTTGGCGACGTGAGGGATAAGAAGCATTGGATGCATGTGGACGAGGGGGACAGTGAGATCTTTTAGGGATCCACACATGTGATTCACCTTCATAGTAGCCTTGTCCTGTGAGAGGAGCTTCTTAGAAACCCACAGGTGAGATGATGAACTTTGGGGACTTTTGTTAGTGGTGTTAGCTTTGTTAGTTGGGTTAGTGTGGCTTGATGGGGCAGCAACTTGTGAAGTGGCGATCTGAGTGCGAGTTGCTACTGTGCATGGTGGTGGTGTGGGAGTTAGAGACATTTGTGTGGTTGGCATGAGTAACGGCCTCTTTTTTAGGGGGATGGATTGGTAGGGTGAGGTGACTGAATAATAGTGGGTGGTGGAGTGGGGAGTGCTTGGTCTAGGAGGTAGCGGGGGTTGGCTCCTCATCTATCATGAGAGCAGCCAGTCAATGTGGCATTGGTTATGTCCCATCCATCCTCTGCCTAGGAGGATCTCTCCATGCATTGTTGCTACACGCATCACATAAAACTTTCCTTCCAACAAGGGATTATTTCTAATGTGAAATGAGAGTGTAACTGTGCCAATGCAATGAACATGCTATGACGCAGCCGTTGTGATAGTGGCAGTGGTTTCTTTTAGTGTGGGTTCCCCAAGGGAACACCAAGTTTCATATGACATCAAATTGTAACTAGACCTTGTATCAACAAGAGCTAGTTTTTGGAAAAAGCTTGTCGGGGTGGTCATTCCTAGTCGCGGCAGAGAGTTGGCTTCACCTCCCAATCTTCTTCTTCTTCTAAGTCGACCAATTGGGCCACGTTGATCATGATATGCTTTTGCCTACGCTTGCCTTGCCTTTCCTTGGCCTCTTCTTGTGCAGTTTTTTTCATATCCTCATGGTCCTTCTTTCGTTGTTTTTTATCATGGGGATGGCTTTTAAAGTGGCCTCTGTGAGAGGTCCATATTAGCGTTTAAGTTTGCTACCATTAAAGTAACCAGCCATCTCAACACCATCAGGTGTTTCAATGCGCATAGCGCCTTGTGGGGTTATCTCAAAGACTAGGAAAGGTTCTAAGCCTCTGAGCTTGAGATTTTTCTTATGTGTTTTGGTACTGAATAAGAGGACCATGTCTCCCTCATTTATCTATTTATCCTTGAGCTGGTCATCAAACCATTGTTTGTGCCTTAGCTTCTCTACAATCATGTTGTAGATTGTAAAAAGGCATGTTTTGTCAAGCTTTTTAAGCTTGAATAAGCGACAGCTTAAGGCATTTTTGATGAGTTTTTCATGCACTATGACATGTAGACTAGGGACTAAGAACTCCATTGGGCATGACCGCTTTTATACCATAAGCTAACTTGAAAGGGGTAGTATTGGTTGCAGCCTTGTATGAAGTTCAATAAGCCCAAAGTGTAGTCGGAAACTTCTGTTTCCAATCGTTGTGGCTAGCCTCCATGGTTTTGGTAAGAATGGCACACAGGATTTTGTTAGTGCTTTTAGCTTGGCCATTTGCTTTTACGGGGGTAATATGGGGAGGACTTCCTGTGGGTGACAAGGAACTCTTGTAAAAGGAATTTAATTACCTCATTAATGAAATGTGTCCTGTTGTCACTGACGAGCTTGAGAGGGAAACCAAAGCATGTGATCAATCACTGATTCATAGAGGAATTTAGTCGTTGATCGAGCATTAGCCTTGCGGGTTGCACGAGCTTCTACCCACTTGGTGCAATAATTTGTGGCAGCAATTATATATCGAGCTTGAGTGTATTTGGCTGCCAAACTAATGGATCCTACGAAGTCTATGCCCCATTTCTCAAATGGTTGTAAAGACACGATGGGGTTCAGGGGCATGCGATCCTTGAAACAAGGAATTGCTACACGTTGGCATTCATCACATCGTTTGACATACTTAGTAACATCATCCATTAAAGTGAGCCACCATAACCTAGCTATGAGAATCTTGCAAGCAATGATATGGAGTGCAAAGTTTTCCCGAGCACAAGCAGAGTGAGCCTGTTCAAGGAGGAAGACATATTCGTCTTCTCGAACACGTCTTAGGATTTTGTCTTTGCCCTGCTTGTAAAGTTGGCCCGTGATAAGCTGGTAAGGGGTCTCTTTTTTTATTAAACCACGGGCGCAGTCTGTTGAGGAGAGGATCAACCGATAAGTCATTGGCTAAGAAGTGAGCTACTTCTTTTTCCCATTCAGAAATCAAGCAAAGTTGGAATAGGGCGGCATCTAGTAAATCATCATCTACCCCCATTGGTTGTTCACCATTGGGGATCCTTGACATGTGGTCTGCAAGAACATGCTGAGAGCCTTTCCTTACCGTGATGGTGAAGTCAAACTCAAGCAAAATAAGGAGCCACCTAGTGATTTTACCTGTCATATAGGGATTATTTACTAGGTACAAAAGGGCTTGATGGTCTACAAAGAAAACAAAAGTGGTCACCGAAAGATAATGGCAAAAATTCTTAACCATGTAAACCATCGCTAATCCCTCCCTCTCGGTTGTGATGTAATTTCTCTCAGCTTCGTTGAGTTGGCGGCAAAACTGGAAAAAAATAATGGGAAAGTCCATCTTGTGTTCGCTTGGTTGCGCTAGCATGCATCCTATAGCAAATGCTGAGGCATTAATGTGGACATGGAAGATGAGATCGCAATTGGGGAATCTGAGGATTGGAACGCTTGCCAAGGCTTTTTTGAGAGTTGTGTAAGCCTGTTGGCATTCTTCGGTCCACTCAAAAACAATAAGGAGTCCGTAAAGGGGTCTAGCAATATCATCGTACATGAATATGAATCGTCGATAATACATGTCCCATGACACGTTGGACACCTTTAAAGTTTGTGGCTGGGGGAAACTCGAGAATGAGCCGCAATTTGTTGTCAAAATTCCCTACCTGGAGACAATGTGTCCCAAAATCACACCGTGTCAAACCCAAAATTGACATTTGAGAGGGTTCAACGAGATTCGATATAACCTGCATCTTTCTATCACTTTGCGCAGACATGTTAGGTGCTTCTTCCAAAAGTAATTGACACAAAGGTCATCCTTGAAGACTTCAAGGAACTTCTAAAGATATTCCTTCTGAGCCGTATACATGAGGCGTTGGAAGGTTTTGGGGCATTGATCAACCCAGTGTTAGTATACACTCAATGCCCGCCTCTCAACATGTATCTCACTTTGATGTATAATGCACATTTGTTAGGCCCCCATTATAAGGAGTGCCATGGTGCATATGCCTTTAGTGGGAACCCCAGATTAGACACCGATGGGGTCATTATTGTGACCATTGATGATGGTTAGGAGATGGTCAAGGGTACGAGCGTTAGTTGGGGTCCGGGGCATTGCCCCAGCTGGGGGTCCCAGGGGGGCTAGTGGCTCCCCTGGGTTCGGGGACGAGAGCCCTGAGGAGATGGTATGAGGAATATTCCCTCGGATAGCAGTTCCATCATTAGTGGGGCAGTGGTCGGTGGTTGGTGGGTTACGTTTTTAATATACGAGCAATGATCGTGTCTATGTAGTGTAACCGCCCTCGTTGTATACGCGTCTACCACACCGCCTATAGTACTATATATGGACATGATGGTTGCCCCATGAGCTAAGGTATCCAATTCTTGTGAGTATCCACCCCCTTCTACACTTCATACATACTGACTAAATTGCCATCTAAGCTCTACTTGAGAACGCACAAGTGGACAACACCATCACTTGCACCTCTTTGGTATAATCAGAATTTTAAATTCTCTCAATTGTGTATCTATTGCATTGTCTATTATGCTTTATCTAAATATCTCGTTCTGTTGTGCCATATTCTTATATGGTATCAGAGCTTAGGTTCTCTGCATAAAGTTTAGTCTTTCTTTGCATAGAACCCTAGGAGTGACGGTTTCTACCTCTGTTGTTGCTACTGCTGGGTGACCAATCTTGTGCATTCATCCGCGTCCCTTCACAGAAGGCAAGCTTGATGGGACAAACTATGCTCTTTGGAAATTCAAAATCAATGCCATTCTAGACTCATATGAGCTCCTAGAAACTGTTATGGGAATGGATGCAGAACCACCCACCAGTGGGAAGTCCCGACCACCCCAACAACCCTACAAACATGCTTCCGCCAGATGCTACACTTCTTCGAGCATGGAGAAGATGCTACACTTCTTCGAGCATGGAGAAGGTGCAATGTTGACACACTTTGTGCCATCGTCACTCACCAACATAAGTGATTCTGTTCTCACTCTAATTCAACATACTACCAAGGCTACAAAGGCTTGGATCATATTAAGAAATCAGTATGAAACTCACAATCAGACCAAGATTTTGAACCATGAGAATTGGCTTGATGTGCTGAAAAGTTTGCTAAAGGAGAAGCTGCTAGATTGCCTCTTACATCTTCTCCATCAATATCTGCAGCCTCTCCATTATCTTCTCCACATTTGGCTGCTTCTTCTCCATCCACTGTTGTCCTAGATACATCCACTTATGAAGCAGTACCTTTTTCTTCTTTGAAATTTGAGAGGTCGTCACCTCCGTGGGTCCAGAAATTATTACAGGACTCTGCCCTTTCTGATGACTAGTTGCATTCTCAGGCATCTGCTCCGTCTTTTGGACCTCAGAGTTCTTCTCAGATTACTTCTTCTGGTCATACCGTGAATATGCTCTTAATATGAGTACCTCACAAGATATTGATGAGCCCAAGACTCCTAAGGAGGCCCTTGTTTTACTATAGTGGTGTCAAGCTATGGAAGCAGAGATGTCTTCTATCGATCAGAATAAAACTTGGGAATTAGTTCCATGTCCATTACATTGGAAGGTCATCTGTGTCAAATGGATTTTTAAAGTCAAGTTTCATTCTGATGGTACTTTTGAATAAGTACAATGTAATGGAAGAGAGGGAATCCTTTTAGCCTATAAAGGTGCTCCATCCCCCCCAAAAAAAAACATGCATGTGGGATAAAAAAGGAGAGCTCCCCATGGCTGCAATGAAAAAAAAGGAAAAAAACCTCCTCTTTCCAAAAAATGAAAGGCTTTTTATGAGCAATCAAAGACCAAAAATATAAACATATAATTTTATTTATATACTAAGAAAGCTAAGACCTCAGTAATGTTTCTAAAGGTCTTTTCCTCTCTTCTTGTGAGGTTCAAAAAAGAGGGAAAAAATCTTGATCATATTAGTCATCTGCCAAAATAGTAAGGCATTCATGCTATATGTGCTTCTCCTTTGATATGTGCTTCTGAAAAATGATTATTGACATCCCAAATTTGTCCAATACAAGCGAAGTATGGTTTGAGTTGCCAAAACCATTGACAAGTGTAGCATGTATACGGTCAGATAAATTGGTAAGTTAATAACTACCATTATCGTAAACCTTTTTGATAATGAACGAAACTTCCCAACATTGTTTTAATTTGGCATCAAAATGGTTATCAAGGCGGGTATCATAAACAAGGTGAAAAGAAGTGAATTGTGTAGAGGCTTTAAAAATGGTTTTATAGGCCCAAAGCACCCCATCCAAATGCTAATCCCAAGTTTTTAGCTTAGCTTCCACATGTTTAGCTATAATTTTGCATAAAATACCATTACTCTTTTCAACTAAACCATTACATTGGGGGTAATAAGGGGTAGATGTTGGTGGAAGGACCTGACTGCTGTCCTCCGGCAACCTGCTGAGAGACTCTGGTGCATGGTGCAGCATACACCAGGCGGATACAAGCTAGACACAACACAGCTATAAATAAGTACTTGATTGATTGACTAAGGAAGAGGAGTAGACACTGAAGACCTAACAGATAACTCCACTAGACATAACACATAAACAGAAATGAATATACATAGACACAACCAGAAAGACGCATATACATATGAAATAGAAGAAAACACTATAAGATTCCTCCCCAACCCCTCAAGATGTCCAATTTCTCCCCTTTTAATCAATCCCCTTTTCAGAATAATAATAGATCTTGTTTTTATCTGTTTTGGCCTAGAGAGAGGTAATTCAGTTTTTAGATATCTTTGGATAGAAAAATATCCCTTCTTATTAAAATAAATTTCCCCGAAACAAAAATTCAAAAAGAACTTTCCAATGTGCAATTGGAATAAATTGAAATCAAGTAAAAAGGACCTTAGCCTAAGGGTCCAGATTTTCTGGAAAATTTGGATTAAGGTTCCTATGGACCAATAGGATTAATACAAATGTAGGAAAGAGGAGATAAATTGAAGAATAAAAGAAAAACCCCCAAAAAATGAGTAAATGCTCACATGAGATGAAGAGTGGACTAAGGACCAAAGAAAAGGATTAAAAAATTAAATTTTTACACCTCAGTGTGGGGATCTCCCCTCATGAAGTAGGTACCTTTTTTAATTTTAAATCAATAAAATGAGATATTTCATCTCTCCTCTCTCCTATTTCAAAACTAGATCCACCAAAAAGTAAGCTGAACTGACCCAAAAATGGTCAAAAATTGACCAAATTGATTTGGAAAATTCTAGAATCAGTTTGTTTGGTTAGAGGCTCCCTTTTTCCTATAAATTGAAGCCTCTCCCTTTTGTAAAAGCTTAATGGTGTTTAAATGCAATGTTACTCTCCTCCTGTCTTGAGCCATCTACATTTAATTTTTTAATAGTTCAATTGTTTTTGGCCTAATCCTCTCCAAAGTGAATTGGTGGCCGCTCTTGCTTCAAACAAGAGTAGAACCCTCAATCCCTCAAGCCAAAGGAGAGCTTACAAGCTCTATGTAAATTAAATTTCTTACTTGTTTAATTTTAAATCTATGGTTTTCTTGATTTTCATGTTTTTCAGTTGATGGAACTAAATTCAAATGCTATGCCTTTGAGGAAAAGACCACCCCCTTCTCTTCTTTACATTCCAGCCTTTTTTAATCCTAGAAAGATTAACTAAAGGATTAATTAAACTCTTTTTATTATTTACTCTCTTGATTTTAGAAAATGGTGTAGATTAGAGTTCTTGGAATCTAAATTGGGTTAATTTAAGTCAAAAATAGAATGTTAAAAATGAGAAATGGTCAGCCATACAAAGGAGGTTATGGAAAAATTTTCTAGAATTTTGTGGAAAAGAAAGTTTGTTTTTTATGTTATTCAAAAAGAGTAATTCCCACCATTTTTGCATCTAAAAGAAATATTTTAATTACTCCATGTACATATTCATCTATGAATATGCATGGATATCATTGATATTAATTATTAAATTTGAATTTATGCATAGAAAGATTCATAAAGAATTTATTTTTATTTCAAAAGTGTTATTCTCATTGAATTTGATTTTATGCATAGAAAGATGCATAAAGAACTTATTTTTATTTCAAAAGTGTTATTCTCACTAAATTTGAATTTATGCATAGAAAGATGCATAAAGGATTTAATTTTATTTCAAAAGTGTTATTCTCATTAAATTTGATTTTATGCATATAAAGATGCATAAAGGATTTATTTTTATTTCAAAAGTGTTATTCTCATTAAATTTGATTTTATGCATAGAAAGATGCATAAAGGATTTATTTTTATTTCAAAAGTGTTATTCTCATTAAATTTGAATTTATGCATATAAAGATGCATAAAAGATTTATTTTTATTTCAAAAGTGTTATTCTCATTAAATTTGAATTTATGCATAGAAAGATGCATAAAGGATTTATTTTTATTTCAAAAGTGTTATTCTCATTAAAAAATATTTTATGCATAGAAAGATGCATAAAGGATTTATTTTTATATCAAAATTAGATTTCTCTTAAATTCTATGTTTAAATTATATGAGTATTTGAAAAATAAATAATTAAATACTCTAAGGAAAAATTTCTATCATTTTATATTCACCCGGATTGTAAAAAGAAAATTCAGAAAATCTATCGAGATCGAAATATTCGGATAAATGATTAATTTATTCCTCATTGGAATTCGTAATTAATTTAGAAATAAGTTAAGTGAATATTCAAAGAAAGAAATTCAGTAAAATAGTAGCTGAATTATAAAACCTTTTCGAGAAAGATAGTTCACGAAAAATCTTATCCGACTCGAACCTTGAATCAGACTATGACCAAGACCAAACTCTTTCGTCAGTTTCGAGGAAAGAAGGTGTGACCAGTTTAGAAAAATACACTCAAAACTCCATCAAATCTGAAACTAAGTTTGAGACCCTTCGAATTGATCTATGGATCAAGGTTATAGAATTCGATGAATTTTGTTATGAAATTCAAAATTCTAATCAAGGAGTTTTGGGGATTTTGATTCAAGAAATACTCTTATATTCAAAAGAAAATCAAACTGAAAACTTGCTTAGAAACCCTGTTTTCTTAAAGGATCGTCTTATGCCAGAATGGAGGGATGAGATGTCATGTGAATCAGGATGTAAATGAATGATATGGGATGTGAATGGATGTGGATGTGTATGTGAAGAATGGATGTGGATGTGTATGTAAAGAATGGATATAGAAGTATATGTGAAAGAATGGATGTGGATGTGTATGTGAAGAATAGATGTGGATGTGTATGTAAAGAATGGATGTGGAAGTGTATGTGAAAGAATGGATGTGGATGTGTATGTGAAGAATGGATGTGGATGTATGTGAAAGAATGAATGTGGATGTGTATGTAAAGAATGGATGTAGAAGTATATGTGAAAGAATGGATGTGGATGTGTATGTGAAGAATGGATGTGGATGTGTATGTAAAGAATGGATGTGGATGTATGTGAAAGAATGGATGTGGATGTGTCTGTGAAGAATGGATGTGGATGTATGTGAAAGAATGGATGTGGATGTATATGAAGAATGGATGTGGATGTGTATGTGAAAGAATGGATGTGGATGTATGTGAAAGAATGGATGTGGATATATATGTGAAGAATGGATGTGGAAGTGTATGTGAAAGAATGGATGTGGATGTATATGAGAGAATGAGATGTGATGTGTTGTGAATCAGGATGTGAATGAATGAGATGTGAATGAATGAATGAGATGTGATGTGAAATGGATGTGATGAGATGTGAATTAAGAAGTGAATGAATGTGATGTATGTGAATGTGAATGAATGTGATGTATGTGAAAGAATGAGATGTGATGTGTTGTGAATCGGGATGTGAATGAATGAGATGTGATGTGAAATAGATGTGATGAGATGTGATGTAAATTGGGATAGATGTGAATTAAGAAGTGAATGAATGTGATGTGATGGGATGTGGATAGGGGTAGATGCGAGTGGATAAGATCTGATGAGAATACATGAGGAAAGAAGTGATGAGTTGGAAAAAGATGTGATTGGATGAGAGTGGGAATATGTATGAAATGGGAATACGGATTAAATAATGCGGGTTGATGTGGAACAATGTGGAAAGACGAGAGTTATAAAAATTGTATTTATAACTTGTTTTTAAATGACTGTTTTATATCAAGAATGTTGGGGAAGCATTTTGATTGTCTTGAAAATGAGGTCGTGGAGACCTAACTCATAAAGTTGCAATAGGTAACGGAGAGTCAACGGAGGACGTCTCGCGTAGCAAGGTCGGCCGAGGTCTTGACCAGCCTCGGTTGGATTTAAATGGTGAGCTTCCGGTACGGTGGATGAGGGACCAAGGAAGCGGCCTATGAGTGAAGCGCTAGGTGACCCCTGTCTGCAAAGGATCCTAGAGGGTGCTGACTATACGACAGTGCTCGGGCTCTAGGTCACCAAAGATACCCACACGTGCGTCGGGGAAGATATTGGAATAAGGAATAAGAGTTGTTTTTTGAATTCGGGCATGGATCTGGTTGATTGACCTTGCTGGTCCAATGGATGAGTCCATGGCTCTTTTATATGGATCTGTTAGTTGATCTTGCTGATCTTCAACGGAGATTCCATTTTCATTTTTATAAGTGAATATATTGCCGAGTACTATGAGCTAGGAACTATCAAAACGGCCCCTGAGTGGACAGGTGGTAGCGTTCTGGTTTTGCCAATGATGCCATAAGTACATCGATGAAGAAATGATCAGAAATTAGGATTCAACCGGATATTTTGGAGGATTATGATCAGTGATACTATGGTTTCATTAAATGATTGTTTTAAAGACAACTGAATCTGTGAAAAAGGCAATTTCATATTGGGTGTGTAAGTGGTGTGTCTAGTTTTAAGTTTGCATGAATATCCAGCTAGGGGGCCTAGGAACTCTTTTTCCTGGTACCCGGGACAAAACCTAACCAAATTCCTAATTGGATCCCATCACTACAGTGGTTGGGCGGTTGGCTAATCCATGGGACTGGATGGGGTTAGGCTGGACTGATGGATCCTTAAAATGAGACTAAATTTCTGTTATGGTACGATAGATGAAGTAAATCCCGGATAAAAATTGTTCTATGGAAAAGAATCAACGGCTCTGCCTCTCAATGAGGAAAAAAGCGTTGGTCTCTATGATCCAAGTGCAATCTTTTCCTTGATCTGACTATAGGACTTACGGGTTTGGTCAAATCAGTTTAGTTAGTTAAGGCTTTTGACTATGTTAGAGTAAAAATATCCTAGGGCCCTCTCAGGCTCCATCGCTCGATCCTCCCGCCCCTCAGAGGAATGTCTGCACACTAGGGTGGGCTTATTTACCGCACTAGCCTGGGCCCTCAGAACTAGGGAGCCTCATAATCTCTCGCCTCAATCGGCGATCCTTATTCTCCCAAAGGTATGAGGAATACCTTGGGCCATTCCCGAGCTTTGCTAACGACGTCGCCCGGCTACATAAGCACGGAACGGAGTTAGCGTTGAAGCTAAAAAAAATCTTGAATTCTAAAGATAACAACTTCAATGCAATTTATTAAATATGGCATTCACAATTCATGAAGATAACAGTTTCAACGCAATTTATCGAATACAATATCACATAATCCGTAACTTCATACAATTTTTTTATGTCGTCATTTTAAAAGAAAAAAAAATACCATTCATTAACACTAATTTAAGGAAAATCTCTTCTTTTGAAAATTAACCAAGCTAACCTGGCCACCATTTCCTTGAGGAGCTTGAAAAGGGAGGGCTGGAGCCGCGTTGGGAGCATCTTCTCCCATCTCGTTGTTATGTGCTCCTCTTGAGGCAATATTTTGATGTCTCTGAGAAGAGGCCATCTTAGGCGTCGCCTTGTAGAGCTCGCTGCTACGATCAGAACGCTCCAGTCGGATCTGAATTATGAGCTCGTTTGCTCACCGTATGAGCAAAAGAGTATGACGCACGAACCCTTGCTTAAGGCAAAAAACCCTTATTAAAGTCTACGCAAATGGGGGGGATTGTGAGATGTCCTTAAGGGTAAAAACGTGGAGAGGGCTGTGAGGGGCTGCTGTAAGTCTCTTCACACGGGGGGGATAAGAGTTAAGGACACTGCCTCCTAGCAAGAGGGGAATGGAGGAAAATTGGCCTATCTGAAAAGAGGCAAATGAGGGGGTGTGAGAGGGGCGGCTGCAAGGGCAGCTGTACTGCAGCAAGTACGCTACGCAGGGACGGACGGCGGCACAACAGGGCATACGCTACACAGAAATGTGTGCTGCCTGTGGAGCACCCCGAGGGTTTATATAGCTGAGGGGTATGGGTACGGGCGCTGCACAAAGCAAGGACGAAAGGACGGTGTACCTTCAAAGGCTATGGATCAGTGGCCTGCATGGGTCTGGGGGGAAAGGTACGGTGTCGATTGTCCGGGAAAGGAGTGGTACGCATGTGCCTTATCTGGTCTGGGGCAGCATGGGTGTCCACGTGAGGGTATGTGTGTACCAAACAGTGGGCTTTGGTTCTTGGGCGGCCATCGTATGTGCACCTAGTTAGTGTGTACGGCCCAAATTTTGGGGCGGGGTACCTAAATTTAGGACGCCCACCTCGATTTGCGTGCCGGATCGCCCGGGGGGCAAATTTTTTTTTTGTCCGGGAGGTTCTCCTAGTCGTAGAGGTTCAGACCGTTCGTCAATCGGACGCTTGGTTGTGCATTTATTAAGGTTTAAAGGTCGCCATTTTTTTACTAAAATGACTGAAATTTGCGTATAGGCTTGATCCGGTGTCCGTTTTGGATGCTGTAAAATCCTATATTAGGGTAAAATCGTGCGCAGATTCCAAATTTGGGCTCAAAAATTTGAAGATTCTAAGTAGAAATGACTCAAATAATAATCATTGATTTTTATACCATAAAAACTCATAATTACATGGACATTTCTTTATTAGTGAAGATGGGTATGTTACATCCTTCCCCCCTTAAAGAAATCGAGATTTCCTCATCTCGTCATGAATTGGGGATAATCCCTTAAGAGTGTAGCTTCATCTTCCCAAGTTGCATCTTCTTTAGGGTAATCTTTCCACTGTACTAGATGTTCTACAAGAGTTCTATTTCGGAGTTGCCTTTCCCTAGAATCTATGATGCTACTGGGCTGTAATTCAAGGACTCCTTGAGTAGGGATTACAACTTGTTCATCATCAAGAATATGATCGAGACTGGGGACATATGGTTTTAACAAACTTACATGAAATACATTATGGACTCTGATATGGGCTAGGAGTTGGAGTTTATAGGCACTTTTACCTAGACACTTGATAACTGTATAGGGACCACAATACCTAGGGCTGAGCTTCTTATATTTCCCAAGTGATAGAGAACTTCGTTTGGGTCGCACTTGTAGAAGAACTCTGTCTCCTTCCTTGAAGATCCTTTCAGACCTCTTGTTGTCAACATAATGCTTTTGTCCATTTTGGGCAGCTTTAATATCCTTTTGGATTGCCTTGGTTTGTTCCTCCATTTCTTCGAGCATTTTCCTGGATGCTTCAACTCTTATGGTTGGATCAGAGAAATTTAGAGGAGACAGGCATTCTTGCCCATAGAGTGCCTTGAATGGTGACATTCCTATGCTTTGATGATAAGACGCATTGTAGGCAAATTCTACCAGAGGAAGGTATTGAATCCACCTTCTAGGTTCCCGTCCACAGTATGCTCTGAGAATGTCTTCAATTACTTGATTAACTCTCTCAGTTTGGCCATCGTTCTCTGGATGATAAGCTGTGCTAAAGCAAAGTTGAGTTCCCAGGGCTTGAAATAAAGACTGCTAGAATTTTGAAGTGAAGTCAGAATCCCAATCACTTACTATCCTTTTTGGGAGACCATGAAGTTTGAGGACTTCCTTGATGAATATTCGAGCAACATCAGAAGCTTTGAAGGTCTTCTTTGCTGGTATAAGGTGAGCTGCTGGTAAGTAAGTCCACTACTACTAGAATGGAGTCATATCCTCCTTGAACAGTGGGGAGACTTGTGACAAAATCCATACTAATGCACTCCCACTTCATTTGGGGAATATCTAAGGGTTGAAGTTTTCCAGGCATCTTGACTCTTTCAGCTTTGATCCTTTGGCATGAGAGACATTGCTTCACGTACCGAAGCACATCATTCTTCAAGCTTGCCTAATAAAAGCTCCTTCTTACGGCATTTAATGTTTTTGCATAGCCTGGGTGTCCTGCACAGCAGGGCTATCATGAGCTTCATGGAGGATTAGTTTCTTCAAAGCAGGATCCTTAGGGATACATAGCCTGTGTGATTGAAGTAGAGGTTTCCTTCATGAGTGGAGTATCCCTTGATTAGATTGAAGTAGAGGTTTCCTTCATGAGTGGAGTATCCCTTGATTAGAGTCTTCTCTTTCTCTGAATGTCCCCCTTCTTATACTAACTTTATCATCCTCTGATAATCTGGATCATGAGATGAGACTTCTTCCACCTTGACCAGTATGGGATTATTTGGCATTGAAATTGCACTCAAGAAAGATTTGCGGCTAAGTGCATCTGCTACCACATTATCTTTCCCAGGGCAGAATTTGATGTCGAAATCATATTCTTGTAGAATTTCAATCCATCTCCTTTGCCGCATGTTGAGGTTAGGCTGGGTGAAGATCCACTTTAGACTTTTGTGGTCAGTTATTACAAGCTAGAATTCACGCCCTAAGAGATAATGTCTCCATAATTTGAGGCAATGAACAACTGCTAAGAGCTCCAAATCATGGGTGGCATAATTTGCTTCATATTGCTTCAGCTTGCGGGAAGTATAAGCGACTGGTCTTCCTTCTTGGCCTAAGACACCACCAAGTGCTAGACTACTAGCATCAGTAACCACTTCAAATTCCTTGGCGAAATCAGGAAGTTTCAGGATTGGGGCAGAAGTGATAATGACCTTGAGCTGATCAAAACTGTTTTGATGGATTGGCAGCCACACTATTTTGCAATCCTTCTTAAGAAGATCCGTCAAAGGTGCAGCTACCAAGGCATAATCTTTGATAAAAATCCTATAACATCCCATGATTCCCAAAAACCCACGAACTTCACGAACTGATTTAGGGGGTGGCCACTCCAGAATATCCTTGACTTTAGCGGGGTCTACTCAAATGCCATCTTTGGAGATGATGAATCCAATATACTCAATTTGAGTAAAGAAGGTACATTTGCTCTTCTTGGCATAGAGTTTGTGTCTGCGCAGCAATTGCAGAACTCTACGCACATGTTCCTCATGCTCTTCCATTGATTTGGAGTAGATTAAGATGTCATCAAAGAAAACAAGCACAAATTCATCCAAGTAAGGACGGAATATATCTTGCATTAGGCGGTTGAAGGTTGCAGGAGCATTGGTTAACCCGAATGACATTACAGTAAACTCATAGTGGCCATAACGGGTATTGAAGGCTGTTTTGGGTATATCTGCTTCCTTGACTTTGATCTTATAGTAACCAGACCTCAAATCTATTTTTGAGAAGACTTTGGCCCCATGAAGCCTGTCAAGAAGTTCGTTGATGCGAGGGATAGGGTACTTATTCTTGACAGTGACTTGATTTAGCCCTCGATAATCTATGCAGAGGCGGAGAGTCCCGTCCTTTTTTTTTTGGAAAAGAACAGGTGCTCCCCAAGGAGAGCTACTCGGGCGTACAAATCCTTGTTCAATGAGTTGGGAAAGTTACTCTTTAAGTTCGATGGCTTCAGGAAGGGACATTTTATAGGGAGTTTTTGAGACGGGTTGAGCTCCAGGGATCACCTCGATTTCATGATCGACTTCTCGAGGAGGCGGTAACCCTGTAAGCTCGTCAGGGAAGATGTCAGAGAATTCTTGGGGCCAAGAGGGTTCTGTCTCCATACTAGGTTCAATGACTTTGTTGAGTTTGACTAAGAAAACTTGCTGACCCTTACGTGTTCCCTTGAGAAGATGTTTAGCCTTGACTACCCTAGATTTAGGTTTTCCTGTGATCCCCTGAACAGATATTACTTGGCCATGCTCATTTTCAAAAGTGATACTCCCCTGGTTACAATGAATGCTAGCTTTGTTTGCAATTAACCAATCCATCCCAAGGATTCCATCATAAATTCCTAGTGGTAAGACTCTAAAGTGGCCATGAGTTTGCTCATTACCCAGCTCAAAATCAAGGTTCCCTATAGAGTGGCGAGATACTACTTCTTTCCCACTGGCTAACTCTACAATCATTCTTCTAGTTGTTTTTTGACTCAAGTTTAATTTTTGCAAGCACCTAGGAGAAAGGAATGAATGGGTACTGCCACAATCAATCAAAAGCTGAAATGGCTTACTGGTGATGAGTGGCGGGGGTTTGGATTACACCAAATTGTTTATTCAGACCTTGGTGTTCTACTGTCGCATGGACGGTGGCGCGCTCTTCTTCAGCCGTTTCCAAGGTCGGTTCTTCACTTATAACACAAGCAGTCCTAGCAACTGCTCCTCCGCTGCCTCTGCCACGGCCACTACCTCTTGCACCTTGGTGGGTAGGGGTTCCATGGCCTTGATTCCCTCTGCTACCTTGGGGAAATGATGTTGCCATCTTGGGACAGTTGGCTCTAAAGTGTCTCGGCTCATTGCACTCAAAACATAGAGGGCCTTCTCTGGAAGAAGCAGCATACGAGCAGGGGACAAAAGAGTTGCCTTGTCGCCCTCTGTTGTAGTAGGGGAAATTCTGTTGAGGTTTCTTGTAGGGTTGATCTTTAAGATTTGCCTCAGGGTAAGATCTCTTCTCATTCTTCAGTTTGCTAGCCTTCATTTCTTTCACAAGGGGCTTTGCTCGTATGAGAGCATCCTGTAATGTGCTTGGCCTCATTGCTTCAAGGCGAAAATCTAAGGGTTCATTTAGCCCTTGGTAGAAACGAGCCACTTGCTACCCTGGGAAGTAGTCATAGCTGGGGCATACTTCCGAAGGGTGATAAATTTGGAATAGTAGTCCTCAAGAGTTAAGCTGCGCTGCCTAAGACTAAAAAACTCATTCATCTTTATAGATTCATGGGATGGGGGAAGATATCTTTCCTTCACTGCCTGCTTGATGTCTTCCCACGTTTGAGAATGTTCGGTGACTTCCTTGTCACGGCACCACTGTTTCCACCAGAGCTTAGCATCTCCGATGAGGCGAAACCGTGCAAGCATAGACTGATTTGCTACTCCAGTACTGGCAGCAGTAGAGAAATAATCGTCCATCGCCTCAATCCAGACTTCAGCATCCTTCTCAACCATTGAACCAAGGAGAGGGGTTGCATTTGCTTGAGCAGGAGCTTCTTCTCCTGGGTATCACTGTAAAGCGCATTGGGAAGTGGAGGGTGATCGTCCTGGCCATCATTGTAAAAACAATTTTAAGATTACAAGATTCATATTTGCACAATGCTTATTTTTGGAGAGTAAAATATTGAAATTATTTTATTTCCAAATATTTACAAGGACAAGTTTTATTACAAAGATCTGAGACTAATATAATTAGTCTTATTTACTATGAAGGAAAATTCCTAGGCTTGACTATGACATAAGGGTAGAGCGGTCCACATAGGTGGAATATGGGGGTTCCGTTGTAGTTTCTAAGACTCTAAAAACTGATGGTAAGGGTGGTAAACTCTGGATTGGGATAGATTCCAACACCGCTACTCTATCAGCAGGTAAGACCTGCATCACTTTGTCATACACCCAACGATCCTGAGGTATGCGAACCCCATCTATAGTCATCGAGGTATCGGCCCTGGGCGATGAACCAAAATAAGCGGATCATCTTTAGCTTCTCAATCCAACGAATCCGCTTAAGGTCGGCGGTGAGGTTCCCAATTTGATCTGCTCGGATGAAGAAGTATCTCGGCCCACGAGTCCAAAAATCTCTACCCCATCCTCTTTGAATACGAGAGAAATGAGGGAGGGACATCTTCTCTAATATCTACACCATGGTGTCGCGGAACTCGAAATTCGAGGAGTGACTAGGAGTCTCGAAGATGCATTGGAAAAATAGAAACTTGGAGTAGGCATCTTCCTCTTCCTACAATCATTCAAACATCAATTCAACTTATTTGTTTTAGTAGGATGTCTTTACTAATTAGCATTATGTTAGGTAAAACATTCATTGCAAAACAATCCTTAAATGACAATTCCTAGGAGCTAAGATCGGCTCTGATACCAATTGTAAGGTTCCTCCCTTCTAAAATGGGAGAAACACTTAAGATAGTCCACTAAGTCTTATCTTGGGAAAAATTTCCTATTCATCAATACCTTGACCCTGTAGAGATTCAAGGATACGATTTATAGGTATGACCTAGCTCTATCCCAGAGGGGAAGCGTGATTTTTTAAACATCAAATCACCCATAGGACAATTGATCATAAATTGGGCAACTACTAGACTTGATTTCTAGAGACAACGCTTTTTTCCTCATCTTATGCAAGGCACAACCGCTGGCCTAGTCTTCTAGAATAGAGTTGCCCAAGGACCTAACTATTTAGCGTAGGGCTTTCACTTAATATGTTGGAAAGCTACCCGACTAATCGGGTCCACCCGTCCGTAGGATGGTGCCGTCGGGGCATTCCATCCTCCCACTTTCCACCCTACTCATGCATCAATTTATTTTCTAATTAATCCTACCACACTGTTTGACATAAATAAACATATTCCTTAATCAAGGCCCTTTTTCACAAGGTTCGTTAAAACAGTCTTTTTACACAATGCAATCATACAAAAAATAAGATATATTTATATAAAAAGTCTATACATGAACCAATTTCCATACAAGCCAAACCAGCTCTCTTATTCTTATACTGCCGATGATCTAGAATTGGGCCTTCCAGCCTCTACATGCTGGAAGGCCAAACCGGCTCTCTTATTCTTATACTGCCGATGATCTAGAATTGGGCCTTCCAGCCTCTACATGCTGGGCAAAACCCTACGGGACCATACACCTCATCGTCGGCCACTACCGAGGACTCAAGCCGGCCTGTCGCCTTCTCAGGCTCCATCGCTCGATCCTCCCGCCCCTCAGAGGGATGTCTACACACTAGGGTGGGCTTATTTACTGCACTAGCCTGGGCCCTCAGAACTAGGCAGCCTCATAATCTCTCGCCTCAATCGGCGATCCTTATTCTCCCAAAGGTATGAGGGATACCTTGGGCCATTCTTGGGCTTTGCTAACAACGCTGCCCGGCTACACAAGCACGGAACGGAGTTAGCGTTGAAGCCAAAAAAAATCTTGAATTCTAAAGATAACAACTTCAATGCAATTTATTAAATATGGCATTCACAATTCATGAAGATAACAGTTTCAACGCAGTTTATCGAATACAACATCACATAATTCGTAACTTCAAACAAATTTTTTATGTCGTCATTTTAAAAGGAAAAAAATACCATTCATTAACACTAATTTAAGAAAAAACTCTTCTTTTTAAAATTAACCAAGCTAACCTGGCCACCATTTCCTTGAGGAGCTTGAAAAGGGAGGGCTGGAGCCGTGTTGGGAGCATCTTCTCCCATCTCGTTGTTACGTGCTCCTCTTGAGGCAATATTTTCACGTCTCCGACAAGAGGCCATCTTAGGCGTCGCCTTGTAGAGCTCGCTACTGCGATCGAAACGCTTCAGTCGGATCTGAATTCTGAGCTCGTTTGCTCACCGTATGAGCAAAAGAGTATGACGCACGAACCCTTGCTTAAGGCAAAAGACCCTTATTAAAGTCTACGCAAATGGGAGGGGGAGGGGGGATTGTGAGATGTCCTTAAGGGTAAAAACGTGGAGAGGGCTGTAAAGGGCTAATGTAAATTGTGAGGGGCTGTTGTAAGTCTCTTCACACAGGGGGGGAGAAGAGTTAAGGACACTGCCTCCTAGCAAGAGGGGAATGGAGGAAAATTGGCCTATCTGAAAAGAGGCAAATGAGGGGGTGTGAGAGGGGCGGCTGCAAGGGCGGCTGTACTGCAGCAAGTACGCTACGCAGGGATGGACGGCGGCACAACAGGGCATACGCTACACAGAAATGCGTGCTGCCTATGGAGCACCCCGCGAGGGTTTATATAGCTGAGGGGTATGGGTACGGGCGCTGCACAAAGCAAGGACGAAAGGATGGTGTACCTTCAAAGGCTATGGATCAATGGCCTGCATGGGTCTAGGGGAAAGGTACGATGTCGGTTGTCTGGGAAAGGAGTGGTACGCATGTGCCTTACCTGGTCTGGGGCAGCATGGGTGTCCACGTAAGGGTACGTGTGGACCAAACAGTGGGCGACCGTCCTTTGGTTCTTGGGCGGCCATCGTACGGGCACCCTAGTTAGTGTGTATGGCCCAAATTTTGGGGCGAGATACCCAAATTTGGGATGCCTGCCTTGATTTGCGTACCGGATCGCCCTGGGGGGCGAAATTTTTTTTTGTCCGAGAGGTTCTCCTGGTCGTAGGGGTTCAGACCGTTCGTCAATCGGACGTCCGGTCGTGCATTTATTAAGGTTTAAAGGTCGTCGTTTTTTTACTAAAATGACTGAAATTTTCATATAGGCTTGATCCGGTGTTCGTTTTGGATGCTGTAAAATCCTATATTAGGGTTAAATCGCACGCAGATTCCAAATTTGGGCTCAGAATTCGAAGATTCTAAGTAGAAATGACTCAAATAATAAAATCATTGATTTTTATACCATAAAAACTCATAATTACATGGACATTTCTTTATTAGTGAAGGTGGGTATGTTACAGTTCCCTAGAGTCTTGTAATTAATGCAACTTTTACCACTTCTACAAATAAGTGTTGATCTCATCTTTCTCCATCTTTGTTACATTCTTTCTCCTCCCCACCAAACTAGGAGGTTTCGCTTTGAAATGGTAGAATCATCTTGCAAATGAGACATGCCAACATTTATCATGCCCCATAGAGGTTCTCTTGGGGCCAGAACCTTCGACATTCCTCCCCTTGTGGGCAAGAACCACCAATGTCCCCTTTTATTGGGCAAGGCCATCCAACTTTCCTCCATAGAAGCATGTTTGGTGGTAGTAGCATATTAAATTTATATATCTCCTTGTGGTAATGAGAAGAATATTGTCATGCTTGACCTTGAGCTCAAAGTTATGAGAATCCAAAGCCTAGAAATGATTCAAAAAGTAACAAATTATCATCACGCAAATCATGTGGATTTAATCTATCATCATGACATTGGGATTGTTACCTTTCATGTGTCCAATGGCTTAGCACATGCACACGTGCCTACTGAGCTATAACAAAGAAAGTAAGAGCTATCGTCTCGACAATCCAAGGTTCAGCAATGCACTAAGATGAAGCGAAAAAATCTAAACCAACCCAAATAAGGTGTTCTACAGTATCTCCCACACGAGGAAGGATTGTCAGATGGACTTGATGTTCTAGAGCCAGTAAGGGAAAGATCAAACAAAGGAGTGATGAATCAAATCCCATCCTTACTTGATTCTTTAACACGATGGATCAAGTAGATGTTGTGCCTCAAGAAACTTTGTTGTCATATTCTAGTAATCAAGGAAGTTTTTATGGTTGTTCCTTCCATGGTCACTTAAAAACACAGGCTTAAAATCGGTGAATTGTGTGAGCCTTCTATTAGTTGAAATCGATGGTTACCATGGGCAAAGATGAGCTTTATGACCTAATGTTGTTTTTGCTTGCACAAGCAGGTTCTTACGACCTCTTGAATTGGTTTAATAGGGTTCTTTTGGACTTCTTGCTACTATTTATGCCTCTATTATTTCTTAGAATTAAATTGTGCATTTGAGGTTGAAGCTGGTAATGAGGCCTTCAGTGGTTTATATGCTTTATGCAACCAAATGATGGGATTGCCATCATAATATTCTTGAGATTGAAGTTAATGTTTGGACAACCATATTTGCTTTACCTTTGGATCTTTGAACACCCATATTTGCTTTACCTTTTTGAAGCTTTAGGGTGTTGCCTTTGTTTAGTTGATTTCTTTGTTGTAGGCATATGGAATTTGGTATTCCACTTAGAGATCCAAATTTTAGTGTTGTTTTGGTAAAATGCATGGGCTTGTAGAATTTTCTTTGGTATTCGCAGTTGTTAAATAGGCAAATCTTTTGGAAACGCTTGTGGAGATTTGTATGTATAAGGCTATGGGGTTATTTTCTTTGGTGGCTTCCATGGTTTTCATTGAGCAAGGTGTTGATTGGCGTGGTAGGCCAGATTTGCATCTTGCCCTTGTAGTAGCCTTATGCTATGGGTTTATCTTCTTTGGTGGTTTTCATTGAGAACAAGGTGTTGATTTGTATGGTAGGCCAGATTTGCATCTTGCCCCTGTAGTAGCCTTATGCTACTAATGTTTTTATTTTCTACCCACCTTTACATGCCTTGGAAGTATTGTGATTCAATTTTTTCCCTTTTTCGAGAGATAAAGCCTTAGAATATACAATGTTTCTTATTGTTCCTTGCTCCTTTGATGATTTAGTAGGAAACAATGTTAATGACAACGCTAGTGGCTTTGACATAGTAAAGCTTATTTTGATGATATAGATGTCGATGAGCATTTGACTCCTGTTCATTTGTTCTCATTATTGGGCTTTTAACAAGAGGGGTTGTTGATGTGGTAAGGAGAGAGGTTGGTGATGGTGGCAAGGTCAGGCTAGGGCTCATAGTGGTTTTTATTGATGAGAGTTTTTGAGAAGAAGCTTTGCTCTTCTTTCACACAAGTTATTGTGGAATGACAACTACTAAGGTAGACAATGTTTGTGCCATCAACCAAAATGTCATAATTCATGTAACCCATGGTTGGAGCTTTTGTAGAGCTCATAAGCTGGATCCCTACATTTTGTTGCCAACAATGTTGCTTGGCTAATGCATTTTCGAAGATCCTTTGTGATGAGGTTGTGGTCCATAATTATGTTTAGTTTAGCTTGGCATTCTTCATAACAGTTCTGTGCTTTTAGATAAATCATCCTCCTTAGCCTCAAGTCTTCTTCATTTAGCATTTGAACATTTGGAATCTACATAGTATTCTCATATACATGTGTTATTATTAGTAATCCTTGAGTAGGTTCTAGTCTTGATATCTTTTTCTAGAGTAGGTGTTTCTTCCATTTCTTCTTGTATATCCTCTGAATTCTCAAATTCAATACTAAAGTCGAATTTCATTTCTCCTTTTGAGAGAAAATTGTCGATTTATGCTCAATGTGGCTGACCGTGCATGTATTTTGCATTTATTTTTCACCTAGGATCCAGTCATGATCCAAAGGATCAAAAGAATACACAACAAACAATGAGAACAAAGAGGTACAATAAAATCATTCAGAGTTTGAAGAATGCACCACAAATGAAGATCTTCTACCTTTGATTTCATCAAATGAAATCAATGAGCCAATATGCAATAATGATGTTAATACATCTACCTATTCTTCAAGTATTGGAATAGATCTTTACATTGATAGACTTACACACTATCCAATTTTGAGCTTTGCAAAAAAGAATATTGCCAAAGGAAGGTGTTTTAGATAGATGGTCAAACATAACCTTCTTTCTTTTTTTCTCATTGTCCACTTTTACCTCCCTTGGTTTCAAGAATAGGAACACCTCCGTCTCATCAATTCCTCTTGCTCCTAACTAGAGACCATTTGTACTTGGACATCAAGTAAAATATTATGTGGTTTGCACTCATGATCAAGATATTGCAACTATGTTGGTAATGTGCTTTTCCATGTTGTTAAGTCTTAGGTTTCGGGTTTGATTACTTTTTGACAATACATCATCAAATACTAACTCAAACACAAGGACAAATAAAAACTACATGGGGAGGAATCCTCAAAACACAAGGACAAATAAATATTGCATGGGGAGGACTCCGTAAAATAGTCAAAGAAACTCAAGAACTAGGCTCATCCAAAAAGGGAACTACAATCTCAAGACTTTTTTTAAAGACACAAGAAGAGTAGGAAAAACAAAGCTCACTCATGTCAAATGAGTACTAAGGTGTTTATAGTTTTCCTCCTCAAACAAATTTGTATGTGTTTCAAAAAGTTGTTGGGCTTGTAAGGACTCTTTGGCTGCTTTGCATCTCCTGTGCTATCTTCTCTACGAGAGCTTCCAGCAACTGTCCTTCACGTCTGCACATAATTTGATAATATCGCATAGATTAGTGACAAGTGAGAAGATTAACAACAAACAACGGTTGCAAAAAACAAAAGTTTCGTACTTGTTAAAGGTCTCCAGGCGGAAGCCCTCGAGCCATTGATCGTGCTTTCGCTGTGCTTTTGCAAACGGCCCGTCATTCTTGTTTCTTAGGTCTTCTGGCTTCACGTCGTCATAGAAGACCGGAAATAGCTCATCACCACAAGTTCATCCAGACACCACCGAGACTCTGCGTAATTGCTTGTAAAGATGGGCACTTGAATGATTGCTTTTCGGGTAGCTTCCAGCATGAAAGGGCGAACATCGTCTCCTTCAGGGAGCTCCTCCATGTCCAGAAATGCTTTGATCCCACGGCTTTGAAAGAAAAGGCTAAACTATGTTATTTGAATTATAAGCTCAATATAAAATTATAACTATAATTGAAAAGATAGATAGTTCAAGTAATCTAACCTTGTAAAGTCTTTGTGTATTAAAGACCAATGTATCCAAAATAGTAAACCTATAATACTATTTAATGCAAGCATCTCTCTCTCTCTCTCTCTCTCTCTCTCTCTCTCTCTCTCTTTTGCACACACAAACAAACAATCATACTTACATTAATATACATAAATTTATTTTTGTCTTTTCATTCTTTGATCTCTTTGCACATTATTTAACAGTTATCATAATGCCCACCTTCTGATATTTTTGGCTTCAAAATTGCATTATAAATACATATTTAAATAAGAGCATCCTTGCTTTGTAACGGCCTCAGGTCTGTAGGCTTGGGGCCCCCTTTGATATTGTATATCCTCTTTATGCTCCTTTTAGGAGTTTTTCTCATTAATTCTAATCTTTGCCCCCTTTTTTAAAAAAAGTTTATTCTTTCAACACATGTACACTAAGTTGACGATCCTTTATAGGAAACATTGATTGATTAAAATAATACCAAGCTCTAAGCTAAATATTATTTTGTGTGCGCACTCACTGCACAACAGTGAACTGTGTAGATATCTCTGCCAGCAATATCGACCGGATTCAATTCTTTTTACTTTTGCATAAATTCTTACTGCACAGTGAACTGTCCCTGTGGCTTTGGGGAAAATTTTTACTTTTGCATAAATTCTTTTTCCTTTTACTTTTTACTTTTTACTTTTACTTTTTACTGCACAGTGAACTGTCTCTGGGGAAAATTTTTACTTTTGCATAAATTCTTTCCTCCTTATTTGGTGCAAAATAGATTAAATAAATATTTTAAGTAAACTTTTTTATTATTAATATTTTTAACGTATTTATGGTTTTTTAAAACCCGTATTTGCTTGCATATTTTAGTAGCTTTAGTAGCTTTCCAATTAAGTTTGCTAATATTGGAGAGCACTCCAAGAATACGAATCTAATCTACGTAAAAAGCTTTATTAGTTTAATTTTCTTGTATATTCTAAAATTAAAATGCTTACCCTCTATTGAGCAACTTGAGTTTGTGTTGTAATGGAGAATTGTTTTCCCATAATTCCTGATTTGAGATTTAAAAGCAATTATCTTGCCATATCCAAGATTTCCTTATATACTACATTTTTTGTTGTATTTTCTTTAAGATTCTTCGTTTTTGTCTCTATGCGTTCTTCTTTAAATAAGAAAATCCTAAAGGTATCTGAAGATTTTGCTTGAAATAATGCAACATATAATTGTCTATGAGGAGTGAAGACGGGAGTTGATAGATATAATCCTAGGTTTGACGTTGTGATTTGTTTATTGTCATACAGAATGCCAATTTTCTTGGAAATTGTCTTCTTCTCATTTCAAATGGAAGTTCTATCAATTTCGGTATGAAAGTTATTCTTGGTATGATAACTCTTTCTCTAATATTTGTACCTGAAAATATATTATTTGGTTTTATTTTTTATTTTTTTATGAAAGTGTCAAATCATAGATATATAGTTATTCTTATTCAATGTTTTTACTATTTAATGCAAGTCTCTTGGTTGTTTCTTCACAATCATGCACCACCTCCAATCATCTTCTCCATCCTTGACCTTTAGCAACCTGCCAGGAGCTAAGAAGATTAATATTTAGAAAACATTATAGCATATATATTATTAAATTGATTAGAGACTCGGAATTAGAGAGACAGAGAGAGGATAAGATAGATAGACAGAAAAAGATAGATATTTATCTAAGTGTTTGAAAGAAAAGGCTAAACTATGTTATTTGAATTATAAGCTCAATATAAAATTATAACTATAATTGAAAAGATAGATAGTTCAAGTAATCTAACCTTGTAAAGTCTTTGTGTATTAAAGACCAATTGAAGGAGCATGCATCTATCCAAAATAGTAAACCTAGAGTTTGAAAAAAAAACACTTAATACTATTTAATGCAAGCATCTCTCTCTCTCTCTCTCTCTCTCTCTCTCTCTCTCTCTCTCTCTCTCTCTCTTGCACACACAAACAAACAATCATACTTACATTAATATACATAAATTTATTTTTGTGTCTTTTCATTCTTTGATCTCTTTGCACATTATTTAACAGTGAACTTGTAGATATAGTTGCTAAATATTATTTTGTGTTCGCTCGTTGCGGATCGTTGCTTTATCTCTACCAGCAATATCGACCTAATTATTTTTATTTTTATTTTATACTTAAATTTATTTTATGTAAAACTAATTTTTTTAAAATTTATTGTCATATATTAAATGTCTGGTACATTTGGTATAAATTTGTTTATGTAATATTTTGCAATTGCATGTCCTGAGACATGATTTATTTTTCTTGATTTTTTATATCCCAAAAAAAAGAGAATTTTATCTCTAGTGATCCATTTTCAATTTCTATTCTCTTTTCTATTGTTTTAATGAAATAATATCCGCATGACAATTATATCTTATGTCTCTGTGGCTTTGGGGAAAATTTTTTCTTTTGCATAAATTCTTTCCTCCTTATTTGGTAGATATCAGCAAAATAGATTAAATAAATATTTTAAGTAAACTTTTTTATTAATATTTTTAACATATTTATGTTTTTTTAAAACCCGTATTTGCTTGCATGTTTTAGTAGCTTTCCAATTAAGTTTGTTGATATTGGAGAGCACATGAATCTACGTAAAAAGCTTTATTAGTTTAATTTTTTGTATATTTTAAAATTAAAATGCTTACCCTCTATTGAGCAACTTGAGTTTGTTGTAATGGAGAATTGTTTTCCCATAATTCTTGATTTGAAATTTAAAAGCAAGGTTAATATGAGGTTTAACAAATAATAAATTTATTGTTTATACGTTTTTATTTTTATATATTGTTACTTTTACCTTTTTATTCATTATCTTGTCATATCGAAGATTTCCTTATATACTACATTTTTTGTTGTATTTTCTTTAAGATTCTTTGTTTTTGTCTCTGTGCGTTCTTCTTTAAATAAGAAATTCTTTAAGGTATCTGCTGATGATTTTGCTTGAAATAATGCAACATATAATTGTCTATGAGTGAAGACTGGAGTTGATAGATATAATCCTAGGTTTGACAATGTTTGATGTTGTGATTTGTTTATTGTCATAGAGAATGCCAATTTTATTGGAAATTGTCTTCTTCTCATTTCAAATGGAAGTTCTATCAATTTTGGTATGAAAGTTATTCTTGGTATGAAAACTCTTTCTCTAATATTTGTACCTGAAAATATATTATTTGGTTTCATTTTTTATTTTTTACGAAAATGTCAAATCATAGATATATAGTTATTCTTATTCAATGTTTTTACTATTTAATGCAAGTCTCTTGGTTGTTTCTTCACAATCATGCACCACCTCCAATCATCTTTTCCATCCTTGACCTTTAGCAACCTGCCAAGGAGCTAAGAAGATTAATATTTAGAAAACATTATAGCATATATATTATTAAATTGGTTAGAGACTCGGAATTAGAGAGAGAGAGAGAGGATAAGATAGATAGACAGAAAAAGATAGATATTTATCTAAGTGTTTGAAAGAAAAGGCTAAACTATGTTATTTGAATTATAAGCTCAATATAAAATTATAACTATAGTTGAAAAGATAGATAGAGTATGTCTATGAATGACTATGCATTGAAGATAAAGGGTATTGTGGAATCCCTTGCATCTATTGGTGTTTCAGTAGATGATGATGATAAGGTGGAAGTCTGTCTACGTGGTCTCGGACCACAATACAAGGCATTCAAGACGTCTATTCAGACTCGGGAAAACATTCCCAATTTTACAGATTTGGTGTCTATGCTGATTATCGAAGAGAAGAGCTTGGATGAAGACCAACAGTTTTCACAAAACAAAAACAGTTCAGAGCAACAGGCCTTCTACACAAGTTCAGGAAGAGGATGAGGTAGAGGAGGCTGTGGATGCGGTCAAGGAGGTGGCCAAACAAGTAATGAGAATTATGGCCAGCAGGCAGCAACAACAACAGTCCCAAAATTCACAACAACAACAATACGCAGGTGGCATAGTCCAATTCAGAGGCAGGGGGAGTCAAAGAGGTCGTGGAAATTGGCAAAGGTAGTATAATGATACACGTGGATGCTTTTATTATGGTAAGCCTGGACATCTGTAGGCAGATTGTTATAAGAAGCAAGCTGACATGCAAAATGGGAAATTGCAGCAAAACAACTATGCATCCTCGAGCAGAAACAATGAGGATAATGAAAAGTTGTTTGTTATGCAGTATGTCGTGAATGCCACGTCTGAAAATGTTGAAGCAACACATAAAGATGATGTATGGTATGTTGATTCAAGTGCTTCGAACCACATGACAAGTCATGGGGAGTGGTTCAAGGAGATGAAAAACCTTGAAAGACCAGGTTTTATGAAAATAGGGAATGACACTACTCATCCAATTGCCCATGTTGGAGATGTGCCATTGTCTATGCACGATGGCAAAGTGAAGTACCTTGCAGATGTACTTCATGTTCCAAACATAACAAAGAATCTGGTTTCAATTGGCTAGATGATTGAGTAGGGTCTACAGGTTCGGTTTAACCTTGATGGTTGTTATGTTGAAGACTTTAAAGACAAGTGCAGGTTGGTCGCAAAAGGCAACAGAGTGGGCAAAATGTTTACGTTGAATGTAAACATGCCTGAAGTGAGTGCTGCGATGATTGCAAATGGTTCAGGAATTGTTGCAGACATATATTTGGCATAAAAGAATTGGACATGTGAATGTGCACAGAATGAAGTCTATGCAGACTAAAGGAATTGTGATAGGGCTGCCAAAATTTAAAGTGGAAGGTATGCATAGAATATGTGAAGCATGCTAATTTGGAAAGCAAACAGCCATGTCTATGGGAGGCTGCAGGTTTTATGTGACATTTATTGATGACCACACAAGCAAAGTGTGGGTATACTTCATGAAGGAGAAGGGTGAGGTGTTCACTCACTTTCACAATTTCAGAGTTATGGTTGAAAAGCAAACAGGGAAATATGTAAAGTGCCTAAGGTCAGATGGAGGGGGAGAGTACTTCTCCAATGAGTTCTCTGAATTTTTGAAGAAGAATGGTATTCAGAGAAAGTTTACATGCAGATACACTGCACAGCAGAATGGAGTTGATGAGCGGAAAAACAGGCACATTGCTGAGATTGCACGAGCATTGTGGAAGAGAAGAATATGCCGCATAGCTATTGGGGTGAGGCTTTTTCTATAGCAGTTTACATCATGAACAGAACTCCTACTGCAGCCATATAGCCATACATGATGTAACTCCAGAGGAGAGGTTTATTGGCAGAAAACCTGATTTGTCTCATCTAAAACGGATGCATTACATATGTGCATGTGCCAGATGAGCTGAGAACTAAGCTGGATCCAAAAGATGAAAAGTGGATGCATTGCATATGTGCATGTGCCAGATAAGCTGAGAACTAAGCTGGATCCAAAAGCTAAAAAATGTGTGTTTATTGGATATTCCCTTGAGCAAAAGGGATACATGTGTTATAACCGTGCTACACGTGAGTTGAGGGTAAGCAGGGATGTTGTTTTTGATGAGATGAGCAGCTGGTATGCTACTGAAAAAGAAGCTATTGGGGCTGATGTGAATGGAAGTGTGGTTGCACAGGATGCAAGTCAGCAATCACAGTCTTTGAGTGGACCACGAGAGTCCTCGTCTAGTGGTTCAGTTGATAGACCATGGAGTGGCAGGCTGTGTCATAATACCAGTCCTGCAAATGTGATTAGTACATCACATAAAGGAAAAGAGAAAGTGGTTGAGCCCCTTGGTATGCCTAACATTTATGCAGGGCATTCACATGTTGATGGAGAGTCTAGTGGCTCAGAGATGAGCCTTGATGAGGAGCTTGGGATCCCAGCTATGAGAACACCTAGTGTAAAGAAGGATATGGAAGCCATGAATACAAAGCTGCGAAGATCTCGGAGAGTGAAGAATCCTGTAGACAGAGGTTTACCTATGATGGTTATGTGGCACATCACTATGCATACATGGCAAAGGTTGTGCAGGTTGTAGAGCCCACATGCATTGATGAGGCTGTTGGAAATGTGTGTTGGGAGAAATCTATGGATGAGGAGATGGATGCACTATATGGAAATGAGACTTGGGATTTAGTGCAATTGCCTGAAGGCAAGAAAGCCATTGGATGCAAGTGGGTGTACAAAGTAAAACATAACAGTGATGGAAGCATAAACAGGTATAAGGCTGGATTGGTAGTGTGACATGAAAAATTGATATCTTTCATTTTCAATTTTGTGCATATTTTGATGGTTTCTCAATGGTAATAAGGTGGAAGCTTGTCCAAGAAGGTTGCGGCACCCACAATGGAATAACGGCGTGGTGATGTGGCGGCTTGGCGACTACCCTGATAACAGCATTCTATCTTCAAATATAATAGTTTTACTTGATTTAGGGTGCACACATTGTAAATGCCACAAATATGCTTGAGAAATACTTTGGTATATGGTAGATAGGCTAGTGATGTGGAAAATAAAAGTGGGCCTTTATGCTCACATGGATTTTAATTGTATTATTGTAGTATTCACCATAAGGCTACAAGTTGGGGACTAGTGTGGAAGGCATGTGGAGGAGTGTGTGTAGGTGCATAATTGGGAAAGATTCTTCTAGAATGCCTACATGGAAGAGGAGAATTCCGCCATGTGTAAGTGGGATCTCCACCTACATGCCACTTAGACTTGGCTATTATCTCATCACACTTTCAAAGTCAAAAAGTCTTCAATTTTATAATCAATAGGAGTCCAAGAATGATTAGGAAAGGTTGACCAAAGCAATGAAGGAGAGATTTGGGACAGTGGAGTCACCAAATGCTTTACTATTGCAATTGGAGAAGATTTTCCAAAAGAAAGGAGAGTTAGTTTTTGCCTTTTCAGTGAGGTATGAAGCCTTGTTCATCAAATATCAACAAGCTGCTTTATATGTTGTTGCTTCTTCTTCTTCACCTTCCATGGGAGATTTAAAGAGTTCTTTAGCAATGGAGCACCTTAAGATGAGCAAGTTTATCAGGGCTTTGGATCCTTGCTTGCATGGAAAAGTTCTTATCAAAGATCCCACTAATTTTAAAGAGGCTCTTCGTATTGCTTTGAAGAAGGAGGCTACTCTTCATATTGAGTCCACATTCCAATCTTCTCCGAGTGTGCCGACCCCACCACACGAGTAGATATAGCCTCAACATCTCAGGTACAAGCTCCATCCTTGGATCATAACATTGCACAACTTATGGCAAAATTTGCTGATTTGAAGTTACACTTAGTCAATACAAGGCCACCTCGGGTTCCACGAGTTGAGGATAAACCTAGGGATAGAAGTAGTGTTACATGCTATGAATGTCAAGAGAAGGGGCACTATCGCACTGAGTGTCCAAAATTGAGGAAAAGAGGATAAAAGTTTAGCACTTTTAGAGGAAACATGCTCAGAAGAAGAAGAGGAAACATTGATGCCATTAATGGCAAAAAGGGGTCGTAAAACTAGAAGCCAGGAATAAGAAGAACAAGAAGATAAATCTGAAGAAGAGGAGAAAAATAAGAAGTCATCCAGGAGAAAAATTGGACAATCTAACTTTCCTCTTGGACAAGGATCTCTTAGTTATGACCTCTTAACAAATCTTAGGGAGAAAACGGCACAAATCACATTTGGGTAGCTTTTGGCACTCTCTCCAAAGCTCAGAAAGAAATGGGGTAAGCTGGACTCCTATGGTTCATCAAAAGGTGGATATTGATGTAGGAGATGATGTGCCTGTGTGATTGATGTCATCATTGAGGGGCAAACAATTTCTAATGCATACATTGATGGAGGTGCGTCAATCAATGTTATGAGTGAAAAACAAATGAAAGATGCTGATTTAAAATTGTCTTCTACCAACTCTCCCTATCGCATTAAACTTGCTGATAATACTAGGGTGAAAACCTTAGGAATTATCAGGAATTGGGGAGTGGATGTATGTGGTATTTCTGTGCCTACAACTTTCCAGGTCATTCCTACAAAGCCTGATGCTAGGGCTTACCCATTGATATTGGGTAGGCATGGCTTCGCCAAGTGAAGGCAATTCAAAAGTGGGAGATAGGTGATCTTATTCTACAAGGTGAGAATAAGAGGGTCCACTACAACATCAAGAGTCGTCCTCGCAAGAAAGTGGTAAGAGGTGAACCTTCAACTTCTGAAAGTTCAGAGTCCGAGTCATCCGATGAAGAGGAGACAAGTGGTAGCTCTGAGGATTCCATCTCAGAAGGGGAGGTGGAGGGAGTTGCATTTGGTCTTTCCCTAGGAAGGGATCAAGGGTATGCCGAAGACAATGGAGCCTTGGAAGAGGAAGCTTCTTCAACCATGTGCAAGAAAGGAGATGTGGACCTCACTAGTCTTCACCAACAGAATGAGCTTCTTCTTGATGAGTCCATAGCAGGTACTGAAAGGGAGAATTACTTAAAAATGTTGGATGGATTTCCTAACCTTTTTGCAAACAGCTACTCACAAGTATGCCAAGTTACCCTAGTAGAGTACAAGATTGATCTTAAGCTCCAAAGTAAGCCAGTGGTATAGCGGCTAAGGAGTTTGGGAGTAGTGCAACCGGAGGTGTTTAAGAATGAGGTAACTAATTTGCTTGAAGCTGGATTTATTTTTCCAGTAGAGAATTCAGAGTGGATTTCCCCAGTTGTAGTCACTCCCAAAAAGAGTGAAAAATGGCATGTGTTTGTGGACTTTCGCCCTCTGAATGCATGCACAAAGAGGGATTATTATCCTCTACCCTTTCAGGATGAGATTTTGGATCAAGTTGTAGGTCATGAGTTGTATTCAGTGTGTGATGGAAACTCTAGATACATTCAAATCCAGATTTGTGAAGAAGATCAAAGGAAAACCTCATTTAATCACCCCTTGAGGAGTGTATGCCTATAGGGTGATGCCATTTGGCTTGACCAATGCACCAGCAACTTTTCAACACTTCATGAGTCAAGTATTTGCACCTTACTTGGGAAAGTTTATAAGGGTCTTTTTGGATGATTTTTGCATTTATTCAAGCCGCATGGATCACTTGGAAAAGTTGAGGTTGGCCTTGCAAAGTATTGATGATGCAAAAGGGTGTCTTAATCCTAGAAAATGCAGCTTGGCACGAAGGAAGGTGGTTCTCTTGGGATATGTTATCTTAGAAGAAGGCATAGAGATGGATTTTGAGAAGGTACAGGATATTGTGGCCCTCCCACCAACCTACCAATGTGAGGGAGGTAGGAAGATTTTGGGTAAAACAAAGTATTACCAATGCTTTGTTGACATGTTCTCTGAGAAGATGTATCCTATAAATCTGTTGACAAAGAAGAATGTTTCTTTCCAATGAGGGCCCGATCAAATTCAATCTTTTTGTTTGCTCAAGGAATGCATGAGTCAAAGTCCAATTATGCAGTCTTCTAGGTGGGGGGAGGACTTTTATGTGAACCCAAGTGTCTCATCATATTCAGTGGGTGCGGGATAGTTTTAATTGATCCAGAAGGAAAAGAGGTATGGGCCAAGGGTAGGGAATTTCCAAAGGCTATATCAAATAATGTGGCTGAGCAATGCATTAATTTGGGGATTAGAAGATTGCATAAAAGATGGAATTAGAGGTAGAGGTTAAAGGGGATTCGCAATTGGTCATCCGACAAATGAAAAGAGAATATAAGGCAAGGAGTCCTAATCTCCAAGAATTGTATAAAAGGGCAATGGAGTTAAAAGAATATAAGGCAAGGAGTCCTAATCTCCAAGAATAGTATAAAAGGGCAATGGAGTTAAAAGAAGCTTTTGAGTTTTGTAAATTTGTGCATGTTAACAGGCTGATGAATTGGCTACTAAAACCTTGGCTTCTTTCAAAGTAGCTACTCTTGCATTAATACAGGTTGGCCTGAGCTCCAAGATGTTCAACACTATTTAGATACATGATACTTCCCTCCTGGATTGAATCCTCAACAGAAGCAAAGGCTTACCAAGAAAGCTCATCCTTACACAATTCTAGGGGATGTTCTTTACAAGCAAGGTAAGGATAAGATTCTGTTACCATATTATAGTAGTGATGTGTGTGAACACACTTAGGACCGCCGGGGCACTTTTTCCCTCACTAGGAGGTTTTTTCCCCCGTGCATTGTATATACGCCCATTATCTTCTAGGGCTGGTTATCTTTCATTTTTGGCACTCATAATACACTACTGTGTTGTGCTCAAGCTCCCTCATCTTCTTGAAGTTGTGTGTGCATTCCTGCAACCCTAATTCCAACAATTGGTATCAGAGCAGGCTTCCTCCTCCCGGGCAGCATCACCGGCACCTGCCGCTTCATCTCCTCCGATTGCGACGAGGTTTCACGAGCGTCTGCAAGTTAGTATATGCCGTGGGGGAGCCCATAGGGCTTGGTCATTTCAGAATTTTGATCTGAAGTCATTTCGCCCTCCGTTTTTGCATTCCAAGTACTGCGCAGGCAAAATCGTCCTACTGTGCAGATTTTCTGTCAAGATTGAAATCTGCAGGACAGGTGCCCATTCGTCTGTTTTGGGCTGTGCTACATAGCACAGGTCGATTTTATACAGGTTTTCCTCTTGCAGACAGCATTTACATCTAGTAGTACAGTCATTGGCCATGGCTGACAACAATGATGTATTCCGCATGTTGGCTGCTGAGGATAAGTTGGATGGCACCAACTATCCATTGTGGGCATATATGATGCGACATGTATTGGTAGCAAAGGGGTTATGGAACATTGTGCAGGGAATTGATGCACGTCCTATTGTGGCTGGGAATGCTGCAAACACATCAGAAACAGGTACTGTTGATGATGGTGCAGGCACAAGTGCTGTAGCAGCTGTTCGAGAACCACCACTTTCAGCAGAGCAGATTCGTTGGGATGGTAGAGATGCGCAGGCTCATGCCTTGATTGCGCTGTCTGTCAAACGTACCATTATCCCACATATTCGCTCCTGCAGGACTTCTAAGGATGCTTGGGATGTACTTGCCACATTGTATCAGGCAAGAAATGAGGCTCGTGTTGCTTACCTCCGAAAACAGTTGGAGAGTGAGCATATGAACGAAGGTGATTCTATGGATAGCTTTTTGACAAAGATCAAGGATTTCAAAGAGCAGCTCATTTCTGCAGATGAAATCCTGTCAGACAGTTCACTTGTGCAGACTGTTTTGAATGGTCTACCAGATTCTTATCAGGGTTTTGCTTCCACTCTTCGCTTGATGATGAAAGGCAATCCCAATGCCTTATCATTTGAGGAGTTAGTTTCTGTTTTGCTGCAAGAAGACCAGTCAAGGCAAAACAGGAATATTATGCGTGTCGCAGATCAAGCTTTCGTTGCTAGTCAGAGAAGCGGGAAAGGTAAAGCTGGCTTTTCTTCTAGTAAGCAGAAATCTGCAAATGCTGCGCAACCAAAGAAGGAAGACAAAGATGAGAAGAAGGGTGACAAACAGAAGACATTTTGCAAGTACTGTAAGGGAAATGATCATGTCATCAAAGCGTGTCCTAAGCTGGCTGCGAAAGAGGCTAAGAAGAAAGAGGCTGGTATGGCTGTTGCAGATGCCTCTCCTTCTAACAATGAATCTGCTAATGTTGTGCTAGATACAGAATGGGCATTCAATGCGCAATGCAGTTATGACCCATCTTTGCATGACACATGTATGTCTGCAGTAGATTCAGATGTATGGTACTTTGACAGTGGTGCCACTAAGCATATCACCTCGCAGCGCAGTTTATTCACTTTCCTTGAGTCTGCTCCCACAGGGAATACTGTCACTTGTGCCAATAACTCCTCTTATCCCGTTAAAGGAGTTGGACAGATTGTGCTGAATGTTGCAAATTGCAACACCTTTATACTTTTTGATGCATTGTATGTGCCAGGGATCAAAAAGAATCTGCTGTCAGTCTCCGCATTTGCCAAAACAGGTTTGGTTGTAAAATTTGTGGATGACAGATGTACTGTTCATGATCTCTCTTGTGGTGACATCATTGTAGCATCTGGTTCACTATGTCGAGGGCTGTATAAGCTCAATATGGATGGCAAATGTGTAGAGGATTCAGCATGTGCTATTATGGATACGCAGGCTATTTCAGATGCAAAACTGTGGCATGCACGTTTTGGTCATCTGAATTTTGCAAGTTTGCTGCGCCTGCAGAAATCTGAAATGGTGTCTTCTTTGCCTAAGCTTGAGGCACCTGTCAAGCATGTTTGTGAGGGCTGCATATTGGGTAAAATGCAGCGTGCTTCCTTTCCCAAAGATGGATCAGTGAGAGCTGAACGCAGATTGCAGCTTGTTCACAGTGATGTTTGTGGTCCCATGCAAACTCCATCATTTGGAAACTACCTTTACTTCGTGACTTTCATTGATGATTTTACCAGGCATGCATGGGTATATCCTTTGAAGGCAAAGTCCGAAGTGTTTTTGTGCTTCAAACAGTTTTTGGTTATGGCTGAAAATGTGTCAGAAAGTAAGATGGGCACCCTCCGTTCAGATCGAGGGGGGGAGTATATGTCTTCAGAATTTAATGCATTTCTGGCTGAGCGTGGGATAAAACACCAATGTACAGTGCCGTATACACCACAGCAAAATGGTGTGGCTGAGAGAAAAAACAGGTCTCTCATGGAAATGGCAAGATGTATGGTTAAGAGTCAAAGTCTACCACATGGTTTTTGGCTTGAGGCTGTCATGTGTGCCACTTATGTACTAAACAGGTGTCCCACCAAAGCATTACAGGTTGTCACTCCATATGAGGCTTGGCATAGCCGCAAGCCATCTGTTGGCCATTTACGTGTTTTTGGTTGCCTGGCATATGCATTAGTGCCTGTGCAACATCGCAGAAAATTGGATGACAAAGCTGTCAAATGTATTTTTGTTGGATATAGTGCTGAGAGCAAAGGCTATCGTTTGTATCATCCACAGACAAAGCGCATTTTGGTTAGCCGTGATGTTGTATTTGTGGAAGATGCAGTTCAGCCCTTGGTTTCATGTACTAAGGAGACATATATCAGCTCACGTGATGTCTATGATACATTATTGCCTCTTTTCAGTGGTGCACAGTCAAGTGCAATACCTCATGAGGCAGTTTTTCAGCCTATGCAGGTTTTAAATGATGGCACAGATCAGCCTATATCTGATGCAGATGTGCATGATGCACTTGAGGATGAGAGACAAGAGATTGAGGGCTCTAGGAACATGCCTAGATGGCTGGTGCAGACTTTGCGTGACAGCAAGTTGGATGCCCCTTTCTCTAGTCGCACTCGTTCTGGCTCTCATGGTGCCTCTTATGCGTCAGATTGTTATGCATTGGCTGTTTCTAGTATGTGCGATGAAAGTGAGCCTGTTTCATTTGATGAGGCACAAAGTTCAGAAAATTGGATGGCTGCTATGCAAGCAGAATACGATGCTATTATGAAGAATAGTACATGGTCTTTATGTGACTTGCCCCCTGGCAAGAAGGCCATTGGCACTAAGTGGGTATACAAATTGAAGCGTAAGCCTGATGGCACAGTGGATCGCCATAAGGCTAGGCTTGTTGCAAAAGGTTATGCTCAAGAGAAAGGCATTGATTTTGATGAGACTTTTGCTCCCACATGTCGTATGACCACTGTTCGTAGCATCTGTGCATTAGCAGCTCATAATGGTTGGAATGTACATCAGCTGGACATAAAGACTGCGTTCTTAAATGGAGATTTGCATGAGGAGGTGTATGTATCGCAGCCTCGTGGTTTTGTTCAAAGAGGGCAGGAAAACAAAGTGTGCAGGTTAAAAAAGGCTTTATATGGTTTAAAGCAAGCTCCACGAGCTTGGTATGAAAAAATACATGCATATTTGACTGCACATGGGTTTCAGAATAGTCCAACAGAAAGCACTTTGTATGTTAAACGTGTGGATGGTGTACATCTAATCATTGCTCTCTATGTCGATGACATGCTGCTCACAGGACCAAATGAGAGTCATATTGCTGATTTTAAGGCTGATTTGAATGCCTCTTTTGAGATGTCAGATTTGGGGCATTTGCATCATTATTTGGGGATACAATTTAAGCAGTGTGATGGAGGTATTGCTTTGTGTCAGACAAAGTATATTGAAACATTGTTGCGGAGATTTGGCCTTGAAGACTGCAAGCCTATTGCTACTCCAATGGAGACAGGTTTGAAGTTGAGTCTTCATGATGCTGGAGATCACTTTGATGTCACACTCTATCAGACAGCTGTTGGTTGCCTCATTTATGTATGCATTACGAGGCCAGACATTCAGTTTGCAGTCTCACAGGTGAGCAGATTTATGCATAGCCCAGGCATTAAGCATTGGCAGGCAGTGAAGCGTATCTTTCGCTATTTGAGTGGTACTCGGCATCTTGGGTTGTTTTATCCCAAGGGGGGATCATTGCCGCCAGATTTACATGTTTTTTCAGATTCTGACTGGGCTGGTTGTTATGACACACGCGTGTCCACGAGTGGTTTTTGCTTCATGCTTGGAAGCTCATGCATATCATGGTTGAGCAAGAAGCAGCCTACTGTGGCCACTTCTAGTTGTGAAGCTGAGTACAGGGCAGCTTTCACAGCTACGGTTGAGTGTGTGTGGCTCAGACGCCTTATGGCTGATTTGGGTGTTGGGCAGCCATCTGCCACCACCATCTTCACTGACAGTCAGAGCGCATTGGCAGTTGCGCGGAACCCAGTGTTCCATGCTCGTACGAAGCACATTGAGGTGCACTACCATTATGTCAGGGAGAGACTCTCTGCAGGAGAGATCAGTTTGGCTTATGTGCCAACACAGGATAACCTTGCAGACCTTTTCACAAAGGCTCTGCCTCGTGAGAAGTTCGAAGCTTTTCGCAAAGCTTTGGGCTTACTCCCTTTTGTGGATTCGTCCACATAGCTAGACACTTCCCTATACATGAGTGCTAGCTCTTGTTCACCGCATCACTCCAGGGGGGATTTGTTACCATATTATAGTAGTGATGTGTGTGAACACACTTAGGACCGCCGGGGCACTTTTTCCCTCACTAGGAGGTTTTTTCCCCCGTGCATTGTATATACGCCCATTATCTTCTAGGGCTGGTTATCTTTCATTTTTGGCACTCATAATACACTACTGTGTTGTGCTCAAGCTCCCTCATCTTCTTGAAGTTGTGTGTGCATTCCTGCAACCCTAATTCCAACAGATTCTACTCGGACTAGCGATGGATGGAGTGAATCCATTTGGTCTACGAAGTTCATCATGGAGTACATGGACTATTTGTCTAGTTAACTATATTTTTTCACCATGTCTAGTGATAAAAAAGGGCATCTTTTATTGTCTTTGATAGTTCCTCGAAAGTACAAGGTGAAGAACATGGATGTGTATTTAGCCCCTTTAGTTAAGGAGCTTCATATTCTATGGGAGGGCATTGAAGTTCATGATATTTTCAAGAGGTTTGAACAATGTCATTGAGAGGAATACTTATGTGGACTATGCATGATTGGCAAATTTTTTCTCTCAACCATTCCTCGGAACCAACTTTTGATCCTTGATGATCATTGTTAGACATCTTTAACCTGACCAAAACTTATTTAGGGTTCATACAAAACACACAACAACATCCAGAATTAGCAAACAAAAAATTACACAGGGTTTCATTGCTACAGAGTGACCATAGTAGCGTTTTTTTGCTGCCCAGGTGCGAAGCTAGTAGCAAAACTTTGCTGCTAAGAAACAACCTGCGAACTGTGACTCCCACCTAAACCGCCACCGACAAGTGTCAATACCTACCTCTTCCCCTATCCTGCACATGCATAGGATACAATTGCAGCTTGACTATTCCTCCCACCACACCTCTTCTCTCAAGGGTTTGGGCATAGCCTCTCATACAGTAAGTCCTCTTTCTTCATTTTTGCTTGTGCTTCTTGTCTTTGTGTTTTTGCACCCTTGGGTGCTGGGCAAGAGTCTAAAAGGATTATGGAATTATGTCATGAATGTTCATGTCACTTTGCCTCAGCCAGCGCAACTTGGAGGATCCTTAACACAGGTTATTATTGGCCTCGACTCAGCAAAGATGTCTATGAGTGGTGCAGAAGCTGTGAAGTATGCGAGGCATATGGGCATAAGCAATTGGTTCCCGGACCCTTAAACCCTATCCCAGCATATGGTCCAATTGAAAGGTGGGGATTAGATTTTGTGGGCCCACTTCCTCATTTCTCACATGGGAAGTATTACATATTGGTGGTCACAGATTATGCAACAAGGTGGGCAGAAGCAAAGGCCATGGTCAATAATAAAGCAGTGGCTGTGGCATCCTTTCTCAGGGAATACATATGTGCCCGATTTGGGTGTCCATTAGAAATCCTTACGGATGGGGGGAGGTCTTTCAAGAATGACTTGACTGAAGCTTTGGTGTAGAAATTAAAAATAAAGCATGCTATGTCAACTCCCTATTATCCCCAATGTAATGGTTTAGTAGAAAAAACTAATGGACTACTTTGTGGGGATCTTTGTCTAAGCTAGTGGATACTATGAAGAGAAAGTGGGATGTGCATTTGCCAGAGGTCCTATGGGCCTATAGGACAACTCACAAACTCTCTCTTGGTTTCACACCTTTTCAGATAGTTTATGGAATGGAGGCTATTTTGCCATAACAGAATTGGAAATCACAAGCCTTCGCACATCTTTTGCACGCTTGAATAATAAAGAAGAAACACATGCCCAACGCCTAGCACAACTGGAGACCTTGGATGAGAGGCGACTTCAGGCACTTCAAAATTTGGAGGCTGCACAACAACGGCGCAAGGCAAGCATGACACTCTCACGAAGAAGAAGAAGAAGCCAGAACTCAAGCAAGGAAGCTTAGTCTCATGAGGTATGATGGTCGTGTGGAGAAACGTCTAGATATGAAGCTTCTTCTTGATGTTGGGAAGGCCCCTTCAGGATAAAGCAAAAGTTCAAAAATAACACCTATCTTCTAGAGGATGCAAGTGGCCAGGAGGTTCTCGGACGTGCCAATGAGTACCAGCTAAAGATATTCTACCCTCGAGTACCATGGCCAGCAGATCCTCCATGCTTCCAAAGCATGGAGGATCTGCTAGGGGAGAAAGATGTGACATGAAAAATTGATATCTTTCATTTTCAATTTTGTGCATATTTTGATGGTTTCTCAATGGTAATAAGGTGGAAGCTTGTCCAAGAAGATTGCGGCGCCCACAATGGAATAATGGCATGGTGATACGGCGGCTTGGCGACTACCCTGATAACAGCATTCTATCTTCAAATATAATAGTTTTACTTGATTTTAGGGTGCACAGATTGTAAATGCCACAAGTATGCTTGATAAATACTTTGGTATGGTAGATAGGCTAGTGATGTGGAAAATAAAAGTGGGCCTTCATGCTCACATGGATTTTAATTATATTATTAATGTAGTATTCATCCATAAGGCTACAAGTTGGGGAGTGTGGAAGGCATGTGGAGGAGTGTGTGTAGGTGCATAATTGGGAAAGATTCTTCTAGAATACCTACATGGAAGAGCTCCACCTACATGGCACTTAGACTTGGCTATTATCTCATCACACTTTCAAAGTAAAAAAGTCTTCAATTTTATAATCAATAGAAGACAGCCTATGAGGACAATTGATGGTGACATCTACCCTTATATCATTGAAGGGTTAAAGATTTTTATGTTGTAATTTGTAACAATGGAAGAGAGGGTGATTCTCCAGCTATAAAATGAGCCCTCCTCTCCGTTTCAAATCAATGAATGAGCCTCCTCAATTGAGCATTTTGTGTCATTGCCATTCTCTTATCTTCAAACCCTTATTCAAACACTCTCTTTACATGTGAATGTCTCATTTAGCATTAGCTCCTCATGCTTAACCCAATTTCGGACCTCTTTGATGATTCATGATAAGTGGGATAAAAGTCAATATTAGGTAATTTGGGAAAAATCTCACAATTTGGGAATCAATTACTTCATATAAATTTGGACATATCTTAAACATACTAACTCCAAATTTATCGGAGAATATAGATTTAGATTCTACTCTTCAAGATCTTTCCGATGATAAGTCACATTAGGGGGTTTTGATAAACTTTTGGACAAGTTCACCATTTTTCAAATGGGAATGGGATTTTTCCCAAATTATCTAATATGGTGTTATAAGGAGTTATGATCTTGGCAGGCCTGTGACTTCTCAAGGTAGGTACCAATGGTTTTAGCGGTAATGAGCATGTGGAAAGACTTTGGAGACCATAGGTAAATCTTTACGATTGTCTGCTGAGCAATGTTAACCCTTACCCTCTAGCTTGAATCATGAAGGAGATGAGAGGCAAGAGGCTATGTGAAAATTGAGGTTTCATGCAAAGAGAGGGAAGTGCAGTTTTTGTGGTCCATACCCAAATTTCAACCAGTAATTACTCATCACTTGAGTATTGGTTTCTAAAATTGATCATATGGCTAGGAATCTCTTTATATGCTCTTTCCACTCATGTAACTAATTTCTTAATCTCTTATGTCATTGATGATCAGAATTTCTCTCAAAGTTGCTAACTTTTAGGCGAATTTTGGCAGTTTTATAGTCTTGTAGTAAAATGCTCATAACGTTTCGCTCGGTTGCCCGTTTTTGAAAGTTTTTATATAGGCGTGAAGCTCTCTTCAAGCTCCACACACCTATAGAATCCTCTTTTGCACACTCTTTATGGATTTAAAACTGCAATTCTCTGTGTATCTCTATTTTTATAGACTTTTTGCCATTATATCTTCTTAATAATGATTAATTCCTCCTAATCTCTTATCAAAAGGCAAATCCCATGTGTCTTATCCTCTTATAAGTGATTGCTATATTCTTTTACTTTAATATGTTCCGTCCAAATCGCCCAATTCGAATGGATGAACCTTACCAACATTCCCCGTATGTTTCCGTTCACATAATTCTGAGTCGAAAGATTTTCTTCCAACAAAGAATTGCCCTCTTGTTTGGAGCTGCAAGACTGGTAGAAATTCTTGCTTCTCGGGAGCCTTTCATCTTTCCTTCCATGAATTATGATCTCACCTTTGATGTGTATATCTTTATCTTAACCTAAGGAGAGAAAGGGAGGTGAGGAGGCTGTGAGGTTTCATACAAGTGTGTTTTGATTTTAAGAAGTGACCAAAGTCAAAACCCCAACTTTGTGTCACAGTAGCCAAAGGATATGCACAGACATATGGCATTGATTATGAGGAAACCTTCAGCCCAGTTGCCAAGATGGCAACAGTGAGAGTTGTGATAGCAATAGCTGCGTCAAAGCAATGGTATTTTCATCAGATGGATGTTAAGAATTCATTCTTGCATGGGGATTTGCAGGAAGAGGTGTATATGTTGCAGCCACCTGGTTGTGAGGATGTGAGTCACCCTAAGCATGTTTGCAGGTTGAAGAAAGCCTTGTATGGGCTTAAAACAAGCACTAAGAGCATGGTCTGACAAGATTTTTGAATATCTTATCACTATTGGGCTTTCATGTAGCCAATGCAGATTTCTCACTGTATGTGAGACACGGTGATAGAGGGGTTGTGCTTGTTGTCATCTATGTAGATGACTTGATCATTACGGGGGACGATGATGCAGAGATCTTTGATGTAAAGATCTTCCTTAGACAGAAGTTTGAGATGAAGGATCTGGGGGAGCTCAGATATTTCTTGGGCATTTAGGTGATTAGGTCACCATATGGTATTAGATTACTGCAGAGACAGTATGGCTTGGACATGTTGTCCAAGTATGGTATGATAGGCTGTAAGCCTATCTCAGTGCCATTGGATCAGAATGGCAAGTTGAGTACAGATTTAGGGAGAGATTTTGGAGGATCCTACTATGTATAGGCGCATACTAGGAAGCTTGATCTACATGACGATCACCAGACTAGATTTGAGCTATGCTGTTAGGTTGGTGAGTCAGTTTATGCAGGTTCCACGCAAGCCTCATTTGGATGCATTGAGATGCATACTGAGGTATGTGAGGTCTACTTTGCATTGTGGACTATTTTATGAAACTGGGACAGAGATATGTGTACATGGGTACACAGATGCTGATTGGGCTAGTAGTATCTCAGATAGAAGATCTACTAGTGGCTTCATGTTTAATTTGGGGAGTGCTACTGTGACTTGGAGTAGCAAGAAGCATCCAGTACATAGAGGCCGAGTGCAGAGGTGCTGCTATGGTGGCTTGGTTGAGAAAGCTACTTTGCAGATTTGGGTCTATCAGTAGATAGACAAGTTGTCATTTTCTGTGACAACATTAGCAGTATACACTTGGCCAGGAACCTAGTTTTTCATGCATATAGAGGTCCACTACCATTTTGTCAAAGAGAAGGTCTTGGCAGGAGACCTTGACCTTGTTTATGTCAGCACATAGGATCAAGTAGTGGACATCTTCACCAAAGCATTGGGTACAGAGAAGCTCCGCAGATTCAGGGCTTTGCTTAGTGTACATGAAATGGAGTTGAGCTCGAGGCGGAGTGTTGAGATATCGAGCTCATCTAGTGAGGCGGTGGACACTGATGACCCGCTTGGGGGATAGGCCCCACACTTACACCACTGGCATGGTTGGTGAGATCATGGCTGATATGCGGCCAGTGGGATGACAGCAGGCTGTGTGACAGCCATTCTAGAGACTGGCATAGTTATAGTGCCAGCTCATTTTAGTTGGGTTCACACTAGAGAACCCTAGTATGTATTTGGTTGAGTACCATTTCATAAGAGTGTACTCTTATCTTTGTATATGGTGTGTTGAGTGTGAGTGAAGAAGAAGAAGATTCTCAGCCTCTCACCTTGTGTGTTCTCTATTAGGGTTTTGTGAGTGTGTGTGTGCTTGCAAGATCTCAAGCTCTCTTTTCAACATTTTGGTTGGTGTAGACTAGATTATCCACATTTCACTTTTTGTGGAGAAGAACCCCCAGCCGATGGAGGCCTTCCAGCTGCTTGTGGAGGCCATATCTTGGCTTGAGTCCAACTAAGAAGTTGTAGAAGATCCTTGGGCGTTCATCTTTGTACTTCCAATTGTTGGTTTTCTCCTCTCTCTGCCACGCCATTGCGCCCTGAGTAGGCTGGCGTACTTTTTCTGCATCGCTGCTATCGTATAGCTCATATACCATGTGTAGGAGGCGACTGTGGGCAATGTGAGCTTAGGGCTTTTAAAGCCCATGACCTAAGGGCCTACTACCTGAAGTTTCAGCCCCAATGGCTACATGAAACGACTTTGGGAGGCAAAAGACTAGGCGGCTACTGATTTTCTCGATGAAAGCTTGCTCCAGAGCTTAACAATAGTGTTCATAAACACTAATAGTGTTGATTAACACTAATAACGCTACTAATCCACCAAAGGGGAGCCATTTCAGAGTGTTTCTAAACACTAAGTGTGTTCTTAAACACTAATGGTGAATCTAATCACCAATACAAGTGTCATTTAATGCTAAAAATATGCTCTTAAGCACTAATAGTGTTGCTAAACACTAATGGTGATCTTAATCACCAAAGAAAGTGTTCCTTGTATGAGGAAGGAATGGTATTCCTCTCTCCTTCTCTCCTTCTCTCCCATCTCATTTCTCTCCACCTTGCCTTGTTTGCATATATGATTGGAATGAGGTAGAAGTTGAGCTCTCCATAGCTCCTTCCCTCTTGATCCTACCTAGCTTACTTGGATCTCTCTTTGGGTGACACAAAGAGAGTGTAGAGTGAGTCCCTAGTGGCGGGGAGTTAACCCTAATAGGGTTAGCCAAGTGGAAATCACCAGATTCAACCCTTTGCAAGCACTCTCATCTTCTTCTCTCTTATGATGAGGTAGCATGTTAACATTAACAAATGTGTACATATGCAATACATTTAAAAACTTTCAAGTGTGAAAAAATTGGTTTTCTACAGGTCATGTGGTTAGAGGCTCTCAAATCCATATACCATACATCATCATCATTTATGGATACATATGTAGTCACACTGAATTCAACATGTGTTGTATAGTAAAGAAATTCTCACATATATCTTCATCCTACTTGCTTGAAGATACATATATATTTTTTTACAGCTTGCCACTTCTTATCACTCTACTTCTTGCAACATTCTGCTGCCATTTGAATTGGTTTGGCACATCAAAAATAATCCTTTATACCCGATCCTGATTGCTATCTTTGCCAATTACCTCGGCCTCTCTAGATTCCCCTGCCTTGAGACTTGCCTCTTTCACCTGTGTGTTTGGTTGCTCTGAATCATTGGACTGCTACTGTCCATAATTTTGATTTCCAAATCAACCACCACCTTGGCCTCAATCGTGACCTCTACCTCTACATAAATTTCAATAAAAGGCCTATTTTGAAGTGTTCTTGCTTTGGGAGGACGAGTCTTCACCTAAATACTTCTCTTCACCTCTACCTCTACCTAAATTTAAGTTGAAGGATTGTTTTGAAGAATTCTTGCTTTGGGAGGAAGAGTCTTCACCTAAACACTTCTCTTCTATGATTTAACATAGACACCAAATCTTGAAATTTGAAAACATTCTCTCTTATAGCAAATAGAGCTCTTGAACGGCTTCAATTCTTTGCCAAGCGCATTTAAATAGATCGTCAAACTAAGTCATTGACTTCCATAAAGACATTAATAGATCTACGAGATTTAATAATACCCTTGATCTTCAATGCATACTCATTGATAGATATGTTCTTCTTCTCCACTGTAAGAAAATCCTATTTTAGTTGTGACTTCTTGGCCTTTGTGCTTGTTTGGAACATCTTCACCAAGTTTTTCCATGCAACTACTAGAGTGTCGACATCCATTATACGCTCTATCATAGTGTCTGTCACAACATGACTTTCCTTGCACCTAGGTTTGAGTCTTTGAATACATTTATCTCTGTTGTTGCAGTAGTGTTCTCGTCAAGCAATTGCAGAGGCTTTTCATTATCTCCTTCAACGTAGTTCCAAAATCCTTTTCTCATCAGGAAATTGGTCATTCTGAACTTCCATGCATGAAAGTTGTTCTTATCAAGCTTCTCACTAAAATAATTTGATTAATCTATCTTTTCTTACCATTTTCTGTATATAACTTGTAACATAGTAGTATCTGTTATAACTCCTATAGTAATACCTCTACACAATTTGTATGTCACAACACATGACTAGAGTACATGTACATACACACACAAACAACAATACACGTGCAATCACTGTCTTCTCACCTAAAATGAACTACTACACTATAGTAGCCAAAGTTTGGATAGAGATAGTTCCAAACCAAAACTTCCTAGAAGTACCCAAAAAAACCTTGTGTTGTGGCTAAAACATGTCCGAAATGCAAAGTGTTATACATAATATAGGTATCTTTGCACCTATGAAGATAACTTCTCAATTGGAGACGTGTAGCTCTCAGAGCTACCTAGGGGGTGTTGTACCAATATAAGAAGGGAAAGAAATGATGATGCTCTTACCCATGTACTGCTTTCTTTGCCTTTGTAGCTTCCTTTACTTGCCACTCAGCTTATTAGCCTAAACCAAGCTCTGATACCATGAAAAGATTGGGGGAGGAGAGCTTAAGCTCTTACAATCACACATACACTCTCACAACAATGGATAAGACACACACAAAGATGAAAGGTTGGGGGAGGAGAGAGAACTTGAGCTCTTGCAAGAACACACACACACTCTCACAACAATGGATAAGACACACACATAGATGAAAGAATGAAATATTCTTGTTCTTGTTTCTCTCAAAAAAGCTCTATAAAAGATATAAGTGAAAACCAACATAAGTGCCAGAGTACTATATACAATCGGTTCATAATGTGAACATGCTAAATAGGTGAGCTGGCAAGATAAGTATGCCGCCATAATTCGATTAGTCTAGGTAGGTGGGTCAAGATATAAAATCAATAGTGAAGATTTGTCATGTCAAAATAGCTACCAAACACACCAATGGTGTAAAGGTAGAAGAGTCCCCTAGTGTCAGCTCATGTTGAGCTTGACATCCTAACAATGAGGATGTTGACATTGGGCTAAATCTTGAGGGGAGAGTTAGTCTACTCAACAAGGCAAGATGAGCTCTATCATCTTTCCTTGGGTGCCACCTTGGCCTTGGGTGTGCAAGTGGGTCTGGTTTTTATGGGGGGGACTAAGGAGAGGGACAGAGAGAAAAAAGATAATGAGAGTTGAATGCTCTTCATTCAGGCTCTCATAAGCTGGTTGGTAGAAGTTTGATGATAAAAGTTTGACAAAAAGGACACAACACAGAATGAGGTGGCCCATCTACTATAACAAAAGAAGGAGTGAATCGATAACTTGAAGAAAAAAGGAACCATTGAGGTTGTAACATACCATGTGTGCTTAATTATTTGTTAATGTAAAGTAGTTTAAATTAATGCTAATCACATATATAATGGAGTAGAGGGGAGGAGAACAGAAATCTCTTACCTATCCTACTCCTATGTTATATTACTAAATGAATAACCATTTACAATTAGTTATGAATGTTATTCATGGGAATCATGCTTATTGTCCTCTATGGGAGGTGTAATTGGCTGATCCAGATGTCGTGTGACTACATGATCTTGGTCTTTTTTTCTTTGCATCTATTTCCCTTGGTCTTGGCTCTCTTGCCCTTATTCTTGGCTTTGCAATCTCTATCTTTGAACTGCTATGAATGACCCATGACTTAGATTTATATAGGGACTCAATTGGTGCATATTTTAGGTGCCTTTGGGAACCTATAGAGCGACCAAAATGGCTCCAAAAAACTTGCCCATAATTACCCTCTAAAACTTGGAGCAGTGAGGTATGCAACTTTGATCCTTTCTCACCTCGGTATTTCCATAGACTCATCTTCAATTCTTTGGCTCTTTTGCTGCATTTGCCTCCACTCAAATTGTTGGCACTCTTCTAGCTCCTTGGGCAATAGATTCTCTTTTTACATAGAATACTCCTCTACTTGATTGGAAATTTGTTGAGAAAACGTGGTGCTCATGCTAGATCAAGTGTGTGGAGGAAAAGAGCTCACAAAATACAAGAACAAACTCTTGCTTATTAAGTTGTTTATGAATACAACTAGGCCTTGATCAATTCAAAATGCCTCATAGCTCCACCTTTAAATAGGTGAGCCAGTGGACCTTCTCTTCCCCTTCTACATAACCTTAGTCTCTAAATATATTTAGAGACTAAGGTTATGTAGAAGGGGAAGAGAAGGTCCACTTGCTCACCTATTTAAAGGTGGAGCATATTTAGAGACTAAGGTTATGTAAAAGGGGAAGAGAAGGTCCACTTGCTCACCTATTTAAAGGTGGAGCTATGAGGCATTTTGAATTGATCAAGGCCTAGTTGTATTCATAAACAACTTAATAAGCAACAGTTTGTTCTTGTATTTTGTGAGCTCTTTTCCTTGATCTAGCATGAGCACCACGTTTTCTCAACATGGTATCAAAGCTTGGTTGATTAGAACCCCTTGTAGTGTAGAATAGGTAAAAAATCTTCACTTTTTCTTATCTTCCCTTGTGTGGAGCTCAACCCCCAGCCATTGGTGGAGGCCTTCCAGCAGCTTGTAGAGGGCATATCTCTCAAAGCTTTCTTCATGGGAGATGTTGAGGAGGTCTGGGCGTTCATGATAGTACTGTCAATTTGTAGATTTATCCACTCGTTTGCGGCGGCATTGCTGACTGTGTGCGCCACCTGCTACGTTGCTGGCCGTACAACAATACGCCGTGTGTAGGCATTTGCTAGCTGAAGTGCTTTAGGGATTTTGAAGCCCAAGGTCTCTACTACCTACAGCTCAAGTTTGAGCTTCAACTATGCAGTGACGCGCCAGCTCTACAGTAGAAAAACCAGGCGGTGGTTCATCTCCTCCATGGAAGCTTTCCATTAAAGCTTCAATCTTGATTTTTTCTTGCTCAAATCATCTCCTCCCTTGCTCTAATCACTCAAGTGGTGTTGTGAATGATTGTTGGTGATTCTCATCTTGATTTTGAAGTGGTGGCCAACCAAATGAGGTATCAATAAGCCTCATTCTTAACAAGCTTCATCATCAACATCAACTTTCAAGCTTTCAAAGTGTTCAAAGTGTGCTTTTAAGCACTAATTGTGTTGTTTAATACTAATTAAGCTGTTAATCTAGCAAAGGGAGGTTATTATAAAGTTTTCTTAAACACTAATAATGTTATTAAACACTAAGGTGAGCTAATCACCAAAATAAGTGTCATTTGACACTAAAAATGTGCTTTTTAGCACTAATTATGTTTTCTACACACTAATGGTGATCTTAATCATCAACCAAAGTGTTCTTTAACACTAATGAAGCCAATCCCCATCAAAGTTAGTAGTTAAGCACAAAACCTAAGTGCTAAATCATAAAAATTACTATTTTAATCTCCTATTTATGCAGCATTCTCAACTTCATTAGGGTTGTTGCACTCTCATAAGCCTCTCTCTTTCTAATTAAGCCTAAATATCATAAATTTTTGGTTTTTTCTTCTTCATAATCAGCCCATTACTATCTCATAATCTCTTTCAATACCCAATGTCAAAGGGCACTCAAATCAAGAAGTTCTCGGGAGAGGGCTTCCACACTTGGCAAGTCCTTGTTAAGTACAAAATGATGTCCAAAGGCTTTTGGCCATTCATCTCCGGCACCAAGGTTATTGATCGAGCAAAGGGTGAAGATGTTGAAGATGATGAGAGGGCACAAGCCATTATCATGCTTCATCTTGATGAGGCAGTCATCCACCATGTGGACCAGCTTCTGACTGCAAAGGAGAAATGGGATGAGCTTGATAAGCTCTATGGAGCTCATGGTAAGAATTCCAAGATCTCATTCAAAATCGAATTTTTTAGCTTGGAACTCAAAGAGGGAGAAGGCATTGGAGCCTTCATCTCTCACTTGAAGGGCCTTATGGCTCAACTTGCATCTGTGAATGCAAAAATGGATGAAGATGATGCAGTGGCTATTTTGCTTAAAGCAGTCAAGAAGGTGTACCCCACCTTGGTCACCACCCTGAAGAACATACCTAATCCCACCCTTGAAGGAGTCATCCATTCATGTCTTGATGAAGAAAAGAGGCCAAAGGGAGTAGCTGAATCTTCAAATGCAACCACTTCATCGACCATTGAACAAGCTTTGTCACATTAAGTGGTCAAAGAAAGATGTGCCCATTGTAAAAAGGTGGGTCACTTGGCAAATAATTGTTGGATCAAATATCCCAACAAAATGAAATGTAACAAGTGTAAACAAACGGGACATATCACTTCAAAATGTCCTAATAAAGAGTCAGAGGCTAACTTTGTATCAACCTCTAACTCCTCTGAGCATTTCTTTTAAAGCTCAATGTAATCACACCTATATTCCAAACCTTCTACGCCTAATGTTATAAAGGCATCCTATGTCCAATACCACCTATTCCATCCTTTCATAGTTGGTATTGAGGGGGGGTATTAAGAGACTAAGGTTATGTAGAAGGGAAAGAGAAGGGTGTGAGTGTGAATGGACTTAAGGTTCGCTTGCTCACCTATTTAAAGGTGGAGATATGAGGCATTTTGAATTGAGCAAGGCCTAGTTGTATTCATAAACAACTTAATAAGCAAGAGTTTGTTCTTGTATTTTGTGAGCTCTTTTCCTCCACACACTTGATCTAGCATGAGCACCACATTTTCTCAACAAAATTCTTGTGGCACTAGTCTCATCCTCCTCTACTCAATTGGAAATTTTTGTGGCACTAGTCTCATTCACCTCCATATGGGATTCGGTGAGATTCTTGAGCTCTAGTACTTGCAATTCATCAACTAGTTTAGCCTTAGGCATTGGAATCTTAAAAAGTGGCTAGTTCTCTACTTGAATCTTCCCATGTGTGTGATATCATTATCCTAAAGTGATAACGCTAATTTACATGCTTTAAATGGCCATTTTTTGGCCTAATTTGTGCATATTGGGCCATTTTTACCTACCCTTTTTAGCAGTTAATTAGGTAATGTTTAGCAATTAAAAATAGCTATTTTTAGAAATTAGGTCCATTACCCATTGTTGGATTTCATTATATTTCCATGCATATTTTTAGGCGTATTAGGTATTTCTAGCAAAATTTCATGTGTATCAGATAATTTATTTTTTGGCAATTTTAAACAGGCAATGCTTATGGGTTGTGTTGCCTTGCACTGACGGACTCCAAATATTTAGTGGGGTGTAGATTTGTGCAAAGTGTAAGGTTTATTGTGTATAAGAGTCCTCGGGACCAATTTTGAACTTGCCGAATATTGTAGATATGAAGAGATACCAAATAGTGTGAAGGAACCCTTGAGATTCTTAGGAAAGAGAAAGTATGCCAAAGAAAAAACTCATGGATTTCTAGAAGAGAGAAGAGGAGAAAAGTGCATTAAATCTATTGGAAGAAAGTGAAAATGGGCAATTAGGTGCATGTTCTACAAGCCTATGGATGTATTTTTGCCCGTGTTTCTTATCTTCTTGAATTTTAGAACCCTAAAAAGTGGGATATTAGCATGGAGATTAGGGGGCTATATTTTCCTTAATTGGGCATTAATTCATGACTAAATGGAGCAATTAAAACTGGAAAAGGCTTAGCTTTGATCTTTTTGGAGCCCCTATGTAAGAGCAACACAATCTACAACATTAATTGGTTAAACAATTCAAATCATTGAGGTTGGTGCTCTTTCTTTATATATAATGAACAAAGTAATTAAATAATATTAAGACATTTAATCATAATTTAAGAAAATTCTGAATTACAAAGGTGGAACATGATATTAAGTACCAAATTTAATTGTTCGAACTCATTTTAAATTGGATTAATGGATGGACTAAGCAATCTAATCAAAACGGATTGCATGTCATTTTATAAGGAACTATATTAAATATTGGTGATAATTGAGAATGGATTTAAAACAAAGAAGTAAAATAATGAAAAAAACCTTAACTTACATTTTTAGAAATTATTTGATGAAATTTGCTATTTATTTTCTTACTTCTAAAATTGGGATAGAATCAATAAATAATTATTTTGAAGGAGATAATGAGTGAATTTTTCTTAATGATATTTATCAAAGAAGTAGTTCATCATGCTCTTTACTCATAAAAATTTTGAGCTTGAAAAGAATGAATTTATTTGGGATGATTAAGGAAATATCAACTTTTTTAATGAGCTAAAATAGTAAATCATTTTTCTGATTAGGAGGTAGCGAGTGGAACCACGTGTGAGACGAGTGGGCCTTGGGATTGATGTGAGGAGTCCTTTCTACTCGAGTGATTGCATGTGTTTGTATGTCGACGGGTGGTCGAGGAGACGCTGGTTGCATGCATGGTTGAGTCTTCCAGCTTGTGGCACCACGGGGATGAAGAGGCTCAGATTAGGTGGGGGGATTAGGAAATCGACAACGAGGGAGAGATGAATCACCTCAGAGAGAAGGCTAAGGTCGAGTTTGCAAGGAAAAAGAACGTGCTTGACTAGCTCAATGAGAGATTGTATTCCCACTCCAAAGATAAGAAGGTATGCTTGAGGATCAATCTAGAGTTAGTCAGAAATCAAGTAGGTCTGTCCTCCATGTGTAGTGTGATCATTTTTTGCCCAGGTAGAACACCATCTAAGGTCAAGCTAGGTAGGTGGTTGTAGGAAACTGTTTTGCATGAAAATGTGGTTTCTAAGGTTTCTAGGAAAAGGGTTCTTCAATGTCTTGTCTGTTAAAGTACAGTCGTTGGTGACTAAGTTGTTTGCCAAGGGTCCCCTCTTCTTGGGCCAACGATTAGTGCATGTGTTTCCCTTTGATCCTCTATTTGATGTTAACAAGAGCATTCAAAATGCATGTCTTGTATGGGTTGAGATTGTAGGCCTCCCCCCTTGGTTGAGACTGGCTATGCGTGATATTGCTCAATCTTTGGGTCCGATGTATTTGCCAAATGATGAGGTGAATGGTAGGCAAGGTAATAGTGTCGGCATATCATGGAATACTTCCAAAGAGAATTGATGTGGACTTGGGTGATTGGGGGATTCTTGAGTTGGGTCTGAAATTTGGATCCTTCTCGAGTGCCTGTTTTAAATGTGGAGGTTTTGGTCATATAGCTTAAAACTGCCCAAAACACCTTGTGGTTAAAGGGGAAGGGGAAAATAAAGAGGAAAAGAAAAATACAGATTTTGTGTTGCGAGTCAAAAAGCAGATTCTAAGCAAAAGGAAGTGCTAAGGGAGTATGGAAGGAGAGTGGGTTAATCCAAAAGGGAAATCTGGTGTTAGATAGGCTAATATTGAAGCTAGGAAAAACTAATTGAATAAAGGGGTAGATAGTTAGAATATCAAATCCCCAGGGAGCCTGAGTCCTAGTATGTATTCTAATCCCTATAGCCCCTTGAAGGAAAGTGATAGTCACCCCTCTTTGGAAAGATTTGATTTCATGGTTGAAGAAGCTTGGAAAGGGATTCAAAAAGAAGATGTTGTACCAAGGGATGAGGAAGAGGTCGATTTGGTTTCAAAAATTGCATCGTCATGGAATAAATTCACTAAATTTTCACGGTGCACATGAAATGTTGAAGGGATAAAAGATAAAAAAAGAACGCCTCTTTCTGGGGGTTAGTTGAGATGTAGGGTTACTCAATTTTGGCTATATAGGAGAATAATCTTTTTGGCAAATTTGCTAGAAAGGATAGACTCAGAGATTGGTCAATCTTGTATGGGGGTGTAAGTACGGGCTATAGTGGGGTGATGACAAATGTAAGGAATGATCTCAACCCTAGCATAATCGCTAATCATCCTAATGGTAGGATTCTTGTGGTAGAGATTTTGGTAAGGGGAGAAAGAATTTGGCTCATTAATATGTATGGGGCTCACATTCATAAAATCAGGACTGAGATGTGGAGCTGGATTGCTAATCCGAATTTTTCGGTTCCTTGTATTCTTTTGGGATATTTTAACATGGTTGAAAGGTTAGTGGATAAATTGGTGCTAGTCTATCGAACGAGGATAGCCTTGATCTTTCTCAATTTCCCACAAGGAAGCTAAGAGTCAATAATCTTCTCCTAAAGGATGTCTTATTTATGGAATATATAGAGAAAGCTATTAGAAGACTAAAAAGGAGAGGGGTGGGTGCTTGGAGGCATTTTTCTAATAAAATGGAAGGGATTATTAGAGCTACAGGTAAATTGAGAGCAGAGGAAAAGAGATGTGAAAGAAGAACATGGTAGCACAACTGGAGAAGTTATAGATTAAAAGACAAATTGTTGGACTTAATGCTAAAGAAACCAACTTGTATTTCAAATGTCAATCTGGCCTAAAAGAGGAGGATGATAGATGTGCTAGAGAGGAGGAAAAATGGGCCAAATGGAAGTGTTTCAACAATAACAAAAGGAAACCAGATTGTAGTCTCATTAAACCAGAATAATAGAGAGCTGATGGGTAATATTCTAGATGAGGATGGGCAACCTCTGAATGATTCAAAACTTATGGCTAGGAAGTAGATAGATTACTTGGGATCTACACTCAGTCTGAAGGAGGACTACTCCCTCAGGAGATTTCAAGTTGAAGATAGATTGTTGGGGCTTATTAAACAAGCTGTTTGTAACAAATTTGGCCATTGGAGACCCGTTACTCTACTAACTACGATGTATAAGATCTTGGCTAAGGTGATTGCCCTATAATTACTCCAGTTTTACAAGAAGTTGTGTCTAAGAAGAAACATGGGTTCATAAAGGGTAGATCAATATATGACAACATCTTTGCAGCTTTGCTAGGAAGAGACGTGGCTCTAAAAACTCAACATAAATGTATTATGCTACAACTTGATCTAGAAAAGGATTATGATAGGGTTCACTGGTCTTTTGTGGTGGCAAGAATTATGGAGAGGCTTGGATTTGGGACTAAAATGGCAACTTATATATACACTTTGTCTTGGGGAGAGGCTTGGATTTGGGACTAAAATGGCAACTTATATATACACTTTGTCTTGGGGAGGGTTCTCTAAGCACGAATGGGAGAATTGTAGGGGGTTTGAGATTAAGAGGTATGTTAGACAAGGGTTCCCTTTTAGCCCCCCTCTTGTTTGTTATAGCCTCTCACCCTCTAGCAGTGTCAACTGGAGACAGCTTATAGAGATGGGAGTATATCTCAGGCTTGAAGTTAAGATATAGTGAGCAATTGGTTATACAATGTTTTGCTCATGACTCTTTGCTATTTTTAAGAGCTCAGAATAACAATGTAAGATTGGCATTGGACATTATACAGAAGTTTACTATAGCCTCAAGTTCTAGATGTAATATATAGAAATCCATAATTATTAGTTTGACAAAAGATAATTATTTTGATATTATGCAGAGATGGGGGTGTGAGGTGGCGCATAAGGGACAAATTGTTAGATTGCTGGGCATTCCTTTTGGAGTTGATGTTACTTACAAGAAAATGATTGAGTGGGCTATTAATAGATTTCTGGAGAAGTTAAGGAAATGGGAAGGTATCAAAGTTCCTTTTCATAATAGGACTGATATTTGTAATGCTGTAATAAATGCTTACACAACGTTTTTATGTGTAGTGTTGGATTTTGGGAAGTGCCACTGGAAAAAGATAATAGGCCCTATCAGAGATTTCCTTTAGAGGAATGGCAGAGTGTCCAAAAGGGTCCCAGCTTGGTTGTCTTGGGACAAACTATCAGTGCCTAAGGGGGGTGGGGGCATTGGCATTTTGCATATGCCCACTCACTGTCTTGCCAATGAGTGCCTTGTTGCCCTGCCTAAATGCTTGCTTTATATTGAATCTTGGTCCATAATGGTTAGGGAACTAGTTTGAACTATCTGAGGTGCTTGCTAAAGGTAAATGGTTGGACTTGGTTTGGAAAGATAAAATCATTTCTTATGCTCCTCTTAAAATAACTAACTCTGCATTTTGCAAGATGGTATGTAAAACATGGAAAGACTGTTTGTACTTGAGGACTTGGGATGGGGGATGCAGAGTGACTGGAAATTCTATGCTTAGCTTGGGGATCTAGTGGACACATAAATTCAACCCTCCCTTGGGTTCACCTATCATTACTTATGCTAAGAAGATGAACAATAAAGGTTTAAGAGTCATGAATGATTGTTGGGACTCATTTGTGGTTGTGGGGTTGGGTGAAAAGACTTGGACCATCTTATTTGGGAGTTCCATCTATCTGGTAGAGAAAGAGATTTGTTAACACATGCCTTTGATCAAATTCATAGTGGGTGGTGTTTTATAGCTATTGATGAGATTTTTTGGATTAAGGACTGGTCTTGGTTCAATGGTGTTAAGCTTGTAAATGGTAAAGCCAAAGACCTTTATGCTACAATGAGATGTGGAGAAGGCAATGTTGACTATACTGCAATAAGATATAGAAAGTGAGATGGAGTTCTGATGTTTGGAAGAAGAGATGGAAGATGTTGTGGGGGAAAGCTAGATTCCTAGGAGATTTCAATTTTTTTTTATGGAGGATTGGCATGTGGTCCCTCCCTATTGGTTCCAAATTGCTTCAAAAAAACATCTCTAGTGGATGCTGCCCCAAGTGTAGGTCTGCTTTGAAGGATGGCAAACATGCCTTTTGAGAGTGTCCAGCCATCAGAGGTGCATGGACCAAGATTGCTAAATGGATTGAGTAGTGTTTGAGAATTCAAGTTTTTTGGGGGGAGTCTTACATTGATGAAATTTATAAAATAAATTTTCATTTGAAAAAGATTAATATTTCTTTAAGTTATATAGACTCCTATGTAATTTTGTAAGTTAAGTTTATTTTTATGGCATAAACAGCATCAGTTTATAAATCTACAAAGGTTACACGTGTTCTCAATCTTGAAAAAAATAGCAAAATTCATGTAATTTTTAAATTTATACATGGAATTCAAGATGTATTCTCAAAAAACTATGTTTTTAAGCCATTTTTGAGATTTCACACATTTTGGGAGGGAATATTTTTAGGTAACCCTCGTCAGTTACCTATTTTGCTCGTAATAGTGTTTATGAGATGAATGAGTGGTGAAAGCAGTTAGATAGGTGAGAAATAGAGAAAGAGAAGAACATTGGGAAACATGTAACAAGAGACTTGTTAAGCATTTGGAATAGTTGAACAAACTATTAGGGAAAAGACCTATAGGAACATCATTACCATTCATAAATTTAAACAAAAGACATATTATGGGGAGTACACCCTCTAGTATAAGTGAGAAGGATCCCTTATAGTGGGACATATTAGTTTCAAGTGACAATGAGGGTTATCAACCTAATGTGAACCCTATTAAAGAGGATGTAGGTAGTGGTGAAGAGGAATGCGTAGGAGAGGAAGGTAATGCTTGAGGACACACACCACTCCATGAATTCAAGAAAGAAATAACACTTTAGAAACTTTCAAGGATTTTGGATTTAGATGATTATTTCATATACCTAAAGGGAAAGCGCTCGATTTATTTGAGGAAGAAGACTCAGAATTAGGTTTTCTTTTCTTCAAACCAATGGTAGTTCCATCATTGAGAGCGACAACTCACTTATGGACTTTATACAATTTAGTGGACTTTGGAATGAGGACCCAGATGCTCATAACAAAGATTTGAGGTCACATGCATGGCCAATGAAATCGTGGATGATCACCAAAAAATTATCCTCTTTCTAGCTACGTTAAAGGATAAAGCTAGTTAATATGGGAATCATGCCCTAGCCTTAGGAGCAACATATAATGACCTATCAGAAGGCTTTCTTACAAAGTTGAGGAAAGGTTTCTAAGACTGCCTAGCACAACAATTAGACCACCGATCTCAGGGAATTAATGAAAGTATAGACCATTACATCAAATGAATGGAAACAATTGTGAGAAAGATGGGAGCTACTGCTCTGAATGAGGAGACACAAAATGTTGATTTGTCAATGGTCTTTATAATGTAGAGGCACAAATGCATGTAAGCCTTAGGCATCTTCTAATGTTAGCATATGCGAAAAGAGAAGCGAGATATTGGGAAGAAGCACAATGAGACACAAGTTGCTACAAGATTCTAGACTATCACAATGCTAGTTGTTGCTACACAAGAATAGAAAGTGAAGTCATTGCCACCCCATGGAATGTCTAACATGCCTGGAATGAGTGTGCAAGGACAAGCTATGATGGGTCCTAATCCACTGAGTTATATTCCATATAATCCTTATGTTTCAACACTCATGTATATGGTTCAAACGGACACTCCTCAAGTACCTTTTAGTGAGGCTAAGGTCATAGAGATAGTAGCAAGTTTATTAGGGAAGTTAAAAGAAGAAATTCTTAATGAAGTGCACCCGCAAGAGAAAGGGGTATATATTGTAGCACTGCAAAATGCAACAAGCACTCAGAACCCACCTAGATTGAATATTTGGTGTCAGAAGTGCCATGGGTATGGCCATTTCAACACAATGTCCAATAACGTCAAAGATTATTCCAAACCAACCAACCACGAGATCTCTTTTGTAATTATTTCTTAAGAAATAATCATGGTGAAGACTAATGTTATATTAAGTGCAACCATCAACACAACAATGCCAAGTTTATCCTAACAATAGTGGAAATATGAAGAGAGGATCTCCTTTCATAAGAAACTTTGAAAATCTTGTAAATAGCAAAATGGATGGTAATCTCTTTAGGCCAAAAGGCCCCATAATATTCTATCATTTTCAATGAGAGGGGCGAATAATGGCTTATTTCCCCAATGATGTAAGCTTTTCTCCCAATGGAATAGACATGAACACTCTCGTTCCTCCATTTTATTATTTGGGCCCCCATTGATTTCCATTATCACTATACAAGACAATTTGCACTAGCTTCATTATCCATGAAGCCATGGAAGTCTGCAGGTGGGTAACCACATTGTTGCATAGTGGCATTCAACATTTCCCAAAGAGAACTTGGCTTTGTGTCCCCTCTTCATTCATTTCACATGTTGTTATGGTTATAAGCTCCTACACGCTAGCATATCAACACAAAGTTTCAACATTATACTAAGAACTACTTTGGTGCTTTATGGGAAGGTTAACCAAAGTGTGTGTATCTACCTAGGATCATATATGTGGGATGCCATTGTCTTCCAATTTATGACTCAGTGGGTGTGATCAAATTGCACCCGAGTTCAAAAATGTCAAAAATTTATGAAGAAGCAATAAAAGAATGTAATTGTGTGATAAAATTCATACAATTTGATATTCAAACTGAAATTCATAAATTGGTAATTGGGTGTTCAGATGGAAGTACCAAAATTTTATGGAATCCCTGAATTGCTTGAGGCCTAGACATGATGTATTTACCTTATAGTTCCAAGGACCGTGACTACCCGTATATACCGAGGGTATAACTGTAGCTTTTTACTGGCAGTATATATGAGTAAATCTAAGACTTGAAATTATAAGCATTAATACTATCCAGACAATGAATTCGAATATGGTTGATATGATTTTAAATTTTGGTTGAGAATTGATGAGTTGATTTGGATTCTGATTGAAAAATGAAGATTCCTAAATTTTGGTTGAAATGTAATAAACTAAGCAAAACCACAATGAGGATGAATGGGACAAGTCCCTATGATGATGTTCGTAGCTGGGATGACGTTAATGACTTCAGCAAATCACTACGAGATTAGTGGATTGTACCGGCAGATTGCTGCTATTAACACTTGACCCAGTGGATCAAGTTAAGGGAGGTCAAATTAAATTGTATAATTAAAAATTTCCATGAACGACTCTTCAGATAGAAATTTCGGTCTAATGGACCAATTATTATCTGATGATGAGTTTTATATAAGGGATCTTTATCCCAAGATTCTGTTGGGTTCACCAAACTATAAGGAACCCGAGAATCAGTTGGATCTCAAGGAAAAGAGTTCTCCTCTAATTTTGCGACATGAGGACATCTCGCGTTTTTTAAGTGGGGTAGGATGTAAGATTCCTCCCTCCGGCTTTTGAGGTGTGCAGGTGTAAGAATCTCCACTTCTGATCTTATAATTATTCCCCTCTCTAAAATAAAAGAAAGATCCTGTTTTATCATGTTTTGGCCTAGAGAGAGAAAATGTCTAGAGAGAGGTAATTCAAAATTGAGATATTTTGGATATAAAAATCCTCCTAGTGTCTAAAATGATTTCCCTTGAAATAGATATTCAAAAAGAAATTTCCAATGTGCAATTGGAATAAATTGAAATCAGGTAAAAAGGACCTTAGCCTAAGGGTCCAGATTTTTTGAAATTTTGAATTAAGGTTCCTATGGACCAATTAGATTAATCCAAATGTATGGAGGAGATAAATAGAAGAATAAAAGAAAATCCCCCAAAAATGAGTAAATGCTCACACAAGATGAAGAGTTGACTAAGGACAAGGTTATTAGTTAAAAAAGAAGAGATATTTAGAAGAAATGATGCATTTTTGACACCTGAGTGTGGGGGATTCTCCTCATGAAGGAGGCGCCTATTTCACGTGTGGTTGAGTTTTAAACTCACAAATAATAAGATATCTTCATCTCTCCTCTCTCCTGCTCTTCAACTAGATCCAAAAAGTAAGCTAAACTGACCTAAAAATGGTCAAAAATTGAACAAACTGATTTGGAAAATTCTAGAATCAGTTTGCTTGGTTAGAGGCTCACTTTTTCCTATAAATGATGCCTCCCCCTTTGTAAATTGTTAATAGTGTTTTATGCACTGTTACTCTACTCCTCCTCCCAGAGCCAAAAACAGTGAATTCATAATTCATTTGTTTTTGACCATTTCCTCTTCAAAAGAATTACTGGCCACTCTTGTTGCAAACAAGAGAAGATCCCTCAAACCATCAAGCCAAAGGAAAGCTTACAAAACTCCTAGTAGGTTAGAAATTCTACTTTTTCTTATTCTATTTTATGGTTTTTTAATTTTTGCTTTCTTTCAAATGAAAATGGATGTTATGCCTTGCTGGAAAGGCTTTCCCCCTTCTCTTCATTATTGAATTCAGCCTTTCTTTATCCTAGATGTGTAATCAAATTGATGGAATTAAACTTTTCACATTGTTTGCTTTTAATAAAATGGAAATTGATTAGATTAGAATGATTTAAATCATCTTGGATAATTTCTAGTAAATTTCAGAGTGAAAAATTTTAAAAATGGTCAGCCATACAAAGGAGGTTATGGCAAAATTTTCTTAAATTTGGTGAAGTAAGTTTTATCTTTTTAATTTTCAAAAAGAGTAATCCCCACCGCTTGTGTATTCCAAAAGTGTTATTTTTATTCTATGCATAGAAAAATGCATATTAGAAATATTTTTATTATAAAAGTGTTATTTTCATTAGAATTAATTTCTATGCATAGAAAGATGCATATTGGGAATATTTTGATTATAAAAGTGTTACTTTTATCAAAATTTATTATTTTCTCTCTCTAGGCCAAAACAGGATAAAACAGGATCTTTCTTTTATTTCAGAGAGGGGAATAATTATAAGATCAGAAGGGGAGGTTCTTATACCTGCACACCTCAAATGCCGGAGGGAGGAATCTTACATGTTTCTTGATTCCATCAATATGGCCCTTAGAACATTACTTGTAGAGATCTCTAGGATCCATTGAATGCAACAGACAACCTTCACTCCTTTGAATTGATTTTTACCGGTCTCCTCAAGATCAACATAGTCTATCCTTGATAACACCTAACTTATTAACATATTTTACTTGACATGTACTTGGGGTTTAAGATTTGGGTGCAAAAAGTTCTGGTTTATCTAGATTAGCATATTTCCCACAACCTTGAGCATAAAATCAATGCATGAATATTCTTCACCTTGTGTGCACACTGTGGTTCATATGAAAATTTTGATGAAAGCACCACTTCATCTAGATCAACATAGTTCCCACCATCAAAATGGTCCACTTAGTGTGCACTCTATGAATAGGAATTGGATATAGAGGATAGTCTTGCTTTTTGTAATGGAGGCATGAGGATAGTCTTGCGTCTTTGAGATCAACATAGTGATCACTATTCTTAGTGGTAATGTATACTGGTAATGTATACATTAGTATTCTTCACCTTGTGTGCACTACTAGACCTACTCACATCCAAAGATTTTAAATCAACATAGTTCCAACTATTTTTAGAAGTAAGAGAGTCCTAGTCTTGCCTTACCTTAACATAGTGGGAGCTTGACCTTAACATAGTGGGAGCTTGACCTTTCTATAATTTTTTATTTTTCTTCATTAATCACATGATTACACACATTATGGCATATTGTCTCTTTCATTGATTTATGGGTTATCAGGTACCTCTTGGATATTGTTCATTTCCACCATCAACATCCCATTGTGATGAATCTTGCACCTCCATATGTGTAAGCCCTTCAATTAATGCATTGAGAGAAACAAAGTTGTGTGAGAAAGGGAGGAAGTTTTGTAGAAAGTTTGAACTCACAATGACTCTCCCATCATTTAAGTGGACATCTCGAAATAGAGTGGTTCCACCAACCTGCCACTCAATTCTTACAATATCATCTATCAACCCTTTGTCACCTAGTATCTATTAAAATTTCAAAAGAGATAGGTAGGGATAAAGGAAACCATGAAAGTAAAAAAGGGAAGGGTGTAAAATAGAGAGGAGATGGTTTATGATAAAGCTCATTAGTGGGAGAAAAGTCAAAATTAGTTAGAGGTTCCAAATTCTATAGACATCATAACTATCTTTGAATGAGAAAATCGAGAGAGATATGTAATCATTTTCACAAACCCCTATTCATGGAATGCACCTTTTAAAACAATCAATTGACAAATGCCATGTAGATGTGGCAATTAACTAAGCAGTTTTTGTATAGTTTTATAGTTTTATATATATTTACAAATAAAGACCTTTATGTATATATACTCATATATATAGTTATATAAATATATAAATAGGTATATTAGTAATATAGTTATAATTTAGTAAATTTTATTTATATATGGTAGTCATTATAACTAAATTTATTATAATAACTATACTCACCTTCTCTCTACTTTGCTCCTCTCTCTAACATCCTCTCTACTCACCGCCTCTCTCTACTCACCTCCTCTCCCTTACGTTTTCACACAAATTTTCACTCTAGGGTTTCCACCTATGCCAGAAGCTTGTGTTGGCACTACAAGCTCATGTATTTCTGCTCTTAACATTACACCTCCTCCAGTTGGTGCCAAAAGCTCAGGCTACAAGTGAGCACACCATGTAAGATTCCTCTCTCTAGCTTTTGAGGTGTAAAGGTGTAAGAACCTCCTCTTCTGATCTTGTAATTATTTCCCTCTCTGAAATAGAAGAAAGATCTTGTTTTACGCTATTTGGTCCTAGAGAGAGAAAAAGTCTAGAGAGAGATAATCCTAAATTAAAATATCTTTAGATATAAAAATCCTCCTAGTGTCTAAAATGGATTCCCCAGAAATAGAAATTCAAAAAGAACTTTCCAATGTGCATTTGGAAATAATTGAAAATGTGTATAAAGGACCTTAGCCTAAGGGTCTACATTTTAAGAATTTTTCGGATTATGGTCCAATTAAGGTTCCAATGGGCCAATTGGATTAATCCAAGTGTTGGGATGAGGTAAATCCAAAGAATAAAAGAAAATACCCAAAAATGAGTAAATTCACACATAAGATGAAGAGTTGAGTGAGTATAGAGCTTATTAGTTAAAGACTATGAGATATTACTTAAAAAATGAGATATTTTGGACTAATGATGCATTTTTGACACCTTGGTAAGGAGAGGGGAACTATTGAGGAAGGCACCTTTTTCACACATGTGGATGAGTTTTTAATTCAAAAAAATTGTGATATTTTTATCTCTCCTCTCTCTTGGATCAAACCAAATCAAAAGGGAGCCAAACTAGGTCCAAATCTTGTCCAAATTCAGCCAAACTGAACCTAGAAAATTCTAGAACCCAATTGTACTTGGTTAGAGGCTTCCGTCACCTATAAATAGATCCTTAGTCTTTTACAAAAAAATATGTGAACTATAGCATGCAAGTATTACATTAAAATAATGATATTTTCTATTGTCTTCAATTTCAATCTTTTTATGATTCTACATTTAGTGTTTGTTTGAGTGCTTGCTTGCATTGTGACTAGTCTATCACTTTTCTAGTTATTACTTGGATAACCATTAAGGATTTGGTCCTAGTTCAATACTTTAAAAGATTGACTTTAAAAGTATACCAAAGGAGTATGTCAAGTGATCCACCTTCCTTAGTGTGTTGATAGCCTCCGATTTCGGCACCGAAAAGGCTAGAAGATGCAAGTTTTCGACAACAATTCATCATTTTTACCCATGTCCTTATGGCATCTAGGCCTATGTGTACCTTGTTGCTTTATATTTTGCATGGCATATTTATTGTAAATGCTTGGCTATTAGCGGGTCCGCAATTGTGAAGCCAAGGCATGAAAACTCTCTCTTGTTTTAAAAAGTCAAACCATATACCATGTGCACACAAATAAAGCCTTAAGCCTAAGGTTCAAAAAAAAATGTATCACTTTTCAAGTTTTGAATAAAGAAAGGAAAAAAGAGAAGGTCGTGTGATCTTGGGGGTTGTGGGAAGTTGCAACCAACTACCTATATCTCTCCTTGCACGGCCCTTTTCTATCTCTCTTGGTTTGAGCACAACTTTTGCCTCTCTCTTGTCTCTTCCTTGTTCTTGAATATTTCCTAGCTATGGAGGAAGAAGAAGAAGATGGTGAGGATGATTGTCTTGTCTATTTTCTGTGTGCTCTACATTAGGTAGCTTTTCTTTGTGTGTGCAAGGCTATGGTTCCTTGGAGAGAGAGAGATAATGTGTGTCTGCCATTCTTGAGTGCATCTTGAGTGATTCTTGCAGCTTTCATGGCTATGGGCAAAGCCCAATGCGTATATTTCGCATGTTTAGAGCCCGGATTTGTTGCAGATTTGGTGTGCTTGGAAGGTAAGTCATTTGGTGCGTTGGCCGGGAGAGGCTGGCTATGCTGCAAGGTTAAAGAAGAAGAAGAAGGAAGAGCAGGACCGTATGTGAAGAGAATCCGAGTGCTGGCGTGTAGCAGCAAGGTTGGAGAGGAGGAAGAAATGGGCGTAGCAACAGGAAGAAGGCAAGATGAAGAGTACCATGGGCGGGTGTTGGTGTAATTGTTGTAGAAGCCATGAAGGGCTGCAATTATGAGAGGAGAGAAGAGGAGAGCAAAGTCCTATCGCAGTTGAAGGGGAGCAAGGCCTACAATTCGACATCAGAAATAGATCAAGAGAGGGGAGGAAGAAGGAGCCTCTTCCAATTTTGTCCAGTAGCAATAGATGTGTGCAGTTGTGAGCGGTAGCTCGCTGTTCTGTAGGCGTGAAGGCTTGCAGATCGAGAGAAGAGAGGAGGAGAGGGACTGTGTGCCTACGCACCTGAAGAATAGTAGGTATGAGAAGAGGAAAGAGCCATACTATTTGCTATGGAGAGGAGTCAGGGAGAAGACGACGACGCAGAGCAGTCGAATTGGGTGCAGAGCTGTTAGTTGATAGCTATTGCTGTTGCGTAGGTGCAATTGAAGAGCGCCGAGCTGCTTCTGTCCATCGAAATTGTGTGTGCAGGAGATGTTATGCATGATCATGCCGTGGATGCAGAGGAAGAAGACGATGCAAGAATACAGAGCGAGGCCAAGTTCGGCGGGCAGAGGAAGCGGCTTTTCTTGCCGTGCTAGCTCGACACGTGTGGGCATCGTGGATAATGCTTCAGCGGTGGCGGTTATGCTGTTGATAATTACTCAAATGTTTAATTTTTTTTATAAATTACAAGAGATCATTCACACCAAAACACACGTCAATTACGGACCCAAAATTAATTCTTACGCCGGAGAACTTTGACGCAGCAAGGGTATTGTTTCGGGTGGCTGGGCTTTGTTGAAGATGTTGTGTGAGGGAGAGCTTATATGTTTGTATCTATTGTTGGGGATGGTGTTCGATGTTGGGAGTTGATGTTTGTTTTCTTTATGAAGTTTGTGGGTTTGTTGTGAGCAAGAGATTGTTGTTGTATCTCCTTATCCTATGTGTTTGGAAGATGAAGTTGTGTAGAAGTAGGAGATGGAGTAGGAGTTTAGAGTTTGGGGATGTTTGGGAGAAGTTTGATGAAGCTGTGATGTTTGTTGGGTTGAAGAAGTTGTGAAGAAGGGTGTGAGAGAAGTGATGGTGGGGTTTATTAAGTATGCTGAATAGTGGAGTTCATCAATATTTTGTTCGCGGGAGCTCACAAGCTAAGTGAGGGAGGAATGATAGCCTCCGATTTCGGCACCGAAAAGGCTAGAAGATGCAAGTTTTCGACAACAATTCATCATTTTTACCCATGTCCTTATGGCATCTAGGCCTATGTGTACCTTGTTGCTTTATATTTTGCATGGCATATTTATTGTAAATGCTTGGCTATTAGCGGGTCCGCAATTGTGAAGCCAAGGCATGAAAACTCTCTCTTGTTTTAAAAAGTCAAACCATATACCATGTGCACACAAATAAAGCCTTAAGCCTAAGGTTCAAAAAAAAATGTATCACTTTTCAAGTTTTGAATAAAGAAAGGAAAAAAGAGAAGGTCGTGTGATCTTGGGGGTTGTGGGAAGTTGCAACCAACTACCTATATCTCTCCTTGCACGGCTCTTTTCTATCTCTCTTGGTTTGAGCACAACTTTTGCCTCTCTCTTGTCTCTTCCTTGTTCTTGAATATTTCCTAGCTATGGAGGAAGAAGAAGAAGATGGTGAGGATGATTGTCTTGTCTATTTTCTGTGTGCTCTACATTAGGTAGCTTTTCTTTGTGTGTGCAAGGCTATGGTTCCTTGGAGAGAGAGATAATGTGTGTCTGCCATTCTTGAGTGCATCTTGAGTGATTCTTGCAGCTTTCATGGCTATGGGCAGAGCCCAATGCGTATATTTCGCATGTTTAGAGCCCGGATTTGTTGCAGATTTGGTGTGCTTGGAAGGCAAGTCATGTGTCCTCTTTAGTTAGAATAGAGCCTTCTAGGTGAATTGTGAAAGTGAAACTAGTTTAAACAAAAAAACAAATAACAAAACAAAACACAAGAAGATAACCATCCCCATGTGCAATCTAGGTACTGATTTTGGCTCTTAGTGATGGAGCCTTGGGACCATAGCCTTGATATCCATGGGATGGGACCTTGTGGCTAAAAACCTATCAATAAAGGGCTTTCAAAAAGTAGAGGTATTTAGTGGTTCTTAGATACTCTTGTATGAGGTCTTGGGGCCATTGCTTGGGTTTTTGCAGGGTTGTTACCTACTTTTGTATTTTTATCTTATTATTAAATAAAAAATAAAAATAAAAGAATAAAAAAGAACACATGTAATAATCACTTAGCAGTTTCATTTATGAGGCTAGATAATAGCTAGATATGGTTTCACCAAAGTGATAGTGTGTAGAGACAAAGGTCATAACCCAAGGCATGCTTTTTCTCCATCTTAGTTTAGATCAAATTTGGACCAACCTTAATATATTACCCTTGTCTTAACTAGAAAATTTGACCAGTCAAAAAATCTTCTCTCATTTCTTGATTAGGTGTTTGCATTATGCTATAGTTTCAATTATTTTCCATGTTGTCTTGCAGACTTTCTAAGACCAACATTTCCAACGCCAACATGCATCTAGCATCAGCCTCACACATCTTCATCGACAGATTCCAAGGATGAAGTCTGCATCAAGAAGGTGGATATGTTAAGCCTTGTCATCACAAGACCTCTATGGTGCCGATATTGGCCACCAGCCCACCACATCATTTTCACCACCTTTTAGTCATAGGTGGCAGAATGTGTAGAATTCACTTGAAAACTATGTTTTACGTGTATGCTCACTGCTTGTATATTAAAGGCACACCATGAGATTTTAAGTGGAGAGTACTATCTTTAGAAATAGGTGTTTATGTTAATCCCATTTTGGATTAACAAACATGATCCTTAATTGAGGATATTAATAAGTGTCATGAAACGGCACTATAAAAGTTATACATTATCAGATATTGGCCACCCAAGGCCTAGTAAGTGAGTTTTGGGCGACCAAGTGTGAATAAGGAGGCCAAATGTATATAAGGCATTTTCTCATAATGAAAAGACACAATCCCCTTTGTGCTATTGAGAGCTCTCCCTTTGTGTCTTGAGAGAGATTGAAGAAGTGAGAGCATTCTAGCATTGTGCCTCTTTCATGCTTGTGTGAGAGAGTGAGAGAGAGAGTGATTACCCTATGCGACGGTGTGAGCGACTCCACAGTGACAGTGTGGAGGTGGAGCTTGGAGTTTGGACCTTAACAAGCGAGCTTGAAGGCCTCAAGGGACTCAAGATCGAAGCATTAGTACCCTACGACTATTGTGATCTATTACTCACTCATTAGGTGAATGTGTAGAGTTCCCTCTTGAAGGTGTGGTAGCCCATAACATTTTTGGCACCGCTGCTGGTGAAACACTTTTGTTTTTTCCATCCTCTTGGAGTTTCAGCTCCCATTGCATAGGATTCATTATTTCCCTTGTATTCTGGTAGTGCATTGTGTGGAAAACGACGAATGGATAAGATGTGTATGGTAGGAAAAGTGGATTGAAGCAATGGAGGAATACTTTGATGTAACTGGCTACAATGAGAGAAGCAAGATGGCTCTCGCTAGGTTAAAGATTGTGAAAATGGCCAAGGTCGCTTGGAGGAATCAGTGCGAGACTAACCGTCTCGACCGTAATACCCAGACCTGGACCGATCTTAAAGCTTACCTCAGAAAGAGGTTTTGTCCTCCGGGCTTCCTTGAAACTAAGATGAATGAGTTCTTGGAACTAAAGCAGGATAGCCGGACAATTGAAGAGTACCATCAAGCTTTTGCCCTTCTCCTCAAATATTTCCCTCAGTTGGATGAAGAGCAGCTAATGGTGGCCAAGCTCATTCGAGGAATGAACGAGCCATTGGACACCTTAGTGAAGAATGCCAAACCTGTCTCAATGGTCGAAGCAGTAAGAATGGCAAAGGACTTTGCTAAAGCCTTTGTTGTTAAGGTCCCGCCAAAGCCTACACCCTTAAATTTTAAAAGATTCCAAACCTCAAGAAGTACTTCAAACTTTCCTCCCCCAAAGAGGCAGCAAGGCCCAAATCAGAATCAGGATGCGAGAAGATTCAAAAGTGAAGGAAGACGCTTCCCCCAGAACACTTTCTCAGGAGCCCCACCTATTTTAAGGATTCAGAGGGATGAGCTCAGAAGTGAGAACCGGTGTTTTGGATGCCAGGGTTTTGGTCACCAGCTGAAAGACTGCCCGACTCCTGCCATGTCAAGGGGATAGGGAAGCCAAGGATCGAGAGTGCAAATACCAACCCCTTCCAATCAGTCACAAATCAAGGTCCATCTCGCCCAAATCAGGAAATCCCAGGAGAACTCTAGCTCAACCGTCTGCCTCTGTCCAGAGTAGCCTCAAAACTCCTTCCCAAAACTGGGGCAACCAAAGAGAAAGAGTTCTGCCTCTCAGACTGCAAAAGCCAGAGCAGTCACAATTGTAGAAGTAGTGGAAGAAGAAAGAGGACAGATTTATGCTGCAATTGAAAACCAAGGGCCAAACCGTCAATTCTTCGCCACCATCATCCATACTCCCGCTGAGTATCAGGGTTAGCCTTTTAAGCTTTTGATTGATTCAGGCAGTACTCATTCTTTCATTTCCCTTGAATGCTTGCGTAAGCTAGTCTTAGATCAGAAATCAGGGAAACCTATGCAAGTTGAATGGGCAAGTGAAAAGATTCTTTTCACTCACCTTGAGACAGATCATATTCAATTCAATTTAGATGGGAATTTAATTGATTGCTAGTTTAGAGTTATATCTTTGGGAGTTTTGACGGGATCCTTGGAATGGATTGGCTCCACAAAAATCAAGCTGACATTCACTATCACAATGGAACCATTACCTTCCGTGACCTTCACGGAAACAAGGTTCAAGGAACCGAAAATTCAGGATCCCCAAGTCTGTAGTTAGTAAAGGCTTCTAAGTTACTAAAAGGACTTAAAAAGAAGCAGCACATTTATCTTGTCAAAATGAATCCAGTAGACTCAAAGTTAAAAGCTAAAGAGCCTGAATGGTTAAGTGATTATGATGATTTATTCCCAGCAGAGCTAACAGAGATGCCTCCAATTCGGGAAGTAGATCATGTCATAGAATTGACCCTTGGAGCTCAGCCAGTAGCCCTGCACACGTACAAAATGCCAGTTCCTGAAGCCATCTAACTCAAGGAACATCTTAGACAGCTGTTAGAACAAGGGTTTGTAAGACCTAGTGTTTCACCTTGGGGTGCGGTAGTTCTCTTTCAGAAAAAGAAAGATGGAACGCTAAGACTCTGTGTGGACTACAGAGGTCTCAATCACCTGACAGTTAAGAATAAATATCCTATCCCCAGAATTGATGAGCTTCTCGAGGCTAAGTGGAGCCTAGATCTTCACAAAGATAGATCTCAAATCACGGTATTATCAGATCAGGATTAATGAGCAAGATATCTCAAAGACAGCCATCAATACTCGATATGGGCATTATGAATTCACTGTCATGCCGTTTAGATTGACAAATGCCCCAGCTACATTCAATCGCTTAATGCAGGACATTCAATCGCTTAATGCAAGACATTCTCAGAGAATACTTGGATGATTTCGTTCTTGTTTTCTTTGATGATATTCTGATTTACTCAAAGAATGCAGCTGACCATGAAGCTCATGTCAGAAAAGTTCTTGAGATTCTAAGGAAGCACTAACTCTTTGCAAAAAAGAGCAAATGCACTTTCTCTGCCAACCATGTTGAATACTTGGGCTTTGTGGTATCCAAAGATGGAATTTCTCTAGACTCCGCAAAAGTCCAAGTAGTCATAGATTGGCCTGAATCAAAGACAGTATAAGAAGTTAGAGGATTCTTGGGACTGACTGGTTGGTATAGAATTTTTATACCAAAGTATGCTCTCATAGCTTCCTCTCTGACTAATCTTCTCAAGAAGAATATCCCGTTTCAATGGTCTGCTAGAGTGGTTTTGCCCTAGGAGGTGCACTCATGCAAGAAGGTCATGCAGTGGCCTATGAATCCCAAAAACGCAGAACACATGAGAGGAATTATGCTGTCCACGACCTGGAACTACTTTCAGTAGTATATGCCCTAAAGTTGTGGAGACATTACCTACTGGGTCAAAGATTCACTTTGATGGACAGATCACCAGAGCTTAAAGTGGATCTTCACTCAGAAGGATCTCAACATGCACCAGAGAAGGTGGATGCAGACCCTGCAGGAATTTGATTTTGAAATCAAGTACAGCCCAGGCAAAGAAAATGTGGTAGCAGATGCCCTCACCAGAAAAGCCTCCTTGCTTGCAATTACTATAGTGTAAAATCCTTTGATTATTAAAGCAAGAGAGAAGATCATGCAGGATAGATTCTTTGGTTCTATTGCTACCCTACTTATGCAGGAAAGCAAAACTCCACAGGAGTTGACCGAGTTCAAGGGTACAGCTAGGATGATGGAATTATGTATTATAATCGCAGGCTATGCATTCCCATAGATGAGGGAGGACACACAGAAAATTCAAAGAAGCAGATATGGTCTTCATTCGAGTATGCCCCAAAAGAAGTTCTCTATCTCTTGGGAAGTACAAGAAGTTATTCCCCAGATATTGTGGTCCATATCTGATTACAAAGAAAGTAGGTGACTTAGCCTATGAGCTTCTTTTGCCTCCTCATCTCAAAGTACATAATGTATTTCATGTCAGCCTTCTTAAAAAGTATGTACCAAGCCCGAATATCATGTGCTTGATGTGATGAAATCTTAACTTCTTCAACCCAAGGGCAGATGGAACTCCAACTTAAAGAAATCCTTGATGTTCGAGCAAAGGTTCTCAAGAATAGAATTCTAAGAGAATTATTGGTCAAATGAAAGTTCTATCCTTTTGAAGATGCCACCTGGGAGAAAGAAGCCGAACTGTTGCGGGATTACCCCCAGTTTGCGAGATGAGGACATCTCGCATTTTTCAAGTGGGAGATGTTGAAATTTGAGCATAATGATGAGCTATGGTGGATCAAACACTAGAATCAACATCATTAACAAAGTGATTAGCAAATGATTAAGATGTAATTAGTGGGTAATTAGCAAATAGATTAATGTAGGCATGGATACTCAAAAACTAGCAAATTCTCATTAGGGCTATGCCTCAATTTATAGAGTTTACATCAAGCATCAAATCCCACTAATTTCTCCATGATTCACTCCCAGAATATCTCCATGATTCACTCCCAAAATATCTCCACCTCTTGCCTGATTCTCTCCACCTCTTCTCTTTTCCCTGAATATCTCCCAGAATAACTCCACTCCTAAATTCTCTCATGCTACCCTTTATTCTCTCCCAGTAGATTCTTCTCACCTTTTCACAGGTTCTTTCACAATTACATCTTCTCTTTTACAGCCTCTAACCAAGGGCTTGTTCCCGCACACACCCTATTCACTTGTATATTTCAACAGGAGAGAATGTAAGATTCCTCCCCAGCCTCTAAAGATGTCCAGCATCTTCCCCTGTAATCAAATCCCTCTTCAGAAATATAAAAGATCTTGTTTCTAACTGTTTTGGCCTAGAGAGAGAAAATGTTCTAGAGAGAAATTATTCAGATTTTGAATATTTTTGGATAGAAAAATATCTCTTCCTATTAAAATAAGTTCCCCCAAAATAGAAGTTCAAAAAGATTTTCAGAAGGTGCATTAGAAATCAAATATAATCTGTTCAAGAGGCCTTACCCTAGGGGTCCAGATTTTCAAAAAAATTTAAATTAAGGTATTGAGAGGACAATCAGATTCATCCAAATGTGTGGAGAAGATAAATAGAAGAAATAAAGAAAATCCCTACCCACCAAAGATGAGTAAATGCTCACATAATAAGATGAAGAGTGGACTAAGGACCAAAGGAATTCTTAAAAAATGGATTTTTGACACCTCACAATAGGGATTCCCCCCCTCATCAATGAGGCACCTACTTCACACATGTAGTTTTAAATCATAAAAAATTGAGATATTTCATCTCTGCTCTCTCCTAGTTCCAAAAAGTAAGCTAAACTGACCTAAAAATGGTCAAAAATTGACCAAACTGAACTGAAAAATTCTAGAATCAGTTTGCTTGGTTAGGAGCTCACTTTTTCCTACAAATAGAAGCTTCCCCCTTTGTTGAAGCTTAATAGTGTTTTATGCACTGTTACTCTACTCCTCCCAAGAGCCAAGAACTGTGAATTTCTTAATAATTCACTAGTTTTTGAGCATTCCCTCTTCTAAAGATTTGGTGGCCACTCTTGTTGCAAACAAGAGTAGAACCCTCAAACCATCAAGCCAAAGGAAAGTTCCCAGCATTCATGTAAGTTAGAAATCTTATATTTTTCTTTACTCTTTTAATGGTTTTCTAATTTTTGTTTTGTTGAAATGATAATCTGATGCTATGCATTCTTGGAAAGGCTTTCCCCCTCTCTCATTCTTAATATCAGCCCTTCTTTATCCTAGTTAAGTGATCTAATAATTGGAATTAAACTTTTCATATTATTTCTCTCTTAAAAGTGAAAATTGATTAGTTTAGAATGCTTTGAACCAATTAGGGATAATTCCTAAGTAGATTAAGATTAGAAAAATTGAAAAATGGTAAGCCATACAAAGGAGGTTATGGCAAAATTTTCTATAAATTTGTGAAATAAATTTCATCTTTTATTAATCAAAAAGAGTAATCCCCATCGTTTGTGTATTCTAAAAGTGCCATTTTTATTCATGCATAGAAAGATTCATATTAATTATTTTCCTTATTATAAAAGAGTGATTTTCAATAGAATTAAATTCTATGCATAGAAAGATGCATATTGATTTTTTTTAAATAAAAGAGTGATTCTTAATAGAATTAAGTTCTATGCATAGAAAGATGCATATTGATTATTTTTTTAAAAAAAGTGATTTTCATTAGATTTAATATCTATGCATAGAAAGATGCATATTGATTATTTTTTTATTTTAAAAGAGTGACTTTCATCAATATTGATTTTAATGCATAAATAGATGCATAATAGAATATTTTTTTAATTATAAAAGTGTTACTTTCATCATTATTGATTTTTATGCATAAATAGATGCATTAAAGAATAATTTTTATTATAAAAGTGTTACTTTCATCATTATTGATTTTTATGCATAAATAGATGCATAAAAGAATAATTTTTATTATAAAAGTGTTACTTTCATCAATATTGATTTTTATGCATAAAATGAGCATAAAAGAATTTTTTTTAATAAAAGTGTTACTTTCATCATTATGGATTTTTATGCATAAAAGAATATTTTTATTATTATAAAAGTGTTACTTTCATCATTATTGATTTTTATGCATAAATAGATGCATAAAAGAATAATTTTTATTATAAAAGTGTTACTTTTATCATTATTGATTTTTAGGCATAAATAGATGCATAAAAGATTATTTTTTATTATAAAAGTGTTATTTTCATCATTATTGATTTTTATGCATAAAATGATGCATAAAGGAAATTTTTTAATTATAAAAGTGTTACTTTCATCATTATTGATTTTTATGCATAAATAGATGCATAAAAGAATATTTTTTATTATGAAAGTGTTACTTTCATCATTATTGATTTTTATGCATAAAATGATGCATAAAAGATATTTTATTATTATAAAAGTATTACTTTCATCAAAATGGATTTTTATGCATAAATAGATGCATACAGAAATTTTTATATCAAAATAAGAGTTCTCTTTAATCCTTGTTTAAATCCCATGAATATGGGTAAATTAATTAAGTAAATACTCAGTGAAAGAAAATTTTACTGTTGCATATTCTTTAGGATGATAATGAAAAAATTCAGAAAAACTATCGAAGTCGGAATGTTAGATAAATGACTAATTTACTCCTCCTAGGAATTCGTGTTTAGTTTTGAATTCAGTAAAGTAGTAATTTAAATATTACCTTCGAGAAAGATAGTTCAGGGAGAACCTTTCCAGACTCAAACCCTGAATCTGACTATGACCAAGACGTAACTCCTTCGTCAGTTTCAAGAAATGACGATGTGACCAGTTCAGCAATCTACACTCAAATCACCCACCGAATTTGAAACTATGTTGAGACCTTTGATTTTGATCTGAGGATCAAGAATTCTGAATTCAAGGAATTCTTCTTGGGAATCTAGAACTGTGATCTAGAAGTCTTGGGTTACGAAATTAAGATATACTCATTGTATTCAAAAGAAAATCAAAACTGAAAACTTGCATAGAGACCCTGTTTTCTTAAAGGACCGTCTTACGCCAGAATGGAGAGGGAGCATTTGGTATATGTGTGTTCTAAGGGAAGTTCGGTTGCAACAGGTGGCAGGGAGTGTTCAAAGGATGGCTCACGCGGCAAAGCCTGCGGGCCAGGTCTTGACCAGCCTCGATATGGTTAAAATGGTGCGCTTTCGGTACGATGGACGAGGGCCGACGAAGGGGTCCCTGAGTGAAGTGCCAGGACACCTAAGGAGGATCATGGAGGTTTCTCACCAGGCGATGCACGGGCTTGCGGTGCTGAGGACATCCATGCGTATGTCATGGAAGATACATATGTATGATGATAAGAAACTTATCGTAATCTATTACTGGATCTCATTGTTGACCTGTTGGTCTCAACGGAGAGTCTAAAGTGATACTGTTTTGTGAGAAACAAGGATTGAATGGAAATTTTTGTTTTATAAATTAAAGTTTAAGGAGTGTGTGAGTATCTGTTTTCTAAAGCAAAAGTTAAGAAAGGCTTTCAATTATGGGTGGGTGAGTACTTGTCTGGTTCTACTATTCTAGTGGTTGGGCGGTGGCTATAACCCATGGGCCGGATGGGGTTAGGCTAGAATCAGTAGAGTTTTAATAATAAAATTGATTAATATGATTACACTTAGAACTCGACTAGTTAATTAAATCTTGAAGACTTCTCAAATGAATAGATCAATGGATGTGCCTAATTCAATTAGGAAAAAAGCATTGATTCTTTCAAGTTAAGTCTGTTATACTTTCCCTTCTATCTGGTTTATTCAGATTAGGTTAGATCAGTCTTGACTTCGTTAGAAAAATTAGTTAAGAAATTCAGAATGGTGAAATCGTCCGTGCTTTTTGGGCATGGGAAATTTTCCCGGTTTCGGTATTCGGAATGACCGCCAGTTTAGTCTCGTGCTCGGACACTCGAGGGTGAGGCCCCGAGTGGGAAACCCTACCCTACGCAAGAGGGAGCTGCTGCCAGCAATCAGGAATTCGGTGCACGGAGGGGGTAGTGGGATCTCACATAGGACCTTAGTGTCTCTTTGGAGGCGGAAAGTTGGAAGAACTTCCCGGTGTTTGAAATCTTTTAAAGGATGAGGGAGCTGGCTTCGGTAGGACTTTTACGATGAAGGCTTTCGCAAAGTCCTTCGCCATTGTGACAGCTTTAGCCATGGACACTGGCTTGGCATTTTTGACCAGTGTGTCTAAGGGTTCGTTCAATCCCCGAATGAATCTAGCCATGAGTTGCTCTTCATCTAGAGGTGGTGAATATTTGAGTAGAAGAGTGAAGGCTTGATGATATTCCTCGATGGTTTTGCTCCCCTGCTTCAGTTCTAAGAATTCGTTCATTTTGGTTTCCAAAATTCCAAGGGGACAAAATATCTTCCTTAAATAGGTTTTAAGGTCGTTCCAGGACTGAGTATTTCTGTCCAGATGGTTGGTGTTACAATGGTTCCTCCATGCCACCCTTGCTGTTTCCACTATCTTCAGCCTAGCAAGAGCCATTTTGCTTCACTCATTGTAGCCGGTGACGTCAAAATATTCTTCCATGGCTTCCACCCATTTCTCCACAGCCTCGCCCAGGTTCTCCCCTTCTCCTTGGAAAGGTCCTCGTCGCTGAGTTCTATGAAGAGCCTTGCAAATATTAGGGTCAAGCTCATCATTTTTAGAGAGAGGGTTTGGCTGATGGCCACGGTTTCCTTGTCTCATGGTTTTGCCAAAAATTATGTATTATTAAATTTTTATTTTTGATATCGTCTACAAGATCCTAAGACTTAAGAGGTTCGGAAAACAATTTCTTAAACAAGACAAATGATCTTATAGGAGATCTATGACATATGTTCGCCGTAGATTTTTCTTTATCAGTTCGTCCATAAACAATCACTTATACAGCAGGAAATTTGTCCGATAATAGATTTTTCTTTATCAGTTCGTCCATAAACAATCACTTATATAGCAGGGAATTTTTCTCTAGAAAACATTTCTTTATTTATATAAAAGTTTCAATATGTACATAGAGCAGCTCGGCTCCAGAAATCAAAATTTCCTCGCGAGACTCATAAGACAGCGGTACTTGTAAGATTCCTCCCCAGCCTCTCAAGAGTCCAGTATCTTCCCTTGTAATCAAATCCCTCTTTAGAAATATAAAAGATCTTGTTTCTACCTTTGGCCTAGAGAGAGAAAATCTTCTAGAGAGAGATGATTCAATTTTTAAATATTTTTGGATGGAAAAATATCTCATCTTATTAAAATAAATTCTCCCAAAACAAAAGCTCAAAAAGAATTTCAGAAGGTGCATTAGAAATAAATTATAATATATTCAAAAGGCCTTATCTTAAGGGTCTAAATTTTTTGAAATTTTTAAATTAAGGTTCCTATGGACTAATAAGATTAATCCAAATGTAGGGAGGAGGTAAATTGAAGAAATAAAGAAAATCCTCCCAAAAATGAGTAAATACTCACATAAGATGAAGAGTGGACTAAGGACCAAAGAAAATACTAAAAAAATGAATTTTTGACACCTCAGAGTGGGGATTCCACCTCATGAAGTAGGTGCTTTTTCCCATCATTGCTTTTGAATTTTTAATAAATAAAATTAGATATTTAATCTCTCCTAATTCAAAACTGGATCCAAAAAGTGAACTAAACTGACCCAAAAATGGTCAAAATTTGACTAAACTGATCTAGAAAATTCTAGAATCAGTTTGCTTGGTTAGAAGCTCACTTTTTCCTATAAATAGAAGCCTCCCTCTTTGTAGAAGCTTAATAGTGTTTTATGCACTGTTACTCTACTCCTCCCTAGAGACAAAAACAGTGAATTTATTGATAATTCATTAGTTTTTGACCATTTCCTCTTCAAAAGAGTTGGTGGCCACTCTTGTTGCAAAACAAGAGTAGATCCCTCAAACCATCAAGCCAAAGGAAAGCTCACAAAATTTCATGTAAGCTAGAAATCCTACTTTTTCTTTATTCCATTTAATGGTTTTCTAATTTTTGTTTTCTTTAAAATGAAAAATGATGTTATGCCTTGTTGGAAAGGCTTTCCCCCTCTCTTCATTCTTGAATTCAGCCTTTCTTTATCTTAGATATGTAATCAAATTGTTAGAATTAAACTTTTCATCTTGTTTCTCTTTAAAAAGTGGAATTGACTAGTTTAGAATGCTTTAAACCATTTGGGATAATTTCTAAGTAGCTTGAGAAAGAAAAAAGTTGAAAAATGGTCAGCCATACAAAGGAGGTTATGGTAAAATTTTCTTGAATTTTGTGAAATAAGTTTTATCTTTTATTATTCAAAAAGAGTAATCCTCACCATTTGTGTATTCTAAAAGTATTATTTTTATTCTAGGCATAGAAAAATGCATATTAGAAATATTTTTATTATAAAAGTGTTATTTCCATTAGAATTAATTTCTATGCATAGAAAGATGCATATTGGAGAATTTTTTTAATTCTAAAAGTGTTACTTTCATCAAAATTGATTTTTATGCATAAATAGATGCATAAAAGAATTTTTTAATTATAAAAATAATACTTTCATCAAAATTGATTTTTATGCATAAATAGATGCATAAAAGAATTTTTTTATTCTAAAAGTGTTACTTTCATCAAAATTGATTTTTAGGCATAAATAGATGCATAAAAGAATTTTCTTATTATAAAAGTGTTACTTTCATCAAAATTATTTTTTATGCATAAATAGATGCATAAAAGAATTGTTTTTATTCTAAAAGTGTTACTTTTATCAAAATTGATTTTTAGACATAAATAGATGCATAAAAGTATTTTTTTAATTCTAAAAGTGTTACTTTCATCAAAATTGATGTTTATGCATAAAAGAATTTTTTTATTCTAAAAGTGTTACTTTCATCAAAATTAATTTTTATACATAAATAGATGCATAAAAGATTTTTTTTAATTCTAAAAGTGTTACTTTAATCAAAATGGCTTTTCCCTTCACCATTAGTTTGATATTTCATCTCGTAAGAGCAAGGTTGGGTACACTTTTGTTCCCTATTGATCAAAGATTCACCTCATTGGAGCTTCAATGAAGTTTCTTTATTCATTAAGGGCTTTGACATAGCCTTGGATGCCTTGCACGTGCTTATGAAGTTTATGGATGATAACACTTGCATCTACATGTTTTCTTGAGACCATTCCATAGAATCTACTCAAGATCCATGCCTCGAATGTCTCATTGAAGCTTTCTTGCAAGACTAAGGCAGCATCTGGATTTACATTGATACTACGGAATGTTATGACTCATATGGATGGCTTTCATGTGTTTCCTTGAGCCTTTGGTGAAAGATTTGGTACTAGATACATTGTAACTTTCTTATGCTTATGAGTTGTGATGATTTGGCATGCATCTATATTGATTTTTATGCATAAATAGATGTATGAAAGAATTTTTTTAAATTATAAAAGTGTTACTTTCATCAAAATTTATTTTTATGCATAAAAGATTTGTTTTTATTATAAAAGTGTTACTTTTATCAAAATTGATTTTTATGCATAAATAGATGCATAAAAGAATTTTTTTTAATTATAAAAGTGTTACTTTCATCAAAATTAAATTTTATGCATAAATAGATGCATAAAGGAGTTTTTTTATTATAAAAGTGTTACTTTCATTAAAATTGATTTTTATGCATAAATAGATGATAGAATTTTTTATATTATAAAAGTGTTACTTTCATCAAAATTGATAGATGCATAAAAGGATTTTCTTTCATATAAAAGTGTTATTTCCATAGAAGTTGGATTTTATGCATAAATAGATGCATACAGAACTTTTTTTATCAAAATAAGAGTTCTCTTTAATCCTATGTTTAAATCCCATTAATATTGGTAAATGAATAAGTTACAAATACTTTGTGAGAGAAAATTCTACCGTTTCATATTCTCTAGGATGGTAATGAGAAAACTCAAAAAAACTATCGAAGTCAGAATTTTAGATAAATGATTAATTTATTCTTCATAGGAATTCTGATTAGTTTTGAATTCAGTTAAGCAAATACTCAATGAATGAAATTCAGTAAAGTAGTAATTGAAATATTACCCTTCGAGAAGAAAGATATTTCAGGGAGAACCTTTCGAGACTCAAACCCTGAATCAGACTATGACCAAGACATAACTCCTTCGTCGTCGGTTTCAAGAAAAGACGGTGTGACCAATTCAGGAAAATTCACTCAAATCCCCCACCGAATCTGAAATCAAGTTAAGACCCTTTGATTCGGATCTGAGGATCAAGGTTACAAAATTCATGAAATTCTGTTGGACTTCTGACCTACGATCTAGAAGTATTGGGATACGGATTTAAGATATACTCATTATATTCAAAAGAAAATTAAAACTGAAAACTTGCATAGAAACCCTGTTTTCTTAAAGGACTGTCTTACATCAAAATGCTGGAGGGAGCATTTGGTATATGTGTTTTTCTAAGAGAAGTTTGGTTGCAAGAGCTGGCGAGGAGTGTTCAAAGGATGGCTCACGCGGTAAAAACCTGCCCAAGTCTTGACCACCCAGCCTTGGTATGGTGAAAAATGGTGTGCTTCCGGTACGATGGGCGAGGGCCGACGAAGCGGTCCCTAAGTGAAGTGCCAGGACACCTAAGGAGGATCCTGGAGGGTTCTGACCAGGTGATGCACGGACTCGCGGTGCTTAGGACACCCATGCATATGTCGTGGAAGATATATATTATATGATGGACTAATGTTTATTTGTAATCTGTTTTACTGGATCTCGTTGTTGCTGACCAGCTGGTCTCGACGGAGAGTCTAGAGTGATAGTTGTTTTTGAGAAACAAGGAACTAGATGGAAATTTTGAGTTATGATATCTATAGCCAATAATTGTTTGTCAGTGGATTGTTTTATAAGTTAAAGTTTAAAGAGGAGTGTGCATATCTGTATTCTAAAGTAAAAGTTAAGAAAGGCATTCAATTATGGGTGGGTGAGTACTTGGCTGGTTCTACCAATTCCAGTAGTTGGGCGGTGGCTAACCATAGGCTAGAATCAGTAGAGTTTTAATAATAAAATTGATTAATAGGAATACGCTTAGAACTCGAATAGTTAAATAATAAAATTGATTAATAGGAATACGCTTAGAACTCGAATAGTTAAATAATAACCTGAAGACTTCTCAAATGAATAGATCAACGGACGTCTATGCCTGATTCAATTAGGAAAAAAGCGTTGATTCCTTCAAGATAAGTCTGTAATAGTTTTCCTTTCTGGTTTAATCAGATGAAGGTTAGTTCAATATCTTGACCTCGTTAGAAAAATTCGTTAAGAAATTCAAAATGGTAGAATCGTCCTCATTTTTTGGGCATGGAAAATTTTCCCAGTTTTGGTTTTCGGAATGACCACCAGCTTAGTCTCGTGCCAATACATTCGAGGGCGAGGCCCCGAGTGGGAAACCCTACCCCGCGCATGAGGGAGCTACTTTCGCTGCCGGCTATTAGGTGTGAGGAGGGGGCAGTGGGATCTCACAGTACTGGGCCATAGCCATGTCCTGATACAAACGTTCACTTACTGCGCCAAGGGAGCTGTTATCTTCTCCTTAGAAAAAAAGCAATTAAGGAGTTTAAAGATTTGGCATGAGGGTCTGAAATTCCAAGGTGTTCAATGATATAGAATGACACCATGTACCACTTTCAACTTTATCAGAATCATGGTGGCCAATGAGAGGCTTTGCCTCAGCATTGCATGCAAGAGGCGTGGACATACTGCCCTGTAAACCACTTATGTTGTCGTCTCTCCGCTAGGTCAAGAAAATATAAATCCTTGAAATGGTGTGCGAGTCTGACTCGGCTTGATTGAGTTGCAGTGGAAGAGATGAGATGCTCAAAGGCGAACACAGTCATGTCTTGTGACTGGGTGAGGTCGGAAATACTAGATAAGTACGGAACTTCCATCTATAAAAACAATTTCTTTGATTAAAAATTCTTCATTAAAGAAGCTTACGGAATGAAAATAGTTTATGAAAAATGCCTTTTCTGAGTTTTTCCTATCAATTTCTGATAAGAATTCGTTTATCCTTATTAGCTTTCAACAAATCTCTGATACCAACTGTGAGGTCCCCTGCCCACTCCGGGGCTCCTGCCGTTCGGCGGTGGCGACGAAAGCAACGTTGGCCTCCTGCGTGGGGCGGGGTCCACACACTCGGGGCCTCGCCCGCAGATGTCCGAGACGAGAGGCTAGCCCGGGCGGGGCCCGCAAGACTCCCCTTGCCTGAAAGGCATGGGCGATTCCGCCAATTGGGAAACGGGGAAATTACTCTAACGAGTCAAGTCTTAACTAGATAACTGATCTGACCAAACCTGAAGTCACATGGTCAGATCAAGAAGAGACTTGCACTTAGTCCATGGAATCACCGCTTTTTTCCTCATTTACAAGGAACAACCGATGATCCCCTCAAACATAACAAGGTCTTCTCAGGATTTAAAACTAAATAACGTAACTAATCGTATCTAGTTGTTTCTCAGGAATCCTCCGATCCATCCGGCCCACCCGACCACTGAATTGGTGGGATTCTTTTATAAAGATTTGGCTGGGTTTTTGCCCGGGTACCGAGGAAAAGAGTTTCCAGGCCCCCTAGCCGGGGCGATTCATGCAAAAATCAAGGTAGGCATACCACGTACACACCCAATATGAAATTGCCATTTATAACAGATTGGAGTGGCTTTAAAAACAATCCTTCAATAGAAATCATAATATTTCTGGTCATCATTTTCCAAAATTTCGAGTCCATTGTATTACAAAAATGTATCCTCTGAACTCTCCGTTGAAGACCAACTGGCCAACCAATGAGATCCAGTATCAAAATTTGGTTCCCAAAAAAATCTTTCCTTTTTTTCCATCCGAAATCTTCCTTGACATACGCATGGGTGTCCTAGCAACCGCGAGCCCATGCATCGCCTGGTCTCATAACCCTCTAGGATCCTCCTTAGGTGTCCTAGCACTTCACTCAGGGACCGCTTCGTTGGTCCTCGCCCATCGTACCGGAAGCGTACCATTTTAACTGTACGGAGGTTGGTCAAGACCTCGATAGGCTTTGCTGCGAGCAACGTCCCTTGATGACTCCCCGCCGCTATAGTTGTTCCAACGAACCTCCTCTTAGAAAAACATAAGCCAAATGCTTTCTCCACCAGCATTCTGGCGTAAAACAGTCCTTTGAATGAAAAAATAGAAGTTCCAATGATGCAAGTAAAATTCTAGTTTGAGATTGGTTCCAAAAACCTCCCAGTTTCATAATGAGGATCCTTGATCTCTCATGAGGGTAATCTACCCATCATTTAGACCATTTGTCCAACTAGATTCTTGGTGAGTTTGGTCAAGGAAAAACTAGATTAGTTTTGGTAGTCTATTCTTTGGATTTAGTAACTGGAATTGGTCACGAAGTTTTTTGTCTGATTCAGATCGAGAGAAGGACAATTAGGTTTACTGTCCATCCCTCACGTAGTCTAACCAAATTCATTCAGTTTAAATCTACAAGGATTCCCTTAAACTAAACATCTAGATTTTGGGTAAATATCAATTTAGTGATTTTACCAATTAAAATATCCAAAGATATTCTTTATGCCACATAATTTCTCAGCCTTATTTCATTAGGTAGAATTATGGTGGAAATTCATCTTTTGACACTAAAATTTAATTCAAATCCATCTTTTCTTAAATATCATAAAAATTCTTCTTTTAAATAAAATATCAATACCTAATTTTTTGAACAAACTTGAAATCATTCTTTTTCTCATTTCAATGAGTGCAATCCAATTATCATGGGAATTCCTCTTTTACCATAAATTAAATCTACTTAAAATTATTCTTAAAAATTACATAAAAATATTCAATAATTCCATAAAGTTGAAAATTCCACTTTTCTCATTTAAACATTTGAATTCCAATATGGTGAGAATTCCTCTTTCATCATTTAAAATTTATCTATGCAAAAAAAATAAATTTAACTAAAATCCTTCTTTAATTTTTAAATAACAATATGCATTATTTTAGCATCACAATTTTTCTCTTGCTTCATTGGAGTACATGGATTTCCATTGTCATGGGAATTACTCTTTTAACATAAAAATGGATTACTAGAAATTCCTCTTTTTCGTAATTAACTATTTATGCATAAACATAAAAATTAATTTTCTATGATTATAATGAGAATAATTCAATTAATCTAGGATGATTAGTCCTAGAATATGGTAGGAAGTCCTCTTTTCATAATATAAATGAAAATAAATTTTGTGTTTATTTTACACAAATTTTACCATAGCTCCGCTGCTATTACTAGTAATTCTCAATAAATTTGAAAGAATAAAGTTTAGTATTATTCATGTGATTAGAATAGCCACTAATTGGATCATTATCTTGATTCTTAATTTTACCATAAATTTAATAGCATAAAAGTATTAAAAAGCCATTATTTTGGCCTCCAATTAGACAAGCATAGAAATTACTTTTAGATTAGAGAATTGCTTCATGAGAAGGTTCATTCGAATTGAGAATAGGTCATAGGAATGACCATTCTTTGGGGGAGAGAGAAAATTCTTAAAACCATTATAAATTAAGCATAAATGGAAATTTATATGTTTCTTCATTACAATACATTAAAGAACTTCAATAGTATTCAAAAGCCATTCAATTTAATGCTTCTCAAGCTTGAGAGGGGTTGAGAAGAGAAACATTTGGAGATTTAAGAAAAAGAAGATAATAATCCACACTTTACCTCCTAAATTACTTGATTCTTTGATCACAGTAGAGGCCCCCAACCAATCAATTGGTTTGGTATGTTGTTGGAGTCTCCAAGGAAGATTGAAGAGAGAGAGAAGCTCCAGTCTCTTCAATTTGTAGAGGGTTTTTAGAGGATAATAGAAAATAAGCTTAAATTAGAGTAATACCGGCATAGTTTAACTCACAGATGAGAATACAAAGGAATGAGGGTCTATTTATAGGTGAGGGAGGCCACTAACTAAGTCCAATTGATTTCTAGAATTTTCCAGCTTCAATTTGGCTGAATTTGGACAAGATTTGAACCAGTTTGGCTCCCTTTTTGACCCAGATAAAAATATCCTATTATTTTTGAGTTTAACACTCATCCACACATGTGAAATAGGCGCCTCCTTGAAGGGCCTTCTTGTAAGAAAGCATTATGGGCCCAAGGCCATGGACAACTAGTAAGTAGGTGTGAACTCTTGGGTGGAGTATAAATACCAATGTAAATGGGATTATGAGTCATTCATGATAATGTTATCTATTCCAAGAATCAATGGTGAGCTTCTCCCGTGAGATGCTAAGTGGTGACTCCTTCATGAGCCACTCCCTTGGTGAGGGACTAACCCACCCATGTTACTTTCTTTCATTGGTATCAGAGCCTGGCTTTTGATCCATGATTTTTAATTTTTCTTTTCTTCTTCTCATTTCGTGAAATTTCTGCTTCATTTGATTCATGGGGGAAGGGGATATGGCTAAGGTAGAGTTTGTGGTTCAAATCTGAGCACATGGACCTATTTTTTTTGAATGAGTGGACCAAATTGGGGAAAATTTCTAATCTTGATTAGCAATTGTTAATCAAAAACTTTTTTTTTGTTTGGGAGCTTTCTTGCAAACCCTAGCCATGGAATCTCAACATGAGCAAAGGGCATTGAGTCTCTCATGTATCTAGCAATGTTTTATGAAGTATTTCACCTATTTTCCATGAGCAATGGGGCTCCCAATGTGGCTGAAAATCACTACCAAAGCTGCCCACGTTTTTCACCAAAGTGACCCTAATCTTCATCTCCTTCAACAAATTCAAGCATTAAGGCTTCCCGGGTGACATTGGTGAGTTGCTCCATCACTTCCTTACAATTTTGAAGCATTCTTTCAAGCTATGGAGTGAATTAGGGTTTTATTACACATAAAACCCTAATTTTTCAGAAATTGGACTTTAATCATGGCCATTCATGCTGCTCTTTATGCATTATGAATGCTTGAATGCTACACAGCCATTCAATGCTATGCCTTGCATATTGGCATAAGTGAGCATAGCTTTTGGCACATTTGGGGGATTGAATAAAATGTTTTGGGTTGGAAGCCCACTTTTTGGTGACACCGTTTTCCATTGCCGGTTGCACGTTTTTGGTCATAACTCTCTCATACGAACTCCGTTTTTGGAGTTCTAGTACTCAAAACGACCGGCTCGTCGTCCTCTTCGAGACGAGCTATAGGTCTTGAGGTGCAGGATTCAGCAAGTGCTCTCTGTTTTTACTTTTGTACTGGATTTTCTAGTCCCGAGCAGGAACTCGCGCCCAGAACACGACCCGAGATCACCGCTCCATGACACTTGGATGTTGTTGATGTATGTGGAAATGTATTGACATTGCCATGAGTGGATGTGATGAAGGAAGCACTATGAACCATGTATTATGATATGAATGAGCATGAGTCATGCTATAAATCAATTGTAAGTCAACTCTACTCATTCATTTGAGCTTGTAACTTACGATTTTATTCCTAGAATCTAGAATGAAGTAAGGGTACCTTGGCATTTGGAGGAGAGGCCAAGGGGAGAATGTCTTGAATCTTCCTTGCCGTTAGTGCCGGGTAACGCGGTAAGGAAGAGGATTAGGTACTTGGTGGTAAAGAAATGGCCTCAACCTTCACCTTGGTGGATGTAAACTTGGTGAAGGGGTGAGAAGTGCTTGGCCGGGAGATCGGCAAGCATCGACGCGCTTCATCGACCACTTCATTCGACTTGAGCAAACAAGCAAATCCTCTACATCGACTTCTTATGCAAAAGGACAAAATTGATGCCATAAGGTCACATGCTCAGATGGAAAAATGATTGAGGATTGATTTGCTTACAGTGGTCAAATGCATAAGGATTTTAATACTTGATTGAGATGCTTTGATTTGATTGAGATTTGGTGCAAAAAGAGGGGAGACCATGGCAAAATTTTTGTAAAATTTGCCTACTTGCAGCCAGGACAAATCCTTGAATTTCTAGGGTTTTTCAAAAGCTTTTCAAATCTGTCCTGAAAGCTCTTCAATCTACCCAAAAACCTCTTTCAAACAAGCTAAAGATCACCCAAATCGGATAAGAATTGAGCGGTTAACATCAAGAGTTGACTTTCAGCCGGTACAGTTGACTGGTCAAAGGCTGTTGACTTTTTCAGATCTATTTTTGGGGATTCTTATTTGTCTCGTCAAGAGCTTCGCATCGATATAAAGATCACCCAAATCGGATACCGTTTGAATAGAGAGAAGAAAAAATCAAGTAAGTGGTCTTTGCAAGGAGGGATCAATTACGCGCATGGAAATGACTAGAGGAGGTCAAAACAAGGGAGCCCGGAATGAAAATGATCAAAGACAACCGGAAGCAATGATGGCAACGAGTTCATCAACGAGGAATGAAGAAAGTTCAACCATAAAAGCACCATCTCCAGATGAATCTCAGCCAGTGGAAATGCCTCAATCTTTGGGAACTACTCCGCTAACAGTGGACATGATGTTAATGGCTATGGAGAGTATGTTTCAAAGGATTGAAAATAACCAAACAAATCGGCAACAACAATTTGGTGAACACCTCATGGAACAGTTCGACAAGCGACACCACTACCTGGATGACGTGATGCAAAGAGGGTTAAAAGACTTGGAGAAAGCCATTAGTGCATTGGCTCCTCTCAAGCTCAACCAAGAAGCCGATATGAATGCAATGGATGGTGTACATTATGATGCCAAACATGATGGAAAGCCTTCTATGCCAGAAGAGAACAAAGTAAGACAAATGATGCCACCTCAAATGATGCCACATTCTTCTTACATGGACAAGGGCAAGAGACCTATGGGTGATGCTTCTTATGAGAGATTCAATGCCAGTATTCCAAGAACTTCATCCTTTATGCAAGATGCAAGAAGAGGGTATGAACAGAAGGGATTTAAAGATGCAGGTGATTGGCAATTGGAAGATGAGAAAATGCATAGACACTTGGGTGAAGGAAGAGGATTTGATGATCCAAGAGCACGGCAGAGGGGTTCAAGAATGCATGGTGATTTTGACAATGCTGTGAAGGACAAAATCATATTTAATAAGTTCAAAGGAGAATCAAATTCTATCGAGGACTTTGAAGAGTGGGCAAACAAGATGGATCTCTACTTCGAAATCATCCCAAGGAGCGAGATTGCCAAAGTCTACTTCGCCTCACTTCATCTTGAAGGTTTTGCTCACACTTGGTGGAGGAGGAAGCAATCTCATGGTTATGTCATCACTACTTGGGAAGAATTCAAGAATGACATGGCAGAAGAGTTTACTTCTCGCATGCAAAGGGACAATCACATTGTGGAATGGGACAAGCTAGAGCAAATCACTACCGTGAAGGAATATTCTCATAAGTTTCTAAAGCTTCTATTATACTTGGACGACTTTGATGAGCATTATCTTGTTGTCAAGTATATAAGGGGCTTGAAAGCTCCTATTGGTGGTGATGTCAAGTCTCATGAACCCGCCACTTTGAAGAAGGCAATGATGCTTGCAGAAATTCATGAATAGAAGTACTTGACAAAGTGGGCTAGCAAAGGGAATATCAAAGGGGAAGTGATCACAAGGACTGACATGGGTTCTCATGCAAACACAAGACCTAATCTTCCAAGATTTCCTACCGTGTATGGTAGAGGGTCTAATAGACTTCCATTTAAACCACCATTTATGTCCAACAAAGCTACATACAATGAGTCCAAGCCAGCAAATGGGGGTTCAAAAAGCAAGGTTATCAAGGAGGACCGTTTGCATGAAATGAGGCTCAAAGGTCTATGTTTCAAATGTGGAGAAAAATGGAATAAGGATCACTTCAAAGTATGCAAATCCAAGGATATTTCCATAAGCTACATTATCACTGAGGACAATGCTAATCATGAGGAGGAGGAATTCCTTGAGAATGCAATGATGCCTTAGGATGGGGAGATCCTCATGAGGGTGGAGGTTCTCATGATGATGGTTTTGATGAAGAAAATCCCGAGTTTCCTTTTGATCCGGGTGGGAAACTAAAGTTTGCTCATGACAAAATGGATGATGGGATGCCTCTATGCATGTGGAATGAAAACAATAGTGCACATACTACCTTGTGTACAATCTCTCATGATGCTTATGCGGGAAGTAAGGGTGCCAACACATTGAGATTGAAGATCAAGGTGAATGGGAGAACAACATATGCACTCAATCATTGATACTGGAAGCACGCATAGTTTTGTCAATAAAAGGTCTTTGAACACTCTCAAAATGCAACCAACTTCTTTACCAAACAAGCACATGGTGCAAGTGGCCAATGGTGATTCAATGGGTTGCAATATGAAGTGTCAAAGTACAGAATTGGAGTTGTCCAAGAGCTACTCTTGCAAAGTTGATCTTTTGGTGATTGAGTTGGGACCAATTGACATAGTACTTGGATGTGATTGGCTGTCCACTTTGAACTCTTTTACCATGAACTTACAGAAAAGTTTCATGAGTTTTGTGCATCATGGAGGGGTTATTACATTGATCTTTTGGTGATTGAGTTGGGACCAATTGACATAGTACTTGGATGTGATTGGCTGTCCACTTTGAACTCTTTTACCATGAACTTACAGAAAAGTTTCATGAGTTTTGTGCATCATGGAGGGGTTATTACATTGAATGGAATGCAAGGGTCCAAGCTCTTCATGATCAATGCTACTCAAATGAAGAAAGAGTTCAAGAAAGAGGGCTATGTTTATGTACTACAGCTTTGCAAAGAGGAAGATAATAGCAAAAAGGATTGCATCGAAAATGTGGACATGGTTAAGCTACTCAAGGATTATGAAGATGTGTTTACCATGCCAAAATCAACGCCGCCAAAGAGGAGTGTTGATCACGCTATTGATTTGGAACCAAATGCCAAACCAATCAACAAGCCTCCCTATCGTTTGTCAAAGGTTGAAAAGGAAGAGGTGGCAAAGCAAGTCAAAGAACTCATTGACATGGGATGGGTTGAACCAAGTCAATCTCCTTTTGCTTCTCCGGTGCTACTTGTGAAGAAAAAGGATGGTACTTTCCGCATGTGCATTGATTACCGTGATTTGAATAAGATCACCATCAAAAATCGTTTTCCAATACCAAGGGTGGATGATCTTTTGGATGAGTTGAAGGGTGCCACATGCTTTTCAAAGATTGATTTGCGTTCCGGATACCATCAAATAAGGATGAAAAGTGGTGATGAGTTCAAAACAGCATTTCGTACAGAAAGGGGTCTTTACCAATTCATGGTTATGCCGTTTGGATTATGCAATGCACCGGCAACTTTTCAAGCATTGATGAACAAAGTGCTTCAACCTTTCCTCTACAAGTTTGTATTGGTCTTTTTCGACGACATACTTATCTATAGCAAACATGAGGAAGTGCATTTGAAGCACGTGAAAGAGGTTTTGGAGGTCTTGAGGCAAAACAAGTTGTATGTTAAGGAGACAAAATGTACCTTCATGGCACATGAGGTGGAATATTTGGGTCACATTGTGAGCAAGGATGGCATTTGTGTGGATCCAAAGAAAGTGGAATGTATTAGGAATTGGCCGGTTCCTTCAAACACTACTCAATTGAGGGGATTTTTGGGTTATCTTCATTCTATAGGCGCTTTATTGCCCACTATGCAGAAATTGCAGCCCCAATGTGACGGACAAATTGAAGAAGGAAACCCTCTTTTGGGATGCCATTGCCAACAAAAGCTTTGAAGATATGAAGAAGATGCTCACATCAGCACCTATTTTGGTATGTCCAGACTTCACCAAACCTTTCACAATAAGGGCGGATGCAAGTGGAAGAGGGATTGGTGCGGTACTTTACCAAGACCATGGAGTCATTGCTTATGAAAGTAGAAAGCTGAATGACAAAGAAAGAGAACTCCATGTGTATGAGCAAGAGATGATTGCTATACTCCATGCTATCAAGAAATGGCACCATTACTTATATGGGAGTCATTTTTATGTGAGAAAGGGTGCTGAAGTATTTCCTCACACAACCCAATTTGTCTCCTAAGCAAAGAAGGTGGGTAGCAACACTACAAAACTATGATTTTGAAATCACATACACAAAGGGCAAAGAAAATGTGGTTGCCGATTCCTTGTCTCGTATGTGGGCCTGCTCATTGTATGCTATTTCTGAGGTGCATAAAGATTGGATCATGGAGATACAAGAAGAGTACTTGTTTGATGAAGAAACCTCACAAATAGTGCAGAAATTACAGCAAGGTGTATGTGAAGAGTTATCCCATTATGAGCTGAAAAATGGTCTCCTCTACTACAAAGGAAAAGTCTACTTGGTTCCTACTTCATCATTTATCAAGAAGATCATGGAAGAGATGCATTGTACTCCTATGGCTGGCCATTTGGGTGTCTACAAAACCTTTGATGCAATAAGGAAAAGTTTCTTTTGGAAGGGGATGTGGAAGAGCATTCATGCTTATGTAAGTGGGTGCCGGTCATGTCAATTGAACAAGGATCCTACACATAAACCAGGAGGCTTGCTTCAGCCATTGCCCATTCCCGAAGGCAAATGGAGTCATATATCAATGGATTTCATTACTAACCTTCCGCGCACAAAGAAAGGGTGGGAAAGCTTGTATGTTGTGGTGGATAGATTGACCAAAGTGGCCCATTTCATTTCTTCCAAGGTTACATATTCAGCCCAAAATGTTGCCAAGCAATTTGTTGATGGGGTTTTCAAGTTGCATGGTATGCCGTCACAAATTGTGAGTGATCGCGATGCCAAATTCATGAGCACTTTTTGGAGAACATTGTTTGAATATATGGGAACCAAGCTTACTCCAAGCACCGCCTATCATCCCGAAACCGATGGTCAAACAGAAAGAGTAAACAAATGGGTGGAAACATATCTACGCCACTATTGTCATGATACTCAAAGCACATGGGATGATTGGTTACCTTTGGCTGAGTTTGCTTACAACTCAACATATCATGTGAGCATTGGCATGTCACCCTTTGAGGCTTTATATGGTTACAAGGTCAATTTGCCTATGTTGGTGGGTACATATGAGACTTCTAACCATAATGCCAAGGAGGAAGCTGAAAGGATGCAAGCTTTGTTGCAACAATGCAAAAGTAATTTGAAGGTTGCACAAGAGAAAATGAGACAATATGCCAATGTTCATCGAAGACCATTGGAATTCAAAGTGGGAGATTGGGTTCTTTTGAGAATACCAAAGTCAAGATATGCGTCTTTGAAGGGAAGCACCAACACCAAACTAGCTCATCGCTATTATGCTCCTTATCAAGTGATACGAAGAGTTGGGGAGGTTGCATATCAACTCTTACTTCCATCTACAACAAAGATTCATGATGTGTTTCATGTCTCTCACTTGAAAGGATATGTGGGTATGATCGATCAAATGGTTGATGAGTTACCTCCAACAATGAATGAAGAGGGAATGATTGAATACATTCCAGAAGCTATCTTGGGTACAAGGAAAAAGGTACTTCGCACTCGTACCTTGGTGGAGTATCTTGTTCAATGGAAAGATTTACCTAAGGAAGAAGCTTCATGGCAACCTATTTCAGCATTGGAGGGATATGAAGCATTGATAGAGCAATATGGGTTGGTGTAAATTCAGCCACATGGAACATTCTTCTCCGAATTTGGGGTATTCATTTGAGGTATCGAGGACGAAACCATTGGGGAAGGGATGGTTTGTAAGAAAGCATTATGGGCCCAAGGCCATGGACAACTAGTAAGTAGGTGTGAACTCTTGGGTGGAGTATAAATACCAATGTAAATGGGATTATGGGTCATTCATGGTAATGTTATCTGTTCCAAGAATCAATGGTGAGCTTCTCCCGTGAGATGCTAAGTGGTGACTCCTTCATGAGCCACTCCCTTGACCCACCCCTGTTACTTTCTTTCACTTCTTTACCTTACCCATGTGTCAAAAATGAATGATTACTCCAAAATATCTCATTTGTTTATAAAAACTTCATATTTTTATACTAATAAACCGAGTACTTAACTCTTCATCTTATGTGGGCATTTACTCATTTTTGGGTATTTTCTTTTATTCTTTGGATTTATCTTATCCCAACACTTGGATTAATCTTATTGGTCCATAGGAGCCTTAATTGGACCATAATTTAAAAAAAATTAAAAATCTTGACCCTTAGGCTAAGGTCTTCTAAATCAATTTTTATTAATTCCAATTGCACCTTGGAAATACTATTTTGATTTTTTGTTTCAAGGAGATATATTTTTTATATTTGTAAAATATCCCAATATTGATTTACCACTCTCTAGAAATTTTTATCTCACTAGGCAAAACAAGGAAAATTAATATTTTCTTGTATTCAGAAACATAGAATGATTACAAGGGATTGAAGTAAAGGCTTAATCAATATTTAGCCCAAGGAGGAATCTTACATGGACAAAAAGGAAAGATTTTTGGGAACCAAATTTTGATACTGGATCTCGTTGGTTGGCTAGCTGGTCATCAACGGCAGCACGGAGAGTTCAGAGGATACATTTTTGTAATACAATGGACTCAAAATTTTGGAAAATGATGATCAGAAATATTATGATTTCTATTGAAGGATTGTTTTTAAAGCCAGTCGAATCTGTTATAAATGGCAATTTCATATTGGGTGTGTACGTGGTATGCCTACCTTGATTTTTGCATGAATCGCTGGCTAGGGGGCCTGGAAACTCTTTTCCTTGGTACCCAAGCAAAAACCCAACCAAATCTTTATAAAGGAATCCCACCAATTTAGTGGTCAACGGTGATTGGCTAACCCATGGGCTGGATAGGCTCTGGATCAAAGGATTCCTAAGAAACAACTAGATATGATTAGTTACGTTATTTAGTTTTAAATGCTGAGAAGAGCTTGTTCTGTGGGAGGGGATCATTGACTGTGCCTCGTAAATGAGGAAAAAAGCGGTGATTCCGTGGACCAAGTGCAAGTCTCTTCTTGATCTGACCATGTGACTTCAGGTTTGGTCAAATCAGTTTATCTAGTTGGGATTTGATTCGTTAGAGTAATTTCCCTGTTAGAAGCTTTTTCCCAATTGGCAGAATCGCCCGTGCCTTCTGGGCGAGGGGAGTCTTCCGGGCCTGGTCTCGGAGGGGCCACTCGACCTAGCCTCTCGTCTCGGACATCCGCCGGGCGAGGCCCCGAGTGTGTGGACCCCGCCACGCGCGGGAGGTCAACGCCACTGCCCCATAGCGGACGTGGGACCTCACATAGTCAGTGATCAGGGTGGAAACTTCATCAATGATGTGATACGACAGCTGACTCAGCACCACATGATCATGCACAAGAAGTTCATTGTGTATTACCCACAAGTAAATGGTCAGGCAGAATCAACCAATCATGTACTCTAGTGGATACTAATTAAGATTGTAAATCAAAATAGAACAGATTGGGATCAAAAACTTCATTCAACATTATGGGCATTCTAGAGGACAGCCTTCAAGGTAAGCACTGGCTTCACACCTTTCTCCCTAGTGTATTGGCTGGAAGCTATGGTGCCTATGGAGTTTGTAGTGCCTAGCCTCAAGATTGCCTTGGTGGAAAAGCTTAACCCTGAAGAATCAATTAACCAGCGGATATAACGCTCCTTCAATTGGAGGAAGATAGGATCTACAGGCGCATGGATTGCTAAGGCAGCCCAAAAAAGGTGGAAGCTTTGGGTTGACAGAAACACAAAATATAAAATCTTTGAAAAAGGTGACAAAGTGCTACTCTTCAACTCAAAGCTTGGTCTGCACCCAGGGAAGCTCAAGATTAGATGGATCAGACCCTACCAGATTGAAGAGAAATTGGGATCAAGAACATTCAGACTAAGAACATTAGACGGGATGAGCCTCCCAAAAGCCGTAAACGGATTCAGACTCCACCAGTACCACAAAGGAGAGCTGACACCAGACATCAGGCAGTAGTGGCAAACAGGAATGATGATGCGGATGCATGTGGCATGCTTGCAGTTTCAATTTTCAATGTCCAGAGAAGGAGGAAGATATGCGGCAAATTGCATCTACAGAATTTATATATGGTGTGACTAGTTTTAAGTTTGCATGAATATCCGGCTAGGGGGCCTGGGAACTCTTTTCCCTCATACCTGGGATCCCATCACTATAGTGGTTGGGTAGTGGGGGGTTAGGCTGGACTGATGGATCCGTAAAATGAGACTCAATTCTATATGGTACGATAAATGAATAAATCCCGGATAGAAATTGTTCTATATGATGGATCCATAAAATGAGACTCAATTCTATATGGTACGCTAAATGAATAAATCTCGGATAGTAGTTGTTCTATGGAAAAGAATCAACGGCTGTGCCTCTCGATGAGGAAAAAAGCGTTGGTCTCTATGATCCAAGTGTAAGTTTCTTCCTTGATCTGACCAAGTGACTTATAAGTTCGGATGGATCAGTTTGGTCAAGTAATGACCTTGATTACGTTAGAGTAAAAATATATCCTCGAGGAATCGCCCGTGCTTTGCAGGCGGGGGAAGTTTTTCCACGTTTGGTTTTTGAAGAACTGAGGGATTAGTCTCTTTCCGGATATTCATGGGCACGAGAGCCCGAGAAGTTCTACTTTCGCTGCTAGCACACCCAAATCTGTTGTGTGGAGGGGGGCAGGGATCTTTCAGCTAGTATCAGAGCGAATTGGCTAAAGTAGATCAACCGAGAAGCCAAAAATGTCATAAATTTATAAAGTAGCAGTAAAAGGTTAGAATTGTGTGATGAAATTCATACAAATTGATATTCAGAATGAAATTCATAAATTGATAATTCAGTCTTTAGATGGAGGTACCGCAATTGTATGGAATCCCTGACTTGCTTGAGGCTTAGACATGATGGTATTTACCTTATAGTTCCAAGGACCATGACTATCCATATATACCGAGGGTATAACTACAGCTCTTTACTGGCAGTATATACAAGTAAATCTAAGATCTTGAAATTATAAGCAAAAATTCTATCCAAATGATGAATTTGAATGTAGTCGATATGATTTTAAAATTCTAGTTGAGAATTGATGAGTTGATTTGGATTCTAATTGAAAACTGACGATTCCTAAATTTTGGTTGAAAAGCAATAAGTTGAACAAAGCCACAATGAGGATGAATGGGATGAATCCTAGCGTTGATGATAATAACTGGAATGGTGATGACTTCAGCAAATCCCTATGAGATTAGTGGATTTTTCTAACAGATTTCTACTGTTAACACTTGACCTGGTGGATCAAGTTAAAGGATGACAAATTGAGAACTTGCTTGACTGAAATTCTTGTGGAGGAATGCTCAGATGGAATTTTTGCTCTGATGGACCAATATTGTGTATAAATGATATGTTTTGAATGAATTGTTATCTGATAATGAGTTCTATATGAGTATCTTTATCCCATGATTCTGTGGGGAGCTGACCAATCTAAAGAACCCCATAATCAGTTGTATCTAAAATTGGATTTGAATCATAAATAAAGGGACTTAACAAGAATTTTCGTATTGATAGGATCATGGATCAAGGTCGTCGTGGTAGAAATGATAACCCCTAACTCGATGAGGAAGAGCTCGACTTGGATGTTTGTAAAACTCTTTATAGATTGTAGCCTGGACCTTTCAAGGCTGAAGGGGAAAACTTGGGCGAGGCTGTGGAGAAGTGGATCGAAGCAATGGAAGAGTACTTCGATGTCACCGGGTACAATGAGAAAAGCAAAATGGCCCTTGCAAGGCTGAAGATAGTAGAAACAGCCAAAGTGGCATGGAGAAACCACTACAAGACAAACCATCTGTCAGAATACCCAGACATGGAATGATCTCAAAATTTACCTAAGAACGAGGTTCTATCCTCTCGGCCTTTTGGAAACAAAGATGAACAAATTCTTAGAGTTAACCCACGGGAGCAAAACTATTGAAGTATATCACCAAGCGTTTGCTCTCCTCCTCAAATACTCGCCACTACTGGATGAAGAACAATTGATAGCCAGGTTCATTCAGGGACTGAACGAACCTTTGAATATCCTGGTGTGAATATCCTGGTGAAGAATGCCAAGCCAGTTTCCATGGCTGAAGCACTGCAAATGGCAAAGGATTTCGCCAAGGCCTTTGATGTCAAGGTCCCATTTAAGCTAACACCATCACCTTTCAAAAGGTTTTTAGTTCCAAAAGGTGATTCCAACCTTCCATTGCCTAAGAGATATCAGGATCAAGCCCGAGATATGGGAAGTTCCAGAATGGAAGAAATGTCCTTTTCTCAAAACTCAATCCCTTGGAATTCAACATCAAAGTTTCACCCTTGAACAAGGGAGTGAAATGCTATAACTATCAAGGATTTGGACATCGGAGTATGGATTGCCCAACTCCTTTTGGATCAAGGTTTTTGGGGCAGGAAAATCAGGGAGCAAGACTCCAAACTCCAGTTGCTTCTTTCCAAAGTAATCAAGTTTCTTTCCACTAAAATTAGGGAAATCCCAGAGGTAGACCCTCTAACCAACCCGTAGTTTCAATCCAAAGTAATGCAAGACCTCCGAATAGGGGAAGTCAAAGAGAGATGTTCCCAAATCGGCCGTCCACTTCCAAGGCAGTAACGCTCGAAGTGATTGAAGAAGAAGAAGAAGATGAAAGAGATCATACTCCACCTACGAGATGAGGACATCTCGTGTTTAAGTGCGGTAGGATGTAAGATCCCAGCCCCTTAAGATGTCCATTTTCTTCCCCTCAAGAAAGATGCATAAAAGAATTTTTTAATCATAAAAGTGTTATCCTCATTAAATTTGACTTTTATGCATAGAAAGATGCATAAAGGAAATTTTTTAATTATAAAAGTTTCATTCTTATTAAATTTGATTTTTATGCATAGAAACATGCATAAAGGAATTTGTTTTATTATAAAAGTGTCATTCTCATTAAATTTGATTTTTATGCATAGAAAGTGCATAAAGGACTTTGTTTTATTATAAAAGTGTCATTCTCATTAAATTTGATTTTTATGCATAGAAAGATGCATAAAGGAATTTGTTTATTATAAAAGTGTTATTCTCATTAAATTTGATTTTTATGCATAGAAAGATGCATAAAGGAATTTTTTTTATTATAGAAGTGTTATTCTCATTAAATTTGATTTTTATGCATAGAAAGATGCATAAAGGAATTTTTTTTATTATAGAAGTGTTATTCTCATTAAATTTGATTTTTATGCATAGAAAGATGCATAAAGGATTTTTTATTATTATAAAAGTGTTATTCTCATTAAATTTGATTTTGTGCATAGAAAGATGCATAAAAGAATTTATTTTATTATAAATTTGTTATTCTCATTAAATTTAATTTTTATGCATAGAAAGATTCATAAAGGGATTTTTTTATTTTAAAAGTGTTATTCCTATTAAATTGATTCTATGAATAAATAGATGCAAAAAAGGAATTTCTTTTATGTAAAAGTGTTATTCCCATTGAAGTTGATTTTTATGCATAAATAGATGCATAAAGAATTTTTATATCAAAATTAGAATTCTTTTAAATTCTATGTTTAAATTCTATGAGTAATTAATAAATGAATAGTTAAATACTCTAAGAGAGAAATTTCTTTCCTTTTATATTCACACGGTTTGTAGAAAGAAAATTCAAGAAATCTATTAAGATCAAATTATTGAGATAAATGATTAATTTATTCCTCATTGGAATTCATAACTAATTTAGAAATCAATTAAGTGTATATCGGTAAATATTAACTGAATTATCAAACCTTAGTTCAAGAAAAATCTTATCAGACTCGAACCATGAATCAGACAATGACCAAGAAGTCTCATTTCCATATAGTGCATCCATCTCTTCATCCATAGCTTTCTCCCAACACACATTTCCAACAGCCTCGTCAATGCATGTGGGCTCTACAACCTGTACAACTTTTGCCATGTATGCATAGTGATGTGCCACATAACCATCATAGGTAAACCTCTGCACAAGATTCTTCACTCTCCCAGATCTTAGCAGTTTTGCATTCATGGCTTCCATAGCCTTCTTTACACCAGCTGGTATCCCAAGACCCTCATCAAGGCTCATCTCTGAGCCACTAGACTCTCCATCAACATGAGAATGCCCTGCAGAAATGTCAGGCATACTAAGGGGTTCAACCACTTTCTCTTTGCCTTTATGTGATGTACTAATCACATTTGCATGATTGGCATTATGACGCAGCCTGCCACTCCATGGTCTATCAAAAGTGAACCACTAGATGAGGACTCTCCTGGTCCACTCAAAGACTGTGATTGCTTACTTGCATTCTGTGCAACCACATTTCCACTCGCATCAGCCCCAACAGCTTCTTTTTCAGTAGCATACCAGCTGCTCATCTCATAAAAAACAACATCCCTGCTTACCCTCAACTCACGTGTAGCAGGGTTATAACACCTGTATCCTTTTTGCTCAAGGGAATAGCCAATAAACACACATTTTTCAGCTTTTGGATCCAGCTTAGTTCTCAGCTCATCTGGACATGCACATATGCAATGCATCCAAAGACTTTCAGATGAGACAAATCAGGTTTTCTACCAGTAAACCTCTCCTTTGTAGTTACATCATGTATGGCTGTAGTTGGAGTCCTGTTCATGATATAAACTGGTGTAAAGACAGCCTCATCCCAATAGCTATGCAGCATATTCTTCTCTCCCATCAATGCTCGCGCAATCTCAGCAATGTGTCTGTTTTTCCGCTCAGCAACTCCATTTTGCTACGTAGTGTATCTACATGGAATACCGTTCATATCAAAAATACTATTCTCTGCATGTAAACTGTTTTTGAATACCATTCTTATCAAAAATTTAGAGAACTCATTGGAGAAGTACTCTCCCCCTCCATTTGACCTTAGGCACTTTACATCTTTCCCTGTTTGCTTTTCAACCATAACTCTAAAATCTTGAAAATGAGTGAACACCTCACTCTTCTCCTTCATGAAGTATACCCACACTTTCCTTGTGTGGTCACATCAATAAATGTCACATAATACCTACAGCCTCCCATAGACATGGTCTTTGTAGAACCCCATACATCTGAATGCACAACATCTAGTGCATTTCTGCTCACATTTTTGTCACTTGAAAATACATGCTTTGTTTGCTTTCCAAATTGGCATGCTTCACATATTTTCTACATACCTTCAACTTTAAACTTTGGCACCCCTATCACAATTCTTTTAGTCTGCATAGACTTCATTCTCTGCACATTCACATGTCCAATTCTTTTATGCCAAATGTCTATATCTGCAACAATTCTTGAACCATTTGCAAACATCGCAGCACTCACATCAGGCATGTTTACATTCAATGTATACATTCTGCCCACTCTATTGCCTTTTGCAACTAACCTGCACTTATCTTTTAAGTCTTCAACATAACAACCGTTAGGATTAAACCGAACTTGCAAACCCTGCACAATCATACGGCCAACTGAATCCAGATTCTTTGTTATGTTCGAAACATGAAGTACATCTGCAAGGTACTTCACTTTGCCATCCTAAATAGACAATGGCACATCTCCAACATGGGCAATTGGATGAGCAGTGTCATCCTCTGTTTCCACAAAACCTAGTCTTTCAAGGTTTTTCATCTCCTTGAACCACTCCCCCCCATGACCTGTCATGTGGTTCGAAGCACCTGAATGAACGTACCATACATCATCTTTATGTGCTGCTTCAACATTTTTAGACATGGCATTAACGACATGCTGCATAACAAAAAACCTTTCATTATCCTCATTGTTTCTGCTCGAGGATGCATAGTTGTTTTGATCCAATTTTCCATTTTGCATGTCAGCTTGCTTCTTATAACAATCTTCCTGCACATGTCTAGGCTTACCATAATAAAAGCATCCACGTGTATCATTATACTGCCTTTGCCAATTTTCACGACCTCTTTGACTCCCCCTGCCTCTGAATTGGCCTCTTCCACCTGCGGTTGTTGTTGTGAATTCTTGGACTCTGCTGTTGTTGCTGCTGACCATAATTCTGATTACCTATTCGGCCACCTCCTTGGCCAAGTCCACGGCCTCCTCTACCTGTCCTCTTCCTGAACTTGTGTAGAAGGCCTGTTGCTCTGAACTGTTTTTATTTTGTGAAGACTGTTGGTCTTCACCCAAGCTCTTCTCTTCTATAATCAACATAGACACCAAATCTGTGAAATTGGGAATGTTTTCCCGAGTCTGAATAGACATCTTGAACGCCTTGTATTGTGGCCCGAGACCACGTAGACAGACTTCCAACTTATCATTATCATCTACTGAAACATCAATAGATGCAAGGGATTCCACAATACCCTTGATCTTCAATGCATAGTCATTCTCACAGACATACTCTTTTTCTCCATAGTATGAAGTTCAATCTTCAACTGTATCTTTCGTGCCTTGGTATTCATTTCATAGAGTTTTACCAAGGTGTCCCATGCCTCCTTGGGAGACTTGGCATCCTGTATGTGCTCAATCATGGTGTCTTGTATACTGATAGAGAGCCAATACATAACTTTTTAGGCTCCTTGGTTCCAATCCTTGAAGTCTTTCACATCTGCAGCAGTCGGATTGATCTCAGGTGCGGGGGAGAAGAGAGCTTGAGCTCTTGCAAGCACACACACACTCACAAAGCCCTAAAAAAGAACACACAAGTTGAGAGGCTGAAAATCTTCTTCTTCTTCACACACCACTCAACACACCATATACAAAGATAAGAGTACACACCATATGAAAAGGTACTCAACCAAATACATACTAGGGTTCTCTATAGTGTGAACCCAACTAAATGAGCTGGCACTATAACTATGACAGTCTCTCTAGAATGGCTGTCACACAGCCTGTCATCCCACTGGCCATATATCACCCATGATCTCACCAACCATGCCAGTGGTGTAAGTGTGGGGTCTATCACCCAGGTGGGTCATCAATGTCTAGCGCCTCACTAGATGAGCTCGATATGTCAACACCAAATTCCTAATTAGATCCCATCACTACAGTGGTTGGGCAGTTGGCTTGGGTAGTTGGCTAACCCATGGGACTGGATGGGGTTAGGTTGGACTTGTGGATCTGTAAAATGAGACTCAATTCTGTATGGTACGATAAATAAATAAATCCCGAATAGTAATTGTTCTATGGAAAAGAATCAACGGCTGTGCCTCTCGATGAGGAAAAAAGCGATGGTCTCTATGATCCAAGTACAAGTTTCTTCCTTGATCTGACCAAGTGACTTACAAGTTCGGACGGATCAGTTTGGTCAGTAAATGACCTTGACTACATTAGAGTAAAAATATATCCTGGAGAAATCAACCCGTGCTTTCCGAGCGGGGGAAGTTTTTGAAGAACCGAGGGATTAGTCTCTTGTCCGGATATCCGTGGGTGAGACCCCAAGTGAAGGATCCTGCCCCATGCAAGAAGTGCTACTTCCGTTGCTAGCACACCCGAATCCGTTGTGTGGAGGGGGCAGGGATCTTTCACACATGGCAAAGGACTGCTACAAAAAGCAGAATGACATTAAAAGTGGGAAGTTGCAGCAAGGCAATTATGCATCATCTAGCAAACATGGAGGTGATGACAGAGTGAGTAGTTGTTTGTGATGCATGCATCACATGCTTAGTTCTATAATAGCGGGGATGTATCAAGATATCAAGATATATGGTATGTGGATTTTGGCGCCTCTAACCACACATGAGCAGTCATGCTAAGTGGTTTAGAGATATGCAAAAAATAAAAAAACCAGGTTATGTAGAAACATGTGATGATACTATGCATCCCATGTTGGTAAAGTGCCATTGTTTATGCAGGATGGCAAAATGAAGTACTTGGCTGATGTACTTCATGTTCCACATATTATAAAGAACCTTAGACAGATGGTCGAGCACGGTCTGCAAGTGAGGTTTAATCCTCAAGGATGTTTTGTGGAAGACTTCAAAAATAAGTGTCGCTTGGTTGCAAAGGGTAACAAAAATGGTAGGATGTTTACTTTGGATGTGAACATGCCTGAGATAAAGACAGCCATGTTTGCACATAGAACAGTGTAATTGTAGATATTTACATATGGCACAAGTGCATTGGTCATGTGAATGCACAACGTTTGAATGCCATACATTCAGATGTATGGGGACCAACCAAGACTGCAACAATTGCAGGTTGCAGAAAGGTACTATGTTACATTCATTGATGACCACACTAGGAAAGTGTGGGTTTATTTCATGAAGGAGAAAAGTGAGGTTTTTGTTCACTTTTAGAGATTTAAAGCCTTGGTCAAGAAGGAAAAAGGCATGCAAATAAAATGCCTAAGATCAGATGGTGGGGGAGAATATTTCTCCAATGAGTTCAGCGATTTCTTGAGAAAGTCGGGAATCAAGAGGTAGTTTACGTGCAGGTACACTCTGCAATAAAATGGTGTTGTAGAAAGGAAAAACAGGCACATTGTAGGAGTGGCATTGCAGGAGTGGCACGTGCCTTGATGGTTGGCTGAAAAGAATATGCCACATTACTTTTGGGCAAAAGTAGTAGCAACTATTGTGTACATTATGAACAGGGCACCCACTACAGTTGTTCATGGTATGACTCCTAAAAGAAGTTTACAGGCATAAGACCGGATGTGTCTCACTTGAAAGTGTTTGGATGTATTGCATATGTACATGTTCCTGATGCAGTAAGAACAAAGTTGAATCTAATGGTAGAGAAATGCATCTTCATTGGTTATGCTATGGAGTAAAAATATTATAGATGTTATAACCCTACCACTCATGAGATGCGAGTAAGCAGAGATGTTATCTTCGATGAGATGAGTAGCTGGTATATGCACCAATAGTGAAGGAAACAAAAGATGCAGATGTAACAAGTGCTAATGTTGCACCACATGTAGAGCAGCAATCACAGGTGCTAAGTGGACTTGGGGGGTCCTCAAGAAGTGGATCCAATGTTAACCCATGGTCAGGTAGGTTGAGGAATGATTCAGGTTTTAAGATTCCTCCTCAGCCCGAATATTGAATAAGCCTTTACTTCAATCCCCTGTAATCATTCCCTATTTTTGAATCCAAGAAAATATTATTTTCCTTGTTTTTGTCTAGAGAGAAGAAAAATTCTAGAGTGTGGTAATTCAATATTGAGATATTTTTGGATATATACATTCTATAAATATCAAAAATATATTTCCTTGAAACAAAAAATCAAAATAAATTTTCCAAGGTGCATTAGGAATCAATTAAAAATGATTTAAAAGACCTTAGCCTAAGGGTCAAGATTTTCTGAAATTTTTAGATTATGGTCCAGTTAACGTTCCTATGGGCCAATAAGATTAATCCAAGTGTTGGGATGAGATAAATCCAGTGAATAAAAGAAAATACCCAAAAATGAGTAAATGCCCACATAAAATGAAGAGTTGATTGAGTACAAGGTTTATTAGTTAAAACTATGAGATATTACTAAAAAAATGAGATATTTTGGAGTAATCATACAATTTTGACACCTTGGTAAGGAAGGGGGAGACTTCAAGGAGGCACCTATTTCACACATGTTAATGAGTTTTAAATTCAGAAATATTAAGATATTCTTATCTCTCCTCTCTCCTGGATCAATCTAGATAAAAAAAGGGAACTAAACTGGTCCAAATCTTGTCCAAATTCAGCCAAACTGAAGCTGGAGAATTCTAGAACTTAGTTGGACTCAGTTAGTGGTCTCCCTCACCTATAAATAGACCCTCATTCTTTTGTATTCTCATCTTTGAACGAGACCATCCTAGTATTAGAATTCTAATGAATTATCACAAAAATTTTACATTTATGCTTAATTAAGGATGTTTTTTAAGTATATCTCTCTCCCCCCCAAAGAATGGTCATTCCTATGACCAATTCTCTATTCAAATGATGCTTCTCATGGAGCAATTCTTAATTCTAAAATCAAACTCTATGCTAGTCAAGCTAGAGGCTAAAGAAATGGCTTTTTAATGCTTTTATGTTACATAAATTATGATAAATTATGATTTAGATCCATAAATTGGATTTAGATATATTGATAGTTAATCTATCATAAGTGTATTACTAAGCCTTATGCTTTTCAAAGTTATTAAAAAGTATCAGTAATAGCTATGGCAAATTTTTTTTAAAATAACATATAAAACATTTTTATGCATAATGTGAAAAGAGGACTTCCTACCATATTCTAGGATTAGTCATCTTATGCTAAATGAGTAATTTTCATCACATCCATGGAAAACTAAATTTTACTATTTATGCATAATTAATTAATTAGAGAAAAAGAGGAATTTCCATGATAATGGAGATCCATGTATTCCAATGGAGAAAGAAAAAATTTGGAATATTAAAATAATGGATATTTGATTTAAAATTAAAAAAGAATTTTAGATAAATTTATTTATGCATGAATAAATTTAAATGATAAAAGAGGAATTCCCATCATATTTGCAATTCAATCATCTAAATGGAAAAAGTGGAATTCTTCTCATATTTGGATTAATGGATATTTTTATTCAATTTTAAGAGAAATTTTAGTTACATTTATTTTTATGCATAAGAAAAATTTAAATGATAAAAGAGGAATTCCCATCATATTTGAAATTCAATAATTTAAATGGAAAAAGTGAAATTCTTGTCATATTAGGATTAATGGATATTTTTATTTTATTTTAAGAGAAATTTTAGTTAAATTTATTTTTATGCATAAGAAAAAATTATATGATGAAAGAGGAATTTCCATCATATCTAGAATTCAATCATTTAAATAGTAAAAGTGGAATTCTTGGTATATTTGGAATATTGAATATTCTTGTTTAATTTAAAGAGAAATTTTAGATAGATTTATTTTATGATAAAATAGTAATTCCCATGACATTTGGATTGCACTCATTAAATTAAAAAAGAAGAATTTTAATGATATTTAAGTAAAGAAAGATTCAAATTAATTTTTGGTATCAAAAGATGAATTTTCACCATAATTCCACCTACAGAATTAAGGTTGAGAAATTAAGTGGTAGAAAGAAAATCCTTGGATATTTTTAGTGATTAAATCACTAAATTGATATTTATCCAAAAATAGATGTTTATCTGAAGAAAATCCTTGTTGTTAGAACTAAACCACTTTTTGATCCAGTTTGCACCAGGAGAGAGGAGAGATGAAATATCTTGATTATTTTAAATTTAAAAAAAACAAACAATGATGATGAAGAAGGCGCCTAGCTCAAGTGGGTTTCCCACCTTACTGAGGTGTCAAAAATGCATCATTTCACCTAAATATCTCATTTTTTTAAAACCTAATATACCTTAGTTTTTAACCAATAAACCTTGTAATCAGTCAACTCTTCATCTTATGTGAGAATTTACTCATTTTTGGGCTATTTTCTCTTATTCATTGTATTTATCTCATCCCAACACTTCAATTAATCCTATTGGCCCTCTTGACTGAAAATGTGGACTCTTAGGCTAAGATCCCTTATACACATATTAATTCCTAATGCACACTGGAAAGTTCATTTTGAACTCCTATTTCAAGGGAATCCATCTTAGACATTAGAAAAAATTTTGTATCAAAAAATATCTCAATTTTAAATTACCTCTCTCTAGAAATTTTCTCTCTCTGGGTCAAAATAGGGTAAAACAAGATCTTTTTCCATTTCTGAGGGGGGAATGATTACAAGAGATAGAAGGGGAGGTTCTTACACCTTTACATCTCAAAAGCTGGAAAGAGGAATGTTACATGCACGCACAAGAGAGAGAGAGAGAGAGAGAGAGAGAGAGAGAGAGAGAGAGAGAGAGAGATATGAAAAGATACAAGGGAGAAGAGAGCTTGAGCTCTTGCAAGCACACACACACTCACAAAACCCTAAAAGAGAACACACAAGGTGAGAGGTTAAAAATATTCTTCTTCTTCACACAACACTCAACACACCATATACAAAGATAAGAGTACACACAATATGAAAAGGTACTCAACCAAATACATAATAGGGTTCTCTATAGTGTGAACCCAACTAAATGAGCTGGCACTATAACTATGCCGGTCTCTAGAGTGGCTGTCACACAGCCTATCATCCCACTGTTCGCATATCACCCATGATCTCACCAATCATGCCAGCGGTGTAAGTGTGGGGCCTATCCCCCAGGCGGGTCATCAGTCCGCCTCACTAGATGAGCTCGATATCTCAACACTCCCCGTCGAGATCAACTCCATCTCATGTACACCAAGCAAAGCCCTGAATCTGCGGAGCTTCTGTGTACCCAATGCTTTGGTGAAGATGTCAGTGACCTGATCCTGTGTGCTGACATAAACAAGGTCAACGTCTCTTGTGAAAACCTTCTCTCTGACAAAATGGTAGTGGACCTCTATATGCTTCTTGTAAGCATGAAAAGCAGGGTTCCTGGTGAACTGTATAATGCTAATGTTGTCACAGAAAATGATAACTTGTCTATCCACCACTGATAGCCCCAAATCTGCAAGTAGCTTTCTCAACCAAGCTACCTCACATGCCATAGCAGCACCTCTGTACTTGGCCTCTGTAAGTACTGGATAGAGCATTTGTAGGCTGCTTCTTGCTGCTCCAAGTCATAGCAGCACTCCCCAAAGAAAACATGAAGCCACTAGTAGATCTTCTATCTGAGATACTACCAACCCAATCAGCATCTGTGTACCCATGTACACATATCTCTGTCCTAGTTTCATAAAATAGTCCACAATGCAAAGTAGACCTCACCTACCTCAGTATGCGTCTCAATGCATCCAAATGCGACGTTCGAGGAACCTACATAAACTGACTCACCAACCCAGTAGCATAGCTCAAATCTGGCCTAGTGATCGTCATGTAGATCAAGCTTCCTACTATGCGCCTATACATAGTAGGATCCTCGAAAATCTCTCTTGAATGTGCACTCAACTTGCCATTCTAATCCAATGGCACTGAGATAGGCTTATAGCCTATCATACCATACTTGGACAACATGTCCAAGCCATACTATCTCTGCAGTAATCCAATACCATGTGATGACCTAATTACCTCAATTCCCAAGAAATATTTGAGCTCCCCTAGATCCTTCATCTCAAA